>NW_022196911.1:24873308-24916783 GCF_008632895.1 Mastomys coucha
TAGCCCTGGCTGTCCTGGAACTCACTCTGTAGACCAGGCTGGCTTCGAACTCAGAAATCCACCTGCCCTTGCCTCCCAAGTGCTGGGATTAAAGGTGTGTGCCACCACTGCCTGGCTGAAACATTAATTTCTTAAGCATTTTATTGAGATGTAAGATATGAAAGTATGACTGTGATATAAATATGGATCGCCTTTCACAAGTGGCATATATCCAGGATGTGACAACCATCCTGGCAGAGGTCCTTTCCCCATCTCACTACCCAGAAGATCATGCACCTAACATCGGCCACATGAGGAGTATCATTGCCACTCTAACACAGTGCATACCCAAACCAACTCAGGGACAGAGGTCACCATCTGTCTACCCTTGCTATAGCCCACCAACCTGTGTGTGACCACGGAGCACTTCTTAGCTGAGGAGCCTGTGTACCTCTCTGATCCATGCCCTGAGGTATATGGCACCAAGTCTGTACTGATGACAGACCTGTCTTCCTAGAGAACCAACCCTGGTCTAATGCATGCCAGCCCCTTAGTAATCACTATTGGATGTGTGAGTGGAGTGCACGAGATGAATGTTGTTCAGGAGAGAGGGGGCACCGAACCATAGACATGCATAGCTAATTTGTTCTTCTTTCCCCAGGGAACGGTCAAACAACTTCTGCTGTTCTCTGAGACCGAGGGGAGCCCCTGCTTCCTAGACGTCTGTGGGACTTTCTTGGTTGCGGGGACAGATTTAGCTCATTTTAAAAGTTTTGATCTTTCTAGAAGGTACAGTTTCCATCCACACACAAGTATTAGATGCTCTTTTGTTTTTTAAATTATGAGGCAATTTAATAGACAGGAAGTTGGGACAATGTCTTATCTCACATGACACTTTTTTTTTTTTTTTTTTTTGGAATTTAGAAGAGAACTTTTATTGGTTCTAAAAATTAACCTCCTTTTCCCTGGACTAGGGGATTTAGTGCACAAGGTGAGAAGTGGTGAGCTGACCAGAGCACCCTGTAGGCCAAGGTCTCAGCAGTCAGAGAAACTAATTTGTGTGACTAGCAGGAAGGTGCCAAGAGGATTCTGATGTCATTCTTTCTCCTCCTGTCCTCACACAGGGAAGCAAAAGTGCACTGCAGCTGCAAGAACCTGGCCCAGCTGATCCCTGATGTGGGGAGCATCACTTCTCTGAGATGCAATGCCAATGGGAACAAGATCAGCATCCTCCTTAGCAAGGTAAGGCCAACATCTCTGCCGGCCTTCAGTCCATATGAAGGGCCTCCTAGGATCTGGGCCGTGCCTTTGGCTCTTGGCAGGCCCTGATAGACAGAGCTGTCTGTTCTGTCTTTTAGGTCTTCATGTTCAGCCTTCTCTCTAGCCCCTCCTTGCTTCATCTCCTTCCTCAGTTTCCTACCTTCTATTAGCTTTCTCCTGCCTGGTTCCATCTTGGGACACACACAGTCTGTTCTTTTGGGGATGGGGGAAACAGGGAGGGTTGTTGTTGATTCAAGACAGGGTTTCTTTGTGTAGCTCTGGCTGTCCTGGAACCCACTCTGTATACCAGGCTGGTCTTAAACTTGGAGATCTGCCTGCCCCTGCCTCCTGAGTGCTGGGATTAAAGGCGTGCGCCACCACCCCTGGTCCATATTCTGTTCTTACATGCTCACCTGCACATCCTTTCCATCTTTTCCTGCCCTTCTTTGTTTTCATCGGAATCAGCGGTGCCTTCTTTAGAGAGCTCTTTTGTCCTTTTCTTGTTTGTCTTCTTCATCACCTAGTCAAAGTCTTTTTCAAAAGAAAAGACTATTAAGTCTATGGTGTCTTTTTTGTTTGGTTGGTTTTTTTGTTTTTCTCCAGCCCGACATTTCTTTATCTTAAAATAGAGTCTCTAAACACTTGAGATGAGAGCCCGTGTGACATAAAGTCAACCCTTTAAGTGAGTGATTCAGTGGCACTTGGCGCATCTGCAATACAGTACAGTACAGTACAGTGCCCCTCTGGCTGCTCCTGAACATCTTCGCTCCTGTCACCCCCAAGGCTGCTCACTGCCTTGGGGTTTTCTTGTTCTGGACATGTCATAAACTGTGTGGCCTTCTGAGTCTGGCTTCTCTCACCCATGCCACATATCGGGGCTCATCCACATTACACATATGTCTGAGTTGTTTGGGCAGACACATTTTCTCCATTGATCTGTCAGTGTGACTATCACATCTCCCTCTCATAAGTGGTGCTTCTGTGAATTTAGAATGGAAGCAACACCTTAGAAGCTCCTGACTGCTGTGAGCAGCAGTCAGCACAGCAGGAGAGCTAGGCCTTCTGTGCTCCTGCTGCTGGCCACTACTAGAATCACTACCCAGGGCTTATGTCAGCTGCCAAATGGAAGCGATCACCCCCACCATCTTTGTGAAGTTTCTCTCATTTGTATTCAGTTATAGGAATGATAATTTTGCCATAAATCCAGATTCCTTTTGAGTCCCGTGGTAATCTACCTCCAAGCTAAGCATGGTGGCATATGGCTTAAATTCAGGCACTCGGAAGGCAGAGGCAAACAGATCTCTGTGAGTCAAGACCAGCCAGGTCCAAGTCATCCAAGGCTACAGAGTGAGGGTCTTGTTTTAAATCTCCAGTCAAAACTGAGAGCAGCTCACAACTTTTTAGACTTTGTTCTAAGTTTTCTGAAATTACAAAGTAGTAACTAAGAAGCTATTTCAGTGGGCTTAATAGTAAAGAGTTAAGTTCTTGTTCTGGTGGTATGCCATTGACTGGAAGCCAAGGTGGTTGGCAGCAGGTGTCTTTTCCTCAAGTACTTGCTGTGTCAGTCCCGTGGCACACTTCCTAAGGCACTTGCCACTACTGTGCCATTGTCTTCTCTTTCCTAGGTTGACAACAGTCCTGATTCCAAAATCTACATCTATGATGTTGAAATGGACACAATGAATGTCTTCAACTTCAAGACTGGACAGATTGGACAGATGCAGACTCTGCCATTTAACGAGCAGCCGACCAATGAGTACGACTCTAATTGGGAGGATTTTGGTGAAAACTCTATGTCCCTGCTGTCCAACTTACTAAGCTACATTTTGAATTTCAGAACTTCCCAGAAGTTACTAGTAGGAAAACCAAATAGTAAAACCAACACGTGAGCAGTTGAAGTAGATTAAGTTCTTGGCCTCTGCTCCAGGGTTGAGATTATAAAACTGGCTTAGTAGATAATCATAAACTGTGGAGCTGCTTTCCCCAAACATCTCTAGAAATGTCCCAGAGAAGAGTGGCCTCGGCCCTACCAGCAACTCTGACAGGAAAAAGGCACTTGCCTTTGTAGAGAATAAGTGTCTAGAGAAAATAAGAAATAAGTGTCTTTTTTGGAGGGGGGTTGATGTAGCATGTAAATGTAGTTTCTGCTATAGAAAGTATGTTCTTGGGACTTCAAGCACTTACAAAACTTGCCTACCATCTCTATTTAATTCTCCGTGACTTGAGTCAGGTGGGGGTGTGCCTGCAGAGAACTCAGTGCAGGACACAGATCTCGTGGGAGCCCCGCTGCTTGCCTTGGAGATCACAGAGGGCTGAGGAGCGGGCATGAGTGGGGTGCTCGCTTTTTCTGTCACCCTCTTTGTTCTGTTCTGCTGCTGCTGCTGTTCTTGTTGGTTGATTGACTGTTCTGCTGAGGATGCTCCCACAGCCTGGTATGTGCTAAGCAAGGGCCCTACCCCTGAGTTACACCCCAACTGCAGTCTTACTTCCAATAGCTCTGGCAGGTCCCTCCTTCCTGCCTCTCAGATCTTCCTGCACACTCTCCCCTGTGTCCTGCCTGCCTCCCTTGGACCCTTCTCTGGAGCCGCCTTTCATAGGATTGCTCTCCTTCTCAGCTCTGTTGATGCCTTACCTCAGCAGTTTCTTCTTTCTTTGGCACTGAGCCCCTGCTTCAGAAGTGGGCGCCTGTAGGACTGACACAGCCTCAGCCCAATCCAGAATCATAAATCTTTAAGACTAACCTTTCTTTTACACCCTCCTGCCCTCTTAATCTGATAAAATGTTTTCTAATTCTCTGCTCTGCCTGATTTTCATGGCTCCTCTTTCAATAATAGGCAACATCCTCTGACTGTTCCAACTCTCTTGCCAGGCCAGTCTCTCTGGCCAGACTCCTCATAGTACAAAGGACACAGATTGTAGGTCCTTGATATATGTTCATAAATTCTGTGCTTTTCACATCATTTACACACAGCAGGCCATGGCCTGTGTGCACACCACCAATGCCACCAGTGCTGGTGCTGGTGGCATCTATGAGAGGTCTGTGTTTCTTTATTCTTTTTTTTTTTAAGATTTATTTATTGTTATAAATAAGTACACTGTAGCTGTCTTCAGACACACCAGAAGAAGATCTCATTACGTCAGATCTCATTACGGGTGGTTGTGAGCCACCATGTGGTTGCTGGGATTTGAATTCATGACCTTCGGAAGAGCAGTCGGTGCTCTTACCCGCTGAGCCATCTCACCAGCCCCTGAGGTCTATATTTCTTGTAGGAGTGGGTCCTGCATAACCACAAGAGCCACTGAGCCCCAGCAGTGCCATCGGACACATACACCCTGGGTTTCTAGCGCTCCTCTCGGGGTGGCATGTAGGAACGACTACCTCCTTTTCCTCCACATTCTGCCTTTTTGCATGTAATTATCCTGTCTTCATCTCCCAGATGCCACCATGCTCATTTCCGGTTGAGATCCCCAGTCTTTGCCACCTGGTTCATTGAGCTCCCTGTATACCTCAAAGCCAGTCTTCATGAACCCTTTCTCCCTGTTTCTCAAAGTCTGCAAGAATGTGTTCTGATAGAATGTGTGGCGGTGAGTGACCCAAAGGTGCTCTAGAAGCATACACTTGCCAACAGTGTCGTCACCTGATGGCATTGACTGACAGGATTGTGAGTGGGTGTGGGCAGCAGCAGTAGTAGAAGTGTTCTTCTCTGAGCTGAGGCTGGGTTTTTTCTTCTGTTTTAGGACCCACTTCTTTATGAATGAGAGCCTAGAAAGTTACGTTCCTGTGAACCATTTCTGGGATCAGAGTGAGCCCAGGCTCTTTGTGTGCGAGGCCTTGCAAGAGACACCTGGAGCCCAGCCACAGGTTGTAGACAAGCAGCCCCATGTGGAGGAAGGCACATGTCACAAGGTACTGCTTTACTATGTTACCTGTTTAGACATGTATGGTCACCATTTTCCAGATAATGTCTTTCTGGCATAGCTTATGGGACAGTTACTGGGAAAATGTATTTATGAGTAAGATCACTGTGTCACCAAGATCATTTCCATAAACCAATGCCTCACAGACCCACCCTGAGCTTTTAACTGTTCTATACTGCTCCTCCTCTGTGAGCAGAGCACTTCATAGATCGTGCACGCTAACCTCACTCTGTTGGCTCTCAGATACAGCTTTACTCCTCAGGCACTGTCCCTGCACCCCTGGGGTGGGGTCAGCCTCCATGTAGATGTGCTCTTGGTTCTGGAACAGTGTACTCACAGGGACTGGAACGCTGATATGTTGCTAGGCTTATGTTTGATGAGATGTCAGCTGTGCCTAAAAAGTCCAGCAGTCTGTGTCCCTCTGTAACCCACCTTCCTCTCGGAGAAGTCTGCATGCAAAACTCCCAAATAAGCCACCACAGGGAAGCCCACCCTGTTGTTTAAGGACTCATTTTTCCAATGGAGACATTCTCCTCAGAGACGGGAGTCTGCCCCTGAGACGATCTGAAATCAGTCAGTGCCCTGAGAATATCAGAAGCAAATCCTGTCCTTGATCCTCAAATGCCAGAATGATAAACTAGATCAAAGTGGCTTCTGTATCACTGGGATGGAGGAAGCATTGCCAGACTGGACACCCTGAAAGAAATTGAGAAGAAAATAGGAAACTATGTTGCTGAATTTAGAACGGAGTGGCACTGCTCTTGTCTTCCAGGAAGAAGTGTTGATTCTCTCATTCTTTGCTTCTGAAGAACATGGCTTTCTGCTCCATGACAGCTTCCCCCGGCCTTCAACCTACCAGAGCCTTTTGGGCATGGAAGTACCTCACTATTACTTCACAAAAAAGGTGGGAATGCCTGGTGCCTGCAGTTACTCCTGTCCTCGCCCTTCCCTAGTGGATTCTTTCATGTGTGTCTAGCTAGGGATGTGAGTGGGCCCTTCCCTCTTGGCTTTCCTTCTAAAGGAACTTTAAGCCTTTGTCATTTCCTTGTATTCTAGCTGGATTTTTTTTAGAATAAATATTTTCTTGAGAAATGTAGAATTACAAATGATACAAATCTCCCTGATCCCAGCCCAGAGATACTCACAGTGTGGCAGCTGCTATCACTGCTCAGGTTTCTGTACGTAGGCGTAAATGAGGCACATGCACGTTTGTACATTTTTGAAGGAGTGGGGTTAGCAGACAGTAGCACACATCCTAACCCATTTATTCTACGTGCCAGAGATCCATGTGGACTGTGGTTCATATGACACATTGCTGGACTGAGGCCGGGCCATGCCACTGTGCCGTGCTAGGTCTTCAGCCTGGGCTCCATTGCCACCTGAGAGGTGGTAGCTGTGGTGACAGCAGGCGGTGGCTGCTGTTGCTTTCTTTTTCCTGCCTTATTTCAGTGCTGATGTCAAACTCAAGCCCTCAAACACACTGAGCTACACCCCACAACCTGAGGGACTTTTCCCACATAGGAGCGAGTGCCTGTGGGGTCAAGGTCAGGCTGCTGGGGCTGGAGCTGCCAGTGAGCTCCACACTGGTCTGCAGCTACTGCTGTGGCTTTTATCCACTGAACTGAAGTAGCTGCCCTCTACTGGACCCACATTTTCTGAAAAAAAGTATATATTATCCATGTCACTTCTCTTGCATTGGCATACCTGAAAGGTTGGAGGGATGGGATGGATACTGTCAGCTTTTACCTTCTACCTAGTTGTTTCTGGGTTTCCTCAAACGGTGATGTCAACAGCAGTCTTTAAAATGATCCCTGTGTTGTTCTCATTGCCTGAAATGAGCCTTTCTATCTTTTTAAAAATGACTTAACTCTGTCTATGTGTCTCCACATGAGTGTGTGTCCACGAGTGGAGGTGTTCTGGAGGTCACAGGAGGTCCCCTGGGTGATGGGAACTGAACTGTGGTTCGCTGCAAGAGCAGTGCTTACTGCGAACTGCTGAGCCACTTCTCTAACCTCCTTTCTCTGCTTTTCCTTTTCTTTCTTTGTTTCTTGCAAAGTTTTAGCTATGTAGCCTTGAACTCACAGTCCTGCCTCAGCCTCTGGGGTGCAGAGATTGCTAGGACTTCAGATGTTTCCACTGTGGCTGACTGAGCCTTAACTCACAGTCCTGCCTCAGCCTCTGGGGTGCAGAGATTGCTAGGACTTCAGATGTTTCCACTGTGGCTGACTGAGCCTTTTGTTACTTTTGGAGCCAAGAGTGAGTAGGAGGATTGGCCCTAGGGAGACAGGGTAAAAGCCCGGACCTATGCAGTCCCTCACACAATCAAGCTAGGGAAGCTGTGCCGTGTGCAGTCCCCTCACACAGTCATAAGCTAGTGAAACTGTGCCATGTGCAATCCCCTCCACACAATCATAAGCTAGTGAAACTGTACCGTGTGGACCACCAGGCAGTCACAAGCATACAAGTGGTGCTGAGCTCTTCCCAGAGCTGCAAGTCACTTTAAAGGAACTGGTATAGAGAATAGCATAGATGTGGTTGCTGCCCCCATGATTCGAGACCATTTACTGATCAGCCTCTAGTTTTAAGATCTGCAAACATGCATATATAGTGATACACACGTTTTAAATAAAGACGAATCCAAGGCAGTCAGTTCCGGGTCTCCAAGTTAGCATATGCAGCAGTATGGCACTGCCACCAGAAGTTGGTGTGTGAGCAGATTGTACATTGCACTTCCATGTAACTTAAAATGGAGGGATGACTGAAAGCTGGGGAGGTGTTCATGTGATCTGCGTAGTTCTGGGAGTCTTTTCTCCATCATTGCAGGCATCCCTGATTGCTTTGTTTTAAAATAGAGTTCCTCCACTATACTGATACGTTTCTGCCATTTTTCATTCTTGTTTTGTGTTCTTTGATTTAATTTCCCTGTGACCTGAAAACAGAGAGTTTTGAGAGCTCTTCTGAGTGCTTTCTGTTGAATTTTCCAAGTTAATTTCACATTCTGCACTTGTTTTGTCCACACACTTATGCATGCTCTCTTTTTTCTCGGTTCCCTCTCTGTGCCTGCATTCATAGTTGTTGTTCCACAGAAGAGGCGTGTATGGTGCCGTCGTAAGTATGAAGCCCCAGGTCGTGGCTTGGTTTTGTCATGTCCCTGAAATGCTTTTCTTCTCACTCTGTTGTGTGTGCCAATCCTGCTTACCTTGTAGGAAACTTCCCTGGAGGCGAGGGCTTTTGGTTTGGTCCCAGAGCTATGTGACCTAGTGAAGTCTGACAGGAGCCCATCGCTTCTTAGTCTGGTGTGTACCTATAGCACATGGAGTCATTGCATATGGTCTCCAGGTGCCGAAGATGCTTGATCCCACCTGTGTTGTAATGAAGGTAGTGTCATTAGTTTGCCCTGCGAAGTGCTTCCCAGGTGTTCTGTCTCTTCAAAAGCTGCTCTCACACTGTTTGCCCACAGGCAGTCTTCTTTTCCACGGGTTTTCAGTGCCCACACATCCCATAGTGCTTTGGGGCAGTTCAATATTCTTAGTTCAAGGCACCTTATCATGTGACTGGCAGGCTGCTCCAGTCTACTGTGACTTAGAATAAATAGTCTCTGCCTCCATCCAAATGCCATGAGGCCCAAGCCCTGGTCAGCTCCCGAGATGAGACAAGTTCAGACGTGCTCTGGGCAGAGGGGCCATAGAAAACAGTTCCTCACAGATCAGTAGCAAGGAGCTAAATCAAGAAGCTTGGTGCATAAGCAAGGGATTCCAGGGTGCCCCAGGGTGCTCACACAGTAAACTGGCCTCTCATTAGAACCACACCAGGGGTGATACTGTTACCAGTGTGAAGGACAGCATCCAGCTTGGTGCACCATTACTCTGTGGGTGTGAGTGTGTCTGTGTGAGTAAAACTCAAGCTGCCATCAACAGAACCTTTGCTTATGCCCTATGCTCTATCTAGAAGGGTTTTCCAGCTACAACAAGGCATGATAAAGTTCCAGAGTCTGGGTCAAATGTTGGCTCCTCCTGGGGCCTTCTCCCTGGGCCTGTCAGGTGGGCTCAGAAGGAACAGTGAGATTGAATTGTTCATGTCATCTGAGCTGGGGAGGGAGGTGGTTGAAGCTACCACTTGGATAGTCACGTGACAAATATGTGCTAGAGTGTGCATACATAACAAATGGTCTTCAGAGAGCAGGCAATGCCATCGCTGGAGAGAAGCACAGATACAGAAGCTGAGAGCAGAAGGCGAGCCATGGCAGAGGCAGGGGCTCCTCAGGCTCCTCCCGTTCAAGAAAGACGGGCTACTATTCTTTACTTTAAGAGGAGCATGTGTATCTGACTTGACTTAAGTCACTTAAACTGGGAAAAGTCTTCATGATGAGTTGAAAGTTTTGTTTGCTTTGTTTTTTTGTTTTTTGGGTTTTTTTCTAAGACAGGGTTTCTCTGTGTAGCCCTGGCTGTCCTGGAACTCGCTCTTTAGACCAGAATGGCCTCAAATGAAAGAGTTATTTTTAATGTGAGACTCTGATATTACTAAATTAGAGGCTGACAAACAAGTTTATACCTGGACAGCCTTTGTTCACCTGAAATCAATGGCCCAAAGCTCTGATCTTTTCAGTGACTTTAAAGGTTTCTCAGGACCCTGTGGGAACCATTTGGCCTATGGCTATATACAATAGGCAGCCTGGCATATAGATTTCCCAGGAGTTGTTTCCATACAGGGAGGTAAGGCTGAGTGCAGTCCTTAGCTTTACACACTGTCTGACAAGTATATGGGGCCTCTGTCGTCCAGCCTGGAGAAGCAGACAAGGAAGACAGGGTGGATTCCGGGCACTACCACATCCCTCAGATGGTAGCCAAGAAGCCCCTACGAGACTTCGTGGGGCTAGAGGACTGTGACAAGCCTACTCGGGACGCCATGCTCAACTTCAGCTTCTTTGTCACCATTGGAGACATGGACGAAGCTTTCAAATCTATCAAACTCATCAAGAGGTAAGGAGTCCTGCACGCAAGTGTCAAAGGTTATATGCATCCTCCCTAGAGCCTTCAGTCTTTTTAATGCCTTCTTTTTCAAAAAGCTTTTTTATATCTATTTTATATGTATAGGTATTTCATTTGCATATGTACATACACACACACACACATAAACCACATGCGTGCCTAGTGCCTAAGTCAGAGGGTATCTGATGTCCAGGAGCTACAGTCACTGATGATGGTGAGCCATCCTGTGGATACAGGTCTTCCGCTAGAACAACAGTGCTCTCAATCACTAAGCCATCTCTCCAGACCCTTTTATGCCTTCTTTGTCAATTTCATTTTAAGCTGAGAGCCCTTCTATGATCATATTACAATGTTTAACTGTCTTTCTCCATCAGGCTAAGGACATGGGACATACCTAGCACACTGTATATTGGGTGCAGCAGGAAAGCCTGATGCCTGGTATCAGTGGTGCTGGGAGCCTTTAGCTGGTCCTTCATTATTTCCTTTAAAGTGTTCAGAATACTCTGGTCAGAAGTTCTGCAACTGCTAAATATTGCTCAAAAGTATTAGTAAACAAAACCATCAATGAAATGCAGTTAGATTTTATGGCAGCAGTGACAGTGATCTAGATGTGCTGGCTTGTTCTTACAACCCCGCACATAGAAGGTTCAAGTAGAAAGGTTACTGTAAGTTTGAAGCCAGCCTGGACTGTATAGTGAATTCCAGGCCAGTCTGTGATGCAGAGTAAGACCCATCTTAAAAACAAATCAGTACAGGCCTTCTGCAAGTCCTTTCTCCACTCCTGAGACAATTCAGAAAAATCTTAGCACAATATTTGAAAGATTTTCACTTAAAAGAGTGAAATAAAATGTGGGAGAGGTATACTATAAGAAAGGAAAGGTTGGCAGGCAAAGTGGTGCACACCTTTAATCCCAGCACTCGGGAGGCAGAGGAAGGCAGATTTCTGTGAGTCTAAGTTCAGCCTGGTGTACATCGTGAGTTTCAGAACAACCAGAGGTGTTTATTACAACTGTTTATTACAGTTGGGAGAGTTTTTTCACACACAGGCCATATAGACAGTTAGCTTGGAGGTAACCAGCAAGGCCACCCTTTCCTGGATCACTTTCACTTACTGTGGACAGGGTCACAACCTAAAGCAGACTGCATGGCCACTTTTAAACCTTTAATGTACTTCATACAGACATATACACAATACTAATGTGTTTAGACACATACATAGTATTAGTGTATGACTAGAAATAAAAATGTCTTAGAGGAAGAGACAAGTGCCATAAAGGAAGGCATAGCTAAATGCTTGAATCTGTCTGCTATACCGTGGACATGGGCCTCCTTGTTTCCAAGTGTGCTAAGCATGTCGAGTATGGCCAATCTGTAAACGCTCATATGTCATTATCAGTGTCTTTGTGTGTTTAAGGCACCAATCTGTTTTACTGTTTATTCTGACTAAAGACAAAGACTTGGCCTAAGACGGGCTTCAGAATTTCAACTGATCAACATGAGTCACTAGAAGACTGAAAGTAACAAAGTCTGGCATTTACTAAGAGAGGGAGCCAGAGGAGGGCATGTCACTGGCCTTCCTGTTCTGATAGTGCCAGCTTCCTCTTGCTGCGTATGGCAGCAATGATTCCTGCCTCCTGGTGGCCATGATTGAGCAGTGCTGTGTCCCAAGGGCACCGTCTCGCAAGGGTGCACCAGAACCTCTATCACAGATGTGGTCCAGCAGCCCTAGGTTCTGTGGACTATTTATAACCCCCCTGGTACAGATTTTATATACCTCCTAGAGATCCACAGACTGCGGGATCCAGCCTGTCTGAAAGCAGCATGGCCTCTGGAGGTGTCCATTAGCCTATCGCACCCTAGGTAGAGAGAGGAGGAAGGCTTTTCTGAGAAAGGCTAATGGGTTTCATCTTTTTGTTCCACCTGTTGCTCTGCTGTGACAGGCTAGGGCTCAGGGTGCAGGAATGAGGACCTCAGGGTTGCACCCACCATGACTTAGGGTATATGCCTCCTTGGGGTCCCTAATGGTCTTCTTAGCCCTTTTTAGGGTTATACCACAAAAGTCTCAGAAAAAGAGTGAGATACGATGGATAAAACAGGAGTTTTAGACTCAGTTCAGCGCCTTGTGTTTATTTTTACTTAGAAAAATAATCAGGAGTAAAACGTACGCTCTTAACCTGACTCTGGCGTGAAACCGGTACCACCTGTTCTAAGGTCTGTTTTAGTCAAGGGTTATCAGACCCTTCATGAAAAGATTTCCTGGATGTTCTGCTTTGTAAAAGTAACTGGGGATAACATTCTCGTAGATGCAGAATAAATTAACCCCAAATGGAGGTGGAGAGCAAGGTGCCCCCACTGCCTCGTTCCCTGCCTCAGCTTCTAGTCTCCACCTTTGAAACTCGCATGATATGAAGCCATGCTATGCTGGCCAAGGAAGATTGTGTCAGAAGTAGAGTGACACAATGACACAGACACACATAATATATTCATATGTAACATAATAAATGTACATGAGTATCATACATATGTATTTATAGGTAGCCCAGACTCGCCCCTCACCTCTGCATAAGCAGGGCCTGGAGCGGTCTACCAGTTTCTAGACTACGGCGTTATAGTGGTTATTCATAAAGAAAGTCCTGATAAGGGTGCTCTCAGCATGGAGACTCCACATAGTCATTATCCAAGCCACGGCGAAACCTCGCTGTGAGAGAACGACTGATGACGATCACCCGGGGTGCCATGCAGTCCTCCCTCCGATGAAGAATGTTCCAGATGAGCATCGCAGCCGCCAGGGTAGCTAGAAGGCAGGCACCAATGTTCAGGTAGCAAGACCAAGATAAGTTGGTATAAGGGCCAATTCTGTAGAAGGTCACCAGTCCGATGACCAGCACAAAGCCTGCAGAAAGGAGAGGAGAGGTTTAGAAGCTTGGATCTGAGCAGGAGCCCCTAGGAGTCAGGCTTTACCTGTCCTTCAGTACTGTCCTCCTAGGACAGGGCAGAGCTACTTTATGTCGGCCTACTTATCTCTTGCAGCCTTTGCACCCAGAGGTTATAGCCAGGCTTTGCATCTGGGTGGCTTCAGGAGAAGTAGGCCTGTCCTGTCACCCTCTGGGCATCAGGCCTGTTCTTGAGTATCGATATGGCTGTCTACAGTCCCCACACCTGGGAGGCAGCCTTCTAGCCCCAGCCAGAACCAGCCATCATTTCCTTAAAGCAAGTTGAATTGCCTCTCATTTTTATAAATGCTTAATTAATTTGAAGCAAAACCAAATAGACATTTCTTAAATTTATCTAGAAACAGACTGTCATCCAGTGGTTTAAGTCCCTGTTGGAGTTTCCATAGCCATGGTTCTGCTGCCAGAGGGAGCAGAGGTTCCCTCTCCTATCAAGGCCACCTAGAACCCACACTCGGGGCAAGCAGGCCAGCTTGGGGCCTGGCTCAGGTCTGGTTTTGGTAATGTTTGGTTTCCTTCCACTTCTCAAGAGCATTTCTCTCTCGATGCTGTACCCTACTATGCTGCTGCTGTTCTTCTGGGCCCTCCCTCCTCTCCACAACCTGACACTATACAGGGCAGGAGAGGAGAGCTACCAGCTGCTCCAACTGTCTTGATTACTCTTTGTCCACTTGCTTTCTGTGACTAGCTCTCACTGTGTAGCCTAGGCTGCCCTTAAACTCTGAGTTGACATCCTGCTTCATCCTCCTGAGTTCTGTACCTGGTCTGGCTCTCACCAATTCCTTTCTTAAGGAATGACAAGGGCTTGATCTTGTTAGTTTCTTATTATAAGTAACGGGAAAATCTTGGTTTTCTGCCCAGACTCTGTCAGCCAACTAGGGTATGAAGACACAGCTGCTTGGTAGAGCAGGCAGTACTGGGAGACTTGCAGATCTGATGAGTAGAGGCTATGCCGTGCTGCTGCCCAGAAGCTGGCCCCGGGA
Source organism: Mastomys coucha (assembly GCF_008632895.1). Classification (NCBI taxonomy): domain Eukaryota; kingdom Metazoa; phylum Chordata; class Mammalia; order Rodentia; family Muridae; genus Mastomys; species Mastomys coucha. The sequence continues at coordinate 24,887,388 of NW_022196911.1, forward strand.
GAGCTGCAGGGACTCACCAGGCCCTAGCTTAGCTTGGGATCAAGATAAAAAGGGCAGGGCAGAAACAGAGCCATGGGGGCTGGCAAGATAGCTCAGCGGGTAAGAGCACTGACTGCTCTTCTGAAGGTCCTGAGTTTGGATACCAGCAGCCACATGGTGGCTCACAACCACCCATAATGAGATCTTACGCCCTCTTCTGGTGCCTTTAATCCCAGCACTTGGGAGGCAGAGGCAGGCACATTTCTGAGTTCAAGGCCAGCCTGGTCTACAGAGTGAGTTCCAGGACAGCCAGGGCTACACAGAGAAACCCTGTCTCGGGGGGGAAAAACAAAAAGAAAGAAAGAAACAGAGCCGTGGGGGAGGGAGGGAGACACAGACCAAGTCCATTTCTTCCCCAGCAACTCCCTCCTCCAGCTATTTACCTGTCTCTTTCTCATATGCACAGCACCAGATGGTGCCATCCCTCTGTGCCCCTGCATATCAACATCCATAGGTCTATTTACCTGTCTTTCTCATATCACAGCACCAGACTCTCCCATCATGCACCACCCCTCCCAGAACTGCAGTCCCTCTATGCCCCTGCATATTGACATCTATTTAGAATATTCCACTCAGAAAACCACCACCACTTCCCTACTCATGATGGCCCTATGTGATCCCAGAGCAAAGAGCAGCATCAAGAGACAGGCAAGACAGGGGACAGAGAGACAAAGACTGAAAAGACAGGAGGACAACAGCTTTGACTTCTCAAAAACATGGGGACTCTGATCTCATCCTCACTGGACCTTCCAGGAGGAGAGAACGGACAGAGTTTGCTTTTCTCCTTCTTGTCCTAAGCTATTAAAACATATGTCCACGTTCATTGTAGTACTTTGTGGAATTTTTCATGCATGAAAATACTATTAAAATTTGCATTCCAAAATGGCTGTGGTGGCTCACATCTTTAATCACAGGACTACAGAGTAAAGAGGTAGAAGCTGGTGAATCTCTGTGTTCAAGGCCTAGTCTAATGAGCAAGTTCTATGATACACACACACACACACACACACACACACACACACACACTTGCATTCTACCTGCTTACTAGAGTCAACTTCTCTACCAGTGAAGAAGAGTGAGGCTTCTGTTTAACAGCTTCATGCTGTAGACATTCATATTAGGAGAATAAAGCTGGTATTTTTCTAATAGATGTAGAAATACTCTGTGTTCTCTTGTTCTCATATCTTTGGGCATGTTTACCAACCAAAGGACTTTCTGGTTTTGTCTTTTGTTGTTGTTGTTGTTTTCTTTTTGATTTTGGTTTTTTGAGGCAGTTTCCCTAGGTAGCCCTGACTGACCTGGAACTCAGAGATCTCCCTGCCTCTGCCTCTCAAGTGCTAGAATTAAAAGTGTGTGCCACCATGCCCAGCTAGCCAAAGGAACTTTTTAGTGCTTTTTTCAAGACAGAAAAAAGATTGGAATTGAGGCAGACTGGGTACAGAGGTTGCCAGCTTATGTCTTCTAAAGCAATAAATAATAAACAAGGAAGGATATGAAGCTTAACGAAGTAAAATCAGGCAGAAAGAAATATGGGTAAGCAACAGGGTAGGCAAGTGGGAAGAAACTTGCCCAGTCAGCAGGAGCCAGTTGCTACCAAGTATCCACCCACCTGCTCTCCCTTCCCAAGTTTCCCTTTCAGTCTGTGTGTGCTAAGAATCACATTTAGAAGTTGATCTGGCTGGAGAGGTGGTCCAGTGGGTAAATGCTTGCCATATAAACATGAGGACCTAAATTCAGATTCCCAGAACCCATATAAAAGCCAGACACAGCAGTACAAGCCTGAAACTGTAACAGGATTGAGACAGGTGGACCTCGGGGAAGAAGACAAGCACACACTAGCCCACCAGTCTAACTAAAAGCACCACTTCTGGTTCAGTGAGAGATCCTGTCTCAGAAAATAAGACAGAGGACTCAGTGAGATGGACACTTGCTCCCAGATATAACCTGACAACTGGAATTCAATTCCCAGCAGCCACAGAAAGGTGGAAAGAGGGAACCAGCTCCACAGAGTTGTCCTCTGCCCTCCATGAATGCCATGCCTGTGATGTGACATGCACACTCCAAAATACACATCATACATACACACAGAATAGTTTTTACAAAAACAAAAAAAGATAGAGCACAATAGAGAAAGGTACCCGAATTCAACCTCTAGCCTGTACACACACAGGCAAGTTTACCTGCACATACATGTGAACACACGTTTTCACTACACATATGCACAAAATTTTAACATTTTGTTCAATGGCCCCAGTTTTACATCCATGATATTCTTCATCAAAATGGAACTGATGAACTAATTGGTTCCCATAGCCTCAGGGTGAACGCCCAGGCAGGGCCCCTTTGTCTTGGGGTTGGTTTGCATCCCTGATGTGTAAAAAGGAAACAAGAAGTTTCCTTGGGGCTGGAGAGATGGCTGGATGATATGGAGTACATACTGCTCTTGCAGGGGACCTGATTTTGTTTTTAGCACCCATGTTGGGTGGCTACCGTGTGCCTGTCACTCTAGTCCCAAGCGGTCTGGTACTCTCTTCTCAACTACTTGGGTACCTGCACTCATTCATAAGAGTATAAATACTCACATATACACATAATTCTAAAATGTTTAAAAATATTTTTAAAAGAATTAATCCTCTCTTTTGTTTGGTTTGAGCGGGGGTCATGTTTTGTTTTGTTTTGTTTTGTTTTAGAGACAGGGTTTCTCTGTGTAGCCCTTGCTGTTCTGGAACTCACTCTGTAGACCAGGCTGCCTCCAAAGTGCTGAGATTAAAGGTATAATCTAACCCTTTTGGTTAGACTGGCTGACAAAAAAAAAGTCTTCTCTGGAAACCTGTTTTGATTTAAAAAAAAAAAAAAAAAAAAGAATGCCTCTGAACCTTCTGGTCAGGACTAATATGCATTCACGTGACTAAGAAAGTTAGCAAGGGAGAAAACAGTGTGGGCACGTGCAGGGCAGAGGCACGGTGTGGGCGGAGGCATGGTGTGGGCGGAGGCACAGTGTGGGCAGAGCCTCGGTGTGGGCAGAGGCTCAGTGTGGCCCTCCCGGGGTGTCATGAAACTCATGGAGTCATGATTCAAATGAGCCTCCTCTGAGAGGGGCTCATAGGGGACTGCAGGGACTGCATCTCAGCAAAGAGAAAGGATGAGAGTCTCAGATGTGGTGGCCCAGGAGGACATTACAAGAGCATGTACAGACAGTCCCTCCAAACAATTCAAACACACCCTGGCTGCATCTCTGGATTATACATCGGCTCTAAAACTGTCAAGAAAGTCTGGTGTTACTGGACTGGTGCAGAAGGGTCACCTGGGGGGAGCAGTGTTTGTAGTCAGTTTGTTACACATGTAGGGGTCATGCCTGCTTTAACTCCTCTGTATGGGTGTATCATGATGAAACATGTCAACAGATTGAGGGACAACTATTTAGATTCTACAGGAACAAGCACTTTCTGCTGCTAGGTTTGCAGCAAGTGACCTGTTCTAGTTCTGTGTTCTGCGTGCTGGTTGACACTGCTAAGGACATTGATCATCAGATGCCTCCTCAGCCCCACTTCAGTCACCCGAGCAAAACTTAGGTCTTCCTCATGCATGAAATGCTTCGTGGCTTCCTGATGCCTCTGCTTCTCAGCTTGGCAGCCCTGCCCAGCCTGCCACCATGGCTTCCCCTCGCCCCTGCTGCTTCATGGTTAGGAGAGATCTAGTTGAGCATTGTGTCCATTCCTTGGCTATCTTATGGTGCTCAGTCTCCTCCTTTTGTTTCTATCTCCCATGTCTGGGAATGCCAGAATCCAAAGATACCAAGGATACTCCACAATACCAACGACTGCCAGTAACTACTTGTTAAGTAAGTAATTTGAGACAGATCACAGTAAATAGGAAACAGAATAGGCTGGTGTGAGCTTGTGGGAAAGAAGGAAAGGGAGTACCCGCCTAAGCTCTAGTGACCCTGATGCCCCGACCCTGCTGAGTAAAGGCCATGGTGGAGCTGGCACCTGTAGGGCTTTGGTTTTTTTTGTTTGTTTGTTTTTGTTTTGTTTTGTTTTAAAACAAGGTTCCCAGCCGGCCAGTGGTGGCGCACTCCTTTAATCCCAGCACTTGAGAGGCAGAGGCAGGGGGATTTCTGAACTCGAGGCCAGCCTGGTCTACAGAGTGAGTTCCAGGACAGCCAGGGCTACATAGAGAAACCCTATCTTGGAAAAAAAAAAAAAAAGACTAAAACAGGGTTCCCTGTGTATCCCTTGCTGACCCAGCACTTGCTCATAGACCAGGCTGGCCTTAAACTCAGTGATCCGCCTGCCTCCGCCTCCCAAGTGCTCAGTTAAAGTCATGTGCCACCACTGCCTGGCTACTTTGAGCTTAAAGCTGATGTGAATTAGTCTCACAAGACTGAAGCCACCACCAGCTGAGATTCCCAAGGACCATGCTAGGGATGAGCTCAGAAGCTCACAGGTGGCTAATGATTTATTCCAGGATGGTGGCTTTACAGCTCTATCAGAGGGATCTAGACCTTTCCATGTCTAGCTATATTATTTATCATGCACACAAACTAAAGTTTCAGAAAATGTATCCACTTCCAGGAACACAAGAGAATATGAAAGAACACTCATCCTGTTGATAAGTTAATTAAAAAGATGTAAGTTGACATGCACATAAAAGACCTGGTAGAGCCCTCTATGTTCTGAAAATATAAAGTTGGAAGATAAAAGCTGTAGATCTGGGATGGGTAGATAGCTCAGTTGGCCAAAACCCTGCAGTACAAGTATGAGGACATAAGTTAAGACACCCACAAAACCCATGGTTTGGTTTGGTTTGGTTTGGTTTTTTTGTTTTTTCGAGACAGGGTTTCTCTATGTAGCCTTGACTGTCCTGGAAGGAGACCAGGACAGTCCTCTGTAAACGAGGCTGGCCTCAAACTCAGAAATCCGCCTACCTCTGCCTCCCAAGTGCTGGGATTAAAGGCGTGCGCTACCACTGCCCAGCAAAACCCATGTTTTTTTTAACAAAACAAAACAAAACAAAAACCTGGGAAGCAGTGATGCATAGCTTTCATCCCAGCACTTGGAAGGCAGAGCCAGGTGAATCTCTCTGAGTTTGAGGCCAGCCTGGTCTACAGAGTGAATTCCAAGTCAGCTAGGGCTACACAGAGAAACTCAATCTCAAAACCCCAAATGAGTGAGTGAATGAAGCAGAGCACATGGTGCATGTCTGTAACGTGTCTCAGTGGGGCGTGGTAGGGAGGAGACAGGTGGATCCTGAAGCTCACTGCGATAGCTGAATTGAGGAGCTTCAGGTTCACTGAGAGATCCTGTCTCAAAAATAAAGATGAATGATGAGGAAAGATAACTAATATGAACCTCAGGGCTCCACACAGGCATATGCACACACATTCACCCTAGCAAGTATATATGGCATGCACACACACCCACTCACACACACATAGATAAACATGGAATCTGACTAATAGACACTTTACAAAGGAAAAGTGAGCTAGACAGCTCTTCACCTGTTTCATCAGTAGTCATAGAAACCCAGCAGCATGTGGCCTGGTGCTGGACTGGATGAGTTCTATGTGTCTCACTTTTCTCACTGGAGTGAAAGTCAGAGGCTGCACCTTACTTGCTTTTTCATATTTAAAAAAAAAAATTGGAAGGAAAGTCTAGGTTTTCTGTGAAAAGGCATAACTATTTAATAAAGTCTCATACTAGATATTGATGTGGTATCATGTACCTACAATCCCAGAGCGAGGGAGGCAGAGATGGGAAATTGAGTTCTAGGCCAGCCTGGGCTACATAGAAAGATCCTCTCTCACAAAACAAAAGCAAACATCTTACACATCACTCATTCTGTGTATAGATAAGTTTAAGCTTCAGTTCTGTTATCAATCAGCTTTGACCACATTAGAGCACATATAGAAAGGGGAAATGGAATAGTCTGCCCATTCCCAATATGGAGCCCTATAGGGAATCTCAGCAGGGGACCTAGGTGTACCAAGGCCAGCCCAGGGACACATGTCCTTCAAAGAGGGGACCTGATAGATTGTAACAGGCATAGCTATTAGCATCCTCCAGCTCCGGCAGTTGGCTGCCATCCAAGTCTTGCCCTGAATCAACAGACAGGACATTATGGACTAAGAGATGATGGGAAGAAAGCACCCCTTTATTCAGCATCATTAATAAAAAATTAAAACATGGGAAAGCAGAGGTGTAACGCTCCATGAATTCACTGTATTGCCACATGAGCCATCATCCTGTGTGAGAAGGCACCTGGAGTCAGCTGGCTCAGCGTACGTAGTGCACTACAGATGTTATTCTGAAGTAAGGTTACCTTCTAAGTGTAGGGCCTCTGTGCTTGTGAGAGGTATGGATACCCTCAGAGTGTGCCACGGCTGGCTTTTGGCTTGGAACTCCTTCTTTCATCACCCCCTAAGATGAGGTTCCCTTTCTCCTCGGTGTCCTTTCCCCTGAAGACTTCTCTTCCCCAAATTCTCAGTGATGTAATCAGCTTGTCCAGAAACCTACCAAAGGGAAGTGCTTCAGCAAGCGCCGCGTTCTGCACACAGGATCAGTTCCATCTCTATGAAGTCCTGTTGCCAAAGCAAACAGCCTCTTCCTGTGCGCTGGCTAGCAGAGGGCGGTGTGAATTCCAGCACAGTGGAGAGCGTCCCTTTCCTCTCTTCCTTCCTGCCTTCTTCCTGGGGCCTAAGCTTCTGTCACAGGGTCTTCCCTTTTGGAATGACTATCAAACATACACACAGGTGGCATCAGAGGAAAGGCCCTGGGGTTGACCTCTGGTGCTCCTCTGCAATTGAGTAAGCAAAGTGCCGGTGCCTTATCAGGAACGTGGCTGGCTTCTAAGATGCATACTGACAAAGGGTCAATTGCAGACACTGCCAGCCTTGGCATGTCCAGCATGTGTAAGGAGGGAAGATGAGCAAGCCAGGCTTCTACCCCTTCCATCCTAGTATTCAGACCCTTGTGTTTAGAGACCCAGCAGTACATGACATGAGCCTGATTTTTTTTTTTATCCAAATAGTTCTTTCTAGTAGAAGGATCTGGAGCATTGAGGAGCAAGGGATCGTGTTCATCTGAAGCTCCCAAATGGCTCAGTTGGGTATGGAAGAAGGGGAGGAGAGATGAGGTATACTGAGGATGCAGAGGGGTGCTTGAGGACCAGGTAAAGAAGACAGAAAAGGAAATCAGCCCAACCTAGCAAAGCCTAATCAAAAGTGCTTTGTTGTTAAGTACTTAGAAGGAACCTTACAGGTAGTGGGAAGGGTGAAGGAAGGATGCCAGTATTTGTGACTTAGGAGAAGCTCTGGGAGTTTGGGTCAAGGGGGGTTGTTGGGGAAGGTTGGCTGTATCTTTGTTTTGAGACAGAGTCTGAACTATGTAGGCCTAGCTAACCCAGAACTTGCTCTGTAGACCAGGCTGGCCTTTAACCTCTGCCTGCCTCTGCCTCCCAAATGCTGGGATTAAAGGTGTATGCCACCATTCCTGGCCTCTGGTTCAGAACTGGCCGAGCCGAGCAATAAGGAACCACTCAGAGCCCAGTGTTGAAAGTCCTCTTGGTGATGCTTCCATCCACTTGCTAATAGTGCATGGCTTGCTTTGTCAGTGGGCTTCGCAAAGTCTGAGCTGCAAAAGTCACAGTGCCGGCAGTGAGAGATGGGCAGTACAGACACCGGCTTCCGAGAAACAGAACCTTATGGTACAAGGCCTGGCTTGTTGGTAAGCATCCATAAAAGGACATTTATTCACCAACTATGATGGAGCATGTATGTAATCTAGCACTCAGGAGGGAACACAAGCGGATTGTGAGTTTGAAGCTAACCTAAGTTTCACAGAGAATTAAAAACCAACCTAAACTTCCTAACAAGAGACTGTCTCAGGAAGCCAGAGGCTGCAGTTGGGTGTGGTGCTGTGTGCTTATAGAAACCACTTAGAAGCTAGGGCCAGGAAGGCATCCAGTTTGAAGACAGCCTGGACTTCCAGTGAGTTCCAGGCCATCATGAGAGCTCTAGGCCAGCCTGGGCCCCCTAACACGACTCCATCTCAAAACACATGAAGTGGGAAAAAAAATTGTTTTACTTTCTTTTAATGGCTGAGGGTGGTAAAGTGCTTGTCTTACATGCACAAAGTTGGGCCCAGTTGCCAGAACATACATATACAACACATATACAGACAGACAGACATGTTGGAGAAGAGACAGGCTTAGATTCCACAATGAAGGCAGCTTTGAATAAAGTAATTAATTATGAAGTAGCTTACACAGCACCCCCCCCCCAGGATATCCCTGGCATCAGGAAGACAGATTGGTGCCACATGCTGTGCATGGGGCTGCTTGTTTGCTGTTTGTTTGATTGGTCTGTTTGTTGGCTATTTACTGCCATTGTCCAAAGGGATTTGGAAATGGGTTTTATAAACTGCAATGCTAGTGGGTGTAGAAGAGGAGCTTTTAAAGGAAAATGCAGATAAGAAACATGCCCTTCAAGATTATACATTCACACCAGGCAGTGGTGGCACACACCTTTAATCCCAGCACTTGGGAGGCAGAGATTTCTGAGTTTGAAGCCAGCCTGGTCTGCAGAGTGAGTTCCAGTGCAGCCAGGGCTACACAGAGAAACCCTGTCTCGAAAAACCAAAATACATACATACATACATACATACATACATACAATCATACATACATACAATCATATACATACATACATACAATCATACATACATACATACATAAAACGATTACACATTCACTTTTCCAAGGCCTCCAGCTGCCATCTCTCTGGCTCCCAGAACAAACTGTAGAACTTCCTATGCCTGCCATTCCACATGGAGGATGCCCATAAGCTCTTGCATGGATCCGTAATGACACCCAGGCATAGCTAAGGGTATAGTGATGGCCTCCCCAGCCTGACCCTTTGTGTAGTGCCCTCATAGTGGACTCCTTAGGCAGCAGGGCTGTACTGATGACATAGGCGTTGCCCTTTGGACATACAAAGGTGGGTACATTTCAGGCATGTACTGGGACCCGAAGAATTTGGAAGTCTTCAACATCCATGTAGGGCTGAGGCACCTCCTAAGCAGAGCTGTGAACCCACCCCAGCCCCTTTCACTGCTCCAGATGCTGCTTGGTGCCTGCGAAGAGCCAGAGGCTACACGAGCTCATTCCCTTTACAGAGCGCTTACTCTCACACAGAGAGGGCTGCTTTCCCTCTACCTGTGCCCCATGGTTGGTTTCAGGCCAATCTGAGCTACAGAATAAAGGAAAAAGGGGGCTGGGGAGTCTAGCTCAGTGGTAAAGTGCTTACTAATGTGTGGGAGACCTAAGCTCGTTACTTAGCACCATTAAAAAAAGATGCAGTAAAGAGAAGAGGAGAAATAGTGACAGAAGATATAGAAGGGACACAGAGCAGAGCAATAGAGACAGAAGACGTAGGCAGGACACAGAGCAGAGCAATAGAGACAGAAGATATAGACAGGACACAGAGCAGAGCAATAGAGACAGAAGATGTAGACAGGATACAGAGCAGAGCAATAGAGACAGAAGACGTAGGCAGGACACAGAGCAGAGCAATAGAGACAGAAGATATAGACAGGACACAGAGCAGAGCAATAGAGACAGAAGAGGTAGGCAGGACACAGAGCAGAGCAATAGAGACAGAAGATATAGACAGGACACGCAGAGCAGAGCAATAGAGACAGAAGATATAGACAGGACACAGAGTAGAGCAATAGAGACAGAAGACAAGACAGAGCAAGACAGTCCATGTGGAACTGCCGTGTGGACGCTGCCAGAGCCACCTCTCCTCCTCGTCTTCCCAGGAATTTGGTGGGAATTTCTCTGACTTAGGACACTGCCTCCCTGACAGAAACACGGCTGCTTTCACAGGCAAAGTGTGGCGTTTGAGTGAGCAGACAGTGGTGAGAGCACATGGAGTAAGGGTCACGAAGGAATCTTTCCAGATTCCAGGTAAAGCAAAAATTAGACTTGGAAAGTCCTTAGCAGACATTGGAAATGCCATTGCATGTACTTGGTGGAATCCATAAGGGTAAAACTACACAAGACGGCTGACAGCCCAGAGAGCAGCAGCTGACCATGGCTGTCCCTGGTGTTGCTGAGCAGGAGTCCCTCAGAGCTGCAGTTTTTACCCAGGGTTGTGCTGAAGATGGTACTGGTGCCCAGAGATGTGGGGCTAATAGCACGTGAGAGCACAGGCAGGCGAGGAGTCTGCCACCCCTTAGTTTGTTGCTTCTGCTGGTTTCCAGGGTTTCTCAGCCTCCTCAGTCAATTCTCTAGACTTTCCTCTTTATATTAGCATCTTCTTTCCCGCTGCCCACCCACCTCGCCCCAGCACTGGGACTTGGGTTTGCTTGACAACAGGTAATAGCAGGCGTTTCCTCGTCCTGTGACAGGACATCCTGGCGCCCCACAGTCTCTCCCTGCCTTTAAAACAGACCCAGGCACAGGAAAAAACCCAGCTCTAAAATTAGCAGTGTGATAGAAGAAAGGCACATAGCTGCTCTCTGTACTGTTTGTCAATGAAACAGTCTAAACAGGCCAAATGCATTTCCTTTTTGGGCAAAACAGACCCGTCAGGGTGATAGTCAGATGCCAAAGGGACAAGGCAGCCTGGGAGGCACGAGAAGCTTCCCAAACTGCCCCGGGGCCACCGCCCTCATCCCTCTGGTTTTTTCCACTGGCCTCCAGCTGTTGGGGAGCTTTTGGACAGAGATGGTCTAACTTTTCCAGGTTGTGCTGGCCTTGAAATATTCAAAGTAGAAGTGTATTAACCCAGAACCACTTCAGGAGGCCCTTGATAAATTCCCTCCAAGACTGCCAAGGACAACTGAATTTCAATTAATGGAAGTTTTCCTCATTTTGAACTGAAAATACTCTTCAGTGCGTATTTGGACACAACATAAACAAGTTCTAACGATTCCAAGAAAGAGTCTCTAGGCTGTCAGTGTAAGAAAGGCAGCAATCAGGTTGATTCTCCCACTAGAAATAGTTACTTCAGTCAGGAAGTATTGAGAAGAAAAATAAACAACAAAGGAACTATGGTTCTTTTCTTTCTTGGCACTAAGATGTCTTTTATTTGTTATTTTTTGGGAGGAAGGTGTTTTAGACAGGGTCTCACCATGTGACTCTGGCAGGCCTGGTACTCATTCTGTATACCAGGCTAGCCTTGAACTCACAGAGATCTGCCTACCTCTGACCCCAGAGTGCTGGAATTAAAAGCATGCATTCCTAGCACCGTGTCTTTTTAAAACAGCTTTTCCTATGATGTTTTCAAAATCTTCCATTTCCTTCTCGAGGATGGATTCAGATGGTAGAGGCCATCCCTTCAGTAAGAACTGTTTGCTTTATATGTCTGATCAATAAAGGGCAAAGTATGAATCTTTTATAAACATGCCCATGTTGTCCTCTGAGTGGTGAAGGCGTGAAGGGGGCAGACATTCATCACATCTGGATGTCTTGTGTCCAGTGGGAGTCACAGAGACAATCTTGTATTGCAGCTGGGTAAACTGCAGCTGGCTCAGTGATTGGCTCACATTCACATGGGTAGAACCAGGATATAGTTCCAGCTCCTAGGCCACTGAGCCCTGGGTCCTTCCACAGACTTCACAACCTTCCAAAACCCCCACCTCTTCCTGCCTCTGACTGGCCCCAGGGAAGTGACTCTCACAGGACCATTCTGCCACACTATTCTTAGCATTCAGGGTAGCAGGGTTTCCTGACTCCCCCAGGCATTCTCTAGCACATAAATACCAGTCAGCCTCACTCTGGAAACTGTTTCTCAAGGAAGATAAAGGCCCGGGGTCTGTTATTCCTAGAACGAGTCCCTTCAGACTTCCTGCTGTTTCCCTGTCAGGAATGGGCACTGGCCCCAGGAATGGCTGGCATTCTAGACTAAAAAGCAAAGGTGGACTAGAGAATGTCCTGCACTCTGCTCCTGTGCACCTGTGTGTCCCTCTTTGCTGTCTACAGACCACACAGCTGATATCCTCAGTGAGCTGCAAGAAGCCTGAGCTTCTCCTAGTTGTTAATGATCCTAACAGCCCTAAGCCTACAGGATGGAGCAGTGGGACCCCAATCACCAGAGGTGGTGGGTCATGGTCACACGCCTAACATGATCACACATTGTGACTTCTAACGCCAGTCTAACCCTTCCACCATCCTGTGGATCATTTCTGGTGGTGATACCACTCTCATCCTTTAAAAACAGCAAAATTTCAGCCAGGCGTGGTGGCACATGCCTTTAATTCTAGCACTCAGGAGGCAGAAACAGATAGATCTCTGGGTTTAAGACCAGCCTAGCTTACATAATGAGTTCCAGGCCAGCCAGGGCTACATAGTGAGATCCTGTCTCAAAGCTAACAAACAAGCAAAAGTAGCAAACAGCAAATTTGCTTCTAGCGTATCTAATCTTGCACACACTATCCCCAGATCACTAGGTAGGTGGGTGGCTGAAGCAAGTCTGCTCTCTGACAACACAGTGTCATGCAGAGTCAGGCTATGGTCTGCATATCTGTGTTACAGCCAGGATGAGAGCAATGTGTACATGGTTAGGCATCTGCTGTCCACTCCAACTGTCATGACCAAGGATTTGTGCTGAGCCCAGGAAGCCTCACTTAAACAAAGCCCTACCTTCTGTTGTGGCTGTTGGCTGGGCAGGCCGCGACTAGGCTAAGGCTGCCTCCCGTCTCTGCCCAGCATAAACCAACTATTCCCCAGATGTTTCATCAAATTGGCATCAGGAGCACGATGCTGACATACAGAAGGGTAAATGTGGTAAAGATTCTGTAGACTCAGAAAAGCAGAACACCTTAATTCAGTATGCTAGAACCTGTAACCGCACCTCAAGCCACCCAAGGCCCTGGGGTACTCTCCCTCCATAATATTGAATGGGCCCAGCAGGTCTGCCAGCTTTATGGGATCACAGTGTGACTACTCTGCCTGCCCTGGTACTTACTTGCCAGCTGGAATGCAGCAGCCATTGCCTCCTCCCAGCACTGGGACTCTGGTGACATCAAGGGCAGACCCATCAGCCCAAGGATGAAGGTGATCTGACCCACAGCAAGTGCGGCTGTGGCCACCAGGTTGCAAGCACGCATCATGTCAAACTGTACTGTGGGCCAAAAGAAGGGAAGGCAGGTGGTCAGTATGTAAGCCACTTAGGGAAGAGCCAAGTCAGGCTGGCCCACACTCATTTTCATTGATAGCCACTTCCTTTATGGGCCTCTATTGGGCCTTTGAAAAAGCAATACAGACAGCTAGTATCTTCTCTGAACAGAACTTTGTGCAAGTACCTTACCCACTCTGGAGTCTCCATGCTATCCTCATGTCCTCTCACCAGCCATTTAAGGACCCCCAAGCTTAAGTGCAGGGTCACATCCCACCTAGGCTGAAATTCTGCTGTGTGATTTAAGTTTTTGTGTGTGGTGTATGTATGTGTCTACCATGGTCGGGGGGGGGGGGGGGGGGGGGGGGGGGGGGAAACAGGGCTATTAGACCTGCTTATGTGTGTGCACATGGAAGCCAGAGATCAAGTGTCTTTTCTATTGTTCGCCACCTTATTTTTTAAGATAGGGTCTCACTGATTCTGTCTCTCACCATTGTGGCTAGTTTGGCTAGCCGTGGAACTCCTGGGCTCCTCCTGTCTCTGCCTTCCAGTGCTGGAAGGGGGCTCCAGGCTCCCTCCACTGCACGCCGGCTTCCTATCGGTGCCATAGATCCACACTCTGACCTTGCACAGCAGACACTTTGCTCACTGAGCCATCTGCCCAGCCCCTTGGTCTGGGTCTTGGTGGGACACTCAGGGGCTATGTTATAATTGAAGGGGAGTCCTGTCAGCAGAGGGTTTCTTGCTTAGTAGTGGACCGCATGGGTCCTCAGCTGCTGTCCCCAGTTAGCCGATCAGACACCCAAGAACTCAACAGTGGTTTTATTTTGGTTTGGGTTTTTTGTTTGTTGGCTAAGATTAAAGGCGTGGAGCACTGTGCCCAGCTTGAAACAGCCATTACTTCTCCCTCCTATGAGCAAAAGACTTAAGTCTTTAGTGTTAAGAGATTCCACTTGGGCCAGGTGGTGGTGGTGCATGCCTTTAATCCCAGCACTTGGGAGGCAGAGGTAGGTGGATTTCTGAGTTCAAGGCTAGCCAAGGCTACGCAGAGAAACCCTGTCTCAAAAAAGAGATTTCACTTGGGCTCTCTACCAGCAATTGGACAGAGCAGGAGCTAGACTGAGCCTGCTGAACCGAGGCTCCCATCCCACTTATGTCCAAGTCCTTTGCTCTCACAGCAGCCAGAGTGGTGTTCCAACCTTGTGCCTGCCTTCCTGGCTTTTACTCTCTGCCCCATGCCCTGTTCTCAGAAGATGGACAAGTCAGAGTGTGGTCGATGAACTGTAGACAGAGCATGTCTGGCCCAGAAATTTGTTTCTCCCTCAAATGAAATGTCACACCAAAGCTCGTACTGTGGAATGGTGGTACACCAAATGCTGACATTAGTAGGTGAGGTTGTCCCAGATCAACAGCAGAGCTGTCAGTGGAGACTGCTAGAAACCAGGGGGGGTGGGCACAGCAGGAACTGCATGCCATAGCCCAGCCTCCTGTTGCCTTGTCTTTCGGACTAGCAGGAATTGGGAAGTTCTGATTCACAAACGTGTTGCAAATAAGTCAGTGCTCAGCTCAAGGCAGGCCTGGACCTACGTTTGAAAGGTTACTTTTTAGAATTGGCTTATCACAAATGTTATCATCAGAAACGCAAGAACTGAACACACAAAAAAGCATAGCCTTCCAAGATCCCTGAAGACCCTGCACTCCAGGGTTACTGTTGGACTGTCTTCCTCTGAGGGCAGGGAACGGATGGCCGTCTCATGCACAGGTCAGCTAGCCTCTCTTGTGTGAGCCAGCAAGTAAGGCCCCATTTACAGAGACCTGAAGATCTTCTCTTCTACTTCTCACAAAGACTGAGAAAGGCAACCCAAGGGAGGTGCAGACTGCTTCACCTCAAAGGGCTTTTAAATGGCTCGAAGGTAACTTTGAACCATTACTGCCAATATTGGCAGCTCTGTTTGGTTTGACCTAAATGTTTGTTGAAATGCAATATAAATTTACAAAATATCTCAAAGCCCTAGGGCTTGGTGTCTGGCTTTCTTCTCATCTCATGTGGGTTCATGTGCCTGAGCACATGATAGGTACCTCTGCCCGAGGCCTATGGGCACCTCACTGTCCCTCTGTCCCTCTGCTATCCCTTCTAGCCCATCCCTGAAGCCCCACCCTCCCAGGTTCCTCGAATCACACCATCAAGTCTCCTGTTTCTCTGACTCTAATGACCCAATCCAGTAAGTGACTATCTAGGTAAGGCCTGTGAGAACATACAGGCCTGGAGACTGAAATTCAGAGGGGAAGTCTGTCTCATCCAAATGGCCAGAGACCTCTGTGCCCTTCTCTGTTTTTGGAAACTGACTTGGTCCAGCAGTCAACCTCCATACAGGTGAAGGATGCATGCTGGGCCAGGAAGTGTGTGGGATGGTGCTAAAAACTTACTTAAAACTCCATACTGGCAACCATGAAGTTACGGCCCTTTCCCTTCAGCCCTTTCTCAGACCGTAATGCAATTTGAGAAAAGTCATCTTGTCCACATGAACTGAGCACAAACTTGCTCTTGGGGTGCTCTGCCACATGACTGTCGTCTCTGCCTAGGCCCCTGTGTGCCCTACCCCATCTTCATGCTGGATGGTGTGATTCATGCCCCTTACAGGATCGTGTTTATATTTAGGCTGTGGAGTCATGGAGTCATCCAGGGGTTTTGTGCCACTTCCTGCCACCAAGGGTCAGCCTGTCCTTCCCATTGTCATTAAGAACTTCCTTTGCGGAGAACTCTCCTATCACTTAGAACTCAGGGGCCCCTGCTAGATCCCAGGCTTTTCCGACTTGCCACCTCCAGTGTGGAAGCAGCACAAGCAGATTTAATCCCAATGAATCTTGCATACCACCTGTATGTATGAAGAGTTCTGTGGCTGTACAAGATCTTAAGCTTACTGGACAATCCAAGCAGCCCGTGGATCTGGTGGCCCACCAGAGCAAGATGCTGCTGGATCAGTAGTTGCCACTGACCAGATCTTCCAGGTTGGGCACATAGTTTCTCCTGCTATACCCACAGCAAAGCCTCCAGTGGGTCCTGCTTCTGGTGACTGCAAATTTATGTCCTTAGTTAACGACAACCAGAATGTAGATCATCATAGATCCTAACACAGCTGCTTTAAAGGGGCATGAGGTAGGGCCAGCAACATTGCAGGTGAACTCACTTGCAACGAAAGCCTGATGTTCTGAATTTGATACCTAGAACCCACATAAAGGTGGAAGAAGAAAACTCACCCACAAAAGCCAACCTCTAGTCTCCACATGTGCACCATGGCATGCATGTGTGTGCATGCTAATCAAGATAAACCTAAAAAATGTAATAAAGGACAAGAGATGAGCTAAGGTCTAGCAGCGTAAGATTCCAGGTAGGAAACAAGCAGGCATCCTCCCAGGTGTAGGCACAGCTTAAACAGGCCAGTGTGCTCTTGGGATCTAGAAAAATGTAGAGGAAGGAAGAGCGACAGAGGAACTGGGAGCGCCAAGGGCAGCTGAAATGTTCCCTGAGCTGCGGGACTCACAGAATGGTGTGACTTTCTGAGGTACAGGGCTGTTCCTGGACCTGAGGGCTCTGGTAGTACTTCAGGCCGGTGACTGCCTCTTCTGATTTGCTGGTTGGAACTCCCTCCTCTACAGCTAACCTGTTAATGTTCACACACAGCAGGAGGGTCAACCCATTGCTCTGTGCTCCTGCATAGTGCCCTCTGTCATCTGGAAAGGCATTTCTGACTACCTGCAGCAACCTACATTCTTCACAATGCCGTCAACTATCCTAGAACTTTTGGTGTGGCTGAGCTCTTTCTTGTTATTTATTTTGTACTATATTTATAATATGTATTACATATATTTGTAATATGTAATACATATAATATGCATTAAATACTATCCCAAGTTTCAAATCAGAGCTGAGGTGGTTGAGGCAGCAGCCCTGACATTGTGTGGCGAGAGCGCAAAGCATGAGAAAGTGCCACATGCCCACATTATATATTTATAATGTGTATTACATATGTACCCCATATATATATGGGATATATAGGATGTGGGCATGTTCAGACGCATTGGAGCATGTAGGTGGGGGGTGTATCTATATGTACATGTGTGTTTAGACCAGAGGTTGACATGAAGTATCTTCCTTAATCACTTTCCACCTTACATACTGAGGTCTCTTCACTTGAAGCAAGTAGCTCTCTCTGCAGCTTACTCCTCTGTCTCTGACCCCTGAGCATCTGAACTCCAGGTTGACCACTACACCCGCCTGGTATTTACATGGTGCTGGGGCTCTGAACTCTGGTCTCACGTTTTCACGGTAAGCATTGGGTCCTCTGAGCCAGCTCCCTAGCCATTGCGTACTTATTTTTATTCCATATATTAGAGCTTTTTAAAAATTTATTATTTTGTGAACATAAGTGTCTGCCTACATGTATATCTGTGCACCGTGTATGTGCCTTTTGCCCACAGAGGCCATAAGAGGGCATGGGATTCTCTAGGTCCTGGAATTACAGGAGGTGTGAGTCATCAGTTGGTTCTGGAAGTCAATCCCAGGTCCTCTGGAGGAGCAACAAGTGCTCTTAAGCACCAAGCCACCTTTACAGCCCATGATACGGCTTCTTAAACTTTTCTCAATCACAACTCCTCCTCTTAAATTTTTTGTTTGTTTTTCGAGACAGGGTTTCTCTGAGTAGCCCTGGCTATCCTGGAACTCACTCTGTAGACCAGACTGGCCTCGAACTCAGAAATCCTCCTGCCTCTGCCTCCCAAGTGCTGGGATTAAAGGAGTGGGCCACCACCGCCTGGCTTTATTTATTATTTTTGTTTTGATTTTTCGAGACAGGATTTCTCTGTGTAGCCCTGGCTGTCCTAGAGCTGGCTCTGTACACCAGGCTATCCTTGAATTCAGAGATCTGCCTGCCTTTGTCTCCTGAGTGCTCGGAGGCACCACCTCTACCTGGCTTGCTTATGTATGTATGCGTGTGTGTGTGTGTGTGTGTGTGTGTGTGTGTGTGTGTGTATGTATATGTATATTCATATATATATGTACTGTGTATATATGTATGTATGTATTGAGACAGGGTTTTTCTATATAGCCCTGGTTGGCCTAGAGTTCCCTATGTAAATCAGGCTAGACTTGAACTCACAGAGATCCCAAGTACTGAGATTAAAGGTGTGTACCACCATCCCTGATCTCACAACCACTTTTTGCCTAAAAAATGTTTGGCATATTTGAGGTATATTAGTAGGTAAAATTGGAGTATAAGCCAAGAATTTACTGACAATAAATCATAAATACATTTTAAAAGTAATTTTGGTATACATATAATTTTACCATTTATTAAAAACAAAAGCAAACTGAATACTAATGAGATAAATGTGTTTGATAAAGAATCAAATCATAGCCAGGCAGTGATGGCATGCATGCCTTTAATCCCAGCACTTGAGAGGCAGAGGCAGGTGGATTTCTGAGTTCCAGGCCAGCCTGGTCTACAGAGAGAGTTCCAGGACAGCCAGTGCTATACAGAGAAACCCTGTCTTAAAAAAAAAAAAAAATAGTAATCAAATCATGATTGAATATTTCATATTATAGGATGTAGAGCACCTTCAGTTCTCAGATTTTAATTTCATAAGTACTTTATTTACTTACATTAACTTATTTATTGGGAGTAGAACAGTGTGCATTTCAGAGGGTATGTAGAGATCAGAGGACAACTTTCAGGATCTTGCTTTCGCCTTGTACCTTGTGAGGTCTAGGAACTAAACTCAGGTTGTCAGCCTTGGTCTTAATGGCTTTACCTACTTAGCCATCTTGACAGCCCCACATGTTCACTTTGTCTTAATGATATATTTATTCTTACATCATGTGCATCAATCAGCATTTTGCCTGCAGACCTCCTGGAACTGGAGTTACAGACAGTTGGGAGCTGCCCTGTGGGTGTGTCACATGTACACAAAGTGTGAGATAGCAGAAGTACAGTAAGTCAGTCTCAAAAACTGTTAAAAAAAGTCTGTCTGAATTCCAAATAAAAATTTCTTTTAATGATGTTTTAGTGAAACTCGAGTCATCAAATCAAACATTATAAAAGAGGAAAAACAGGCAGTGAGCAATGCACACCTTTAATCCCAGCATTCCAGTTGAGGAAGCTGGCAGATCTCTGAGTTTGAGGCTTGCTTGATCTTCATAGCAAGCCCCAGATCTGCCAGGACTATATAGTGAGACCTTGTCTCAGAAAGAAAAAAGAAAAAGAATCAAGTACTATAATAATTCCAAAGATAGACCGGTCTGATACATGCCTGCTGAGGAATGATCAAATCGTTGTTACTCGTTATTAAACAATTATGTTTCTGTAAGAGCAAGAAGCTTAATAGTGAAAACACAGCCCTTCATACTATCCCAAGTTTCAAATCAGAGCTGAGGTGGTTGAGGCAGCAGCCCTGACAGTGTGTGGCAAGAGCACAAAGCATGAGAAAGTGCCACATGCCCACATTGTGAGCTCAGGGCCAAGGTATTCAGAACAACACAAGTGAGCCCTGCCCTCAACACTTCAGATTCATTAGTGATTTGATTCTGAATCAACTTTGAACATTGTTGAACACTCAGAATATTGTTGATCCAGAAACTTTTACTATTGCCAGATTTCTTGTGATGACCTCCCTATGGGAACAGGACCGGCAGTTTAAGAAGCTGTGACTTATATAACCACCCAGAGTAGGATTGGGAAGGTGTGGAAATGTGATGTTGAAGGCTAACAGTACAGGAGCAGTGCAGTGGGCATCCCGCGCTTCATCTCAAAGGCTGGGAAAGCTGCTGAATAAATGACAGTGCTGTTTGGAAAGAGAAAGGCCTGAGTGGCTTGCATGGGGTTCTGTACAAGCCATACGGTGAGGCTGAAGGACTGGAGCCAGGAAGAGAGTGCAGACTGACTGCTTGCCCGTCTTTTCCTCAGTCCTCTCCTTCCCTCTGTTGTCTTCATCACTCCTGTCTTGGAAGCTTGAGTTCTCAGAGCTCCGTTATACCCCGTGACAGACTCTGCAAAGTCACTCACTCACTCCCTGCCTGAATTGGATCCCCACCCCATGGGAATGAAGTACTCTCTTCCATGCCACAGGGCCACAAATCTGCCATGTCATCTGTTGTACTTGTCTGTGTGCATAGCCCAGGATGTCTCAGAGCATAGCATAACTACACCTAACCAAACTGTCTGTCTGTCCAGGTGTCCAGCCAGCCAGCCTGGTATAAGAGTGTGTGGAGATGCCTAGAAGCAGGAGTTGAGGGATCTCCATGGGTAGCACAGAGGTCCAGCTGATCTGTGCCAGGGTTCAACCTTATGTTCATTATTCATGTGCAGCCTAGGTTCAGACAAAAGACTGCAGGTCCCTGACCAAGAACACAAGCTGTAAAAAGGGAGCCATAGAAAGTGAGCACCAGAGAGTGAGGCTGACCCTAGGCTCAGTAGATCCCTGGCCTCTACTCTAGCTCCCAGTCTCTCTAAAGGAGGAGACTATCTGGGTACCATATAACAGAAAGGCTAACTGGTTAAAAAAAAAAAAAAATTCCCATGACTCTCTTGGGCAGGCCCCAGTATGACATGGCAAAGGCCTGACCTGGATGAACTATGTTCCTGTCTAGTACTCTCAAGACATCTGGGAACCCAGAGCCCTTAGACTAGAGTTCAGAGTGTCACAGAATGGCCTATGTGCTCAGTCTGTATCTCAGGCAGGTCCCTTGGATGTTTGCAGCCAAAAAGCACAGAATAATTCTAACTCCATGTGTTCTACAAGCAAGAACTCATGGCTCAGAGCTAGCAGGAGGTGACTCTGACACATGGCCCCACCAGTGATCTCTGGAAAGGCTAAAAGTGGCCTGTCCTGTAGTCTTGCTCCAATGTCCTAGGCCACTTCTCATAATGAAATTGTGAGCAAGGCACATAGTCCTATGTACCAAAGTCCATGATGTGCTCTGGAGGGTTTTGTAAAGTGTCACTGCTCAGGCATGAAAGATGCTACCCCAGTGCCATCTGTCTAAATGGCAGAATTTGAGCAGCCACCCCTCCTCAAAGGGTTGATTTCTAAAACCACTTGAGTCGCATGGTAAGGTCCTGCATGAGAGTCTCGAGGCTTGCCACAGGTCTGACTCTAGAGAGGAGCAGATATTCTTGCAGGCTAGGGATGCAGGTGCACATGGGTGAGGGCATCAGGCATCACTGGCTTGTGGTTGCTGTTCTCTCTGTCCAAGAAGAGCAAGTGTGTGAGCTGAGATAGAGTGGTCGGCACAGATGGGAGCAAAGCTCATGGGGAGGAGCAGATGAGAGGAAGAGGCCAGCAGCAGCCCTCCCTCCAGGCTCCTGGGCACACAGCCAGATAGCACTGTCCCAAGCCAGGGGGTTAGGAACCAGCTTCCCTCAGGAAATGCTGGCTTATGGCTGCTTTGTTCTACTGCATTTCAGTCTCAATGTGTGTCACACTGTGTTAGCAACCAGAATTACCCATTCAGCCTGTTTCCCAAAATGTCATCCTGTTACCTACAATCAAGAAGTGTCTCTGACTTTTCTGTTGTTTGGACAACAGGCAACTGAGGATCAGCTGCCTGCAAATGCCAGATTAACTGCAAAAGGAGTTTTTTCCTCTTTTTGAGACAGGGGTCGGTCTCACTGTGTAGCCCAGGCTAGCCTGGATCAGCACCTGAGTGCTAGGAATAGTTATCCACCGCCAGCCCAGCTTAGGAAACTATTTTTAAATTGTCTAGGGATCTTATGCAGAGCAGAAGGCTTACATAGATGGGAACCTTAGGCACAGGTAAGGGGGAAGATGAGGGGTACATAGGGCTGGAGCAGCTGAGGCTGCCATGCTGTCACATAGATGTGGGCAGGGAGGAAGTTATAGAGGCCCTGTTCGTACTGTTGGCCTGGCCTCAGAAGGTGGAGAATGGGAAGAAGAGATGTCTGCACAAGATGTTCCTGGGATGACCTGCTGGAACTAAAAAGCAGGGAAAGGAGGCAGGAGTGTGCACATATCACAAGGGATGGTGGGGTTCTTCAGAATCTTCATGGTCTAGAATGGGTTGGATCTGGAATTGGCTGTTCTCAGATCCTAGTGAGAGGTACTAGGCAGGAGTTCCTGCCTACACCTGGCCCCACCCCAGAAGACCTAAAGCTTCTAGGACTGGACAAAGCACAGCCCATGTGAGGTGCTTAGGGGAGCCTTGAGGTTATTAGCTGTCCTGCTTAGCCAGAATGCTCACAGGATTCACAGGGAGAGCTCTCTCTCTCCACTGACACATCACAGATACCCACATTCAGATGTTTAACCTCCCACAAGACATCTAGCTCCTTAGAGTGCATTCATCTTTGATCTACTCAATAAAGGGCTCCCTGCCTGTCAAGGCCCAAGGGAAGAAGCTGAGCTGTCCCATTGTAAGCTTGGGTGCCTCTGCTCATGAGAGGGGTGTGGTGTTCCCCTGCCTGGTCTGCAAGCCCTCTGTTGGTCACGAACAGGCTGAGGTGGTTACACTGGGCACATTGCTCAGGATTTCCAGGAAGTCCCCTTAACACTGAGCAGATGTCCACCTACGTCTCATGCTTTCTAAAGATCAGCGTCATCTTCCGACAGCTGCCATCTGGCCTAAAGCCTCCAAGACAGTTTGTAGGAGACTGGGCACTTGCTAGCCAGATCTCTTTGTTTTAGGGGGTCATTGCCAGGAAAGAACTCACATGTGTCTATTTTATGTTGCATCTTCATATTTATGTCACCCTTTTTTCTTGTACCCTCAAACCTGCGTGCTATTTAAACAGAAGTTCCCAACTCCTAGGATAGTGTATAGACCCCAGAACAAGAGATCTGGGAAAGGAAAAGGCCACCATGGGGGTAGGGCAGGTAACGCTCTGTGCTTTGCTGCCATGTGCCTTGTCTGGTCTCCCGGGCATCCCAGCCAGAGTCTCCTGCACTGTCCAGAATGCCCCAACCACCTCAGCAGTTAAGGCAGAACTCACCCACATGTTCTTATACTTCTCATTTTACTTATTAGTAATATTTCTTTTCAACCAAGGAAAAATGACTTGATTTGATTAGGATATCCATCTTTTATCCTTTAGCCATGTCTAATGGCAGAAAAAGAGCCTCTAGCCACGTGAAGTGACTTCCCTGTGAAGGAAGCCACAGGCAGACTCTAGGCTCAACAGTGGAGCTCTGTAGCATTGCTTTTCAAGGTGGGCAGGAGGCGCAGGTTCCCTGTCGCCACCCCCAACACGGGCACAACCTCCCCTCCCCTAACCACAGAAAAATAAGAAGACTTACATTTGACGGTGCCTCGAGACTCCTGGAAACCTGCTGACTCAGAGCCCCATCCTAGCACCTCACAGTCATGGGTGTCCACTTGCCCAGTTCGAGTCCCAGGGCTTGTACCTCCCTTACCCCTGTCCACCAGCCAGCAGGACTTCCACAGCCCCACACTCCGCTTTCGTCCATCCTCCAGTGTCTGGTACACCCAGTTGGGGGTAAAGGCTGCTGCGTTGTTGAGGATGAGGGAGACCAGGGCCACCAGCACAGCTGTGGCCACAAGCTTCTGGACGGTCATATCTGACTGCCAGGACTGTCTATCTTGGAGAAAGTCCCACGTCCCAGTAAGCCGCTATGCATCCAGAGAAAGCCAAGACGCTGCTAGGGGTGGCTAGAGAACATCACCACTCATCCTTGGGAAGCTATGCAGCAGCTCCAGCCAGGCACATGAGGGTGTCGGAGGTATGGGGAGAAGCCCATGGGACAGGTCCAAGTGAGCTACTCACAGCCCCGTCTTATCCTGCCTCTTGAGCCTGGAGCAGGGACAAGCCTGTGCTGAAGCTGGTCTCCCCAAGACCCATTCCAGGGAGAAATCTGGGGCACCGGATGCACCAGTGAGAATCCAGAGTTGTAAGTGGGCTGTCTTCTTTGGAGCAGAGGCCAGGGAGGCTGTGCCCACAGTGCCTCTTGCCCACAGCAGTGGAAAACAGACAGTTAACTCAGGAGGCAGGCACAGCGTGGGAATCAGCCGGGCCACACTCCTCAGAACGGGCTGTGGGAGCCAGTCTGATGGAGGAGCGGGGTTGTGGAAGCAGCGTGGGTTTAGCCACCTCTCTGCCGCCTATCCCGTCTTGGTAACTCCACCACAAATGGCAGGTCCTGAAAAGCAGAACGCCTGCCACAAGGAAACGTGTGTATGCGCGAATGTGTGTGAGCTCCCGTTTCCCTGTCTCTCAGCAGAGAGGAAATGGTTGTTTTTGAGGCTGTTTTTGGTGAGCAGGAGGGCGTAGCCAACTGCAACAAATAGCAGTCCTGCCACAGAGCCAGACACTAACAGGATGTGCTTCCTGATGGGAAAGGCCTGGGGAGACTTCAGAGGCCTGTTCCAGCCCACCCCTGGCTGCCCCTCCCCATCTTCCTGTCCCATAGGAATAGTCAGGGATGCCAGCCAGGACACTCTTCTTCTTACCTAGCCTGCTGTGCTAGGTCCAGGACCAGGGGATGCTACAGACACCACAAGCAGGCAGAATCCTAAGGGACCAGGTGTCCATCCATCCATCCATCCATCGCCCAAGGCATGATAGGTGCTGTGAGTCCCCAATGTCTACAGCAGTGGTTCTCCATCTGTAGGTCATGACCTCTTTTAGGGTCAAAAGACCCTTTTACACAGGTCACCTGAGACCATCAGAAAGCACATATTTACATTACAATTCATAACAATAGCAAAATTACAATTGTGAAGTAGCACCAAACTAATTTTTTAGTTAGGGGACACCACAACATGTGGAACTGTATTAAAGGGTTGCAGCATTAGGAAGGTTGAGAAGCACTGGTCTGCCACCTTCCCTCACTCCAGGGCTTCTACCCTTAAATGGCAGGACAGAGTAGGGTGTGGAGGCACCCGAGGCAGGCCACCATCTCCCGACAGACCCATTCACCTTTAAGGGGCAGGTGTGCTCAGACCTTACGAGGAAGGGGTCCTACTTGAGGAACCTCTGCCAGGGGTTGTGATGGTGGTGGCAAGAGGAGGTGGAATTCTGGGAGGGGGCTGTGCCACTGTGCCGGCTGGATAGCTGATGTGGCTTCAGAGCAGCCAGATTTGCTTACTAACATAGTGATGCTCCATAATGCTTCAGCTCTGGTAGATAAAAACAACCAGCTCTGAGACTCACCTCCAGAGCCTCCCTCCAGGCTTCCAGAGCTGCATAAGTGAACACGAATATAGGAGCTGTGGGCTGTCTGAACCATCTCGGGCACATGCACCAGGGCAGTGTTTGGACAGTCTGGTGCTGACTGGTGCTGACTGGTGCTGGTCGTAACAGGTCACACAGGCCTTTCCTGTCTTCATGCACTGACATGCTGGGCCACCTCCTACTTCCTAGTGTTGCTGCTTTCAATCACACGTTCCCATATATAGTCAGGCTCCTGGCACTCCATAAATTTACATTCCAAAAGGCTCTGAGGCTCAGAGTCTCCGTCTCTGTCCAGCCTTTTGACTGCCAACAGTCCCGAGAATGTAAGGCCTCCAAGGGATGGTATGATTTTTTTTTACCCTCAAGTTTGTAGCCAGTGTCATTGTGGCTTATTTACACTGTCTGTTCTCCTTGGCCTGGGCCCAGCCTCCCTGTGGGGTATACTCTAAGCAGGAGGAACTTGACAAGCAGTGTGGTGGGGTGCCATCTATCCTCAGCTCGAGCTTGTGACTCCGAAGACACTTAACGTGGTACAGCTGCTATGGTTTCTGCCTGCGCCTCCTCCCAGAGGCAGAATTAGGGTGCAACATCTACTACACAACACTTCAAAGATGAAGTATTTGAAAGGGAGATCTCCCCAAGTTTCTGTTAAGAGAAAATCTATTTTCCTCCTTAACTCAGCCAATTATCTTTGGGTAGTTATTAAATGACTAATTTCCAGTGAGAACCAAGAAGCTGTCTTAGGAGCTCTCTAACTCCCAAGCTGATGAGAGCCTTCTGCCTCAACTTTGTACAGCTGGTCCTGAAGGCTGCAGAACACATGTGGGCCTCTCAGGGAGGCCCTTGCACCTGTTCGGTCTTGTAACTTTCCTGAGCTAGGTGGGGAGGAGGCCAGGGCCTTGATCCCAGTCTGTGCTTCTAGAAGCTTCTCCTTGCAGGTGTCTGTGCCCTAAACCATCTGCCTATCTGTGTGGGAGGGTAGGCAGGGGAGAGATGGAGTTGGGGGGAGGGGTCCTCTCTTGAGATATGAAGCTCCTATGTGACTGGTAGGAAATCTCTCACTCAGAGGGGGACCTTTCTGCTGTCTGTTGCCTTGAGTCAGACCTCACATTGTCACTGGAGCTGCATGCTCATCCAGCCCCTACCCCCAGCCCTGCGCCACTGCCATGGGTTCTTGAGTACACTCACATGCACACTCATACACATTCATAGATGAGGGGAGCATCACAAATGTAGCTCAGCCTTGCTGGTCCCTGACTTGCTCACTCAGGACAGGTCCAGCTGAGCGTAGGTCCTCCCAGAAAGCAGGCCCATGGCAGAGCCAGCCCCCTCTGCAGCCGCATCTGCTCCTCACGCAGGCGCCTGTAAGCTGATGAAGTGCAGATGTGGGACTCCTTTCCACAGTGTAACTCAGACAACAGGAAACTCTCAAGACTTGGACAGGCCTGGGAGGGTGTTTACTTCTTGGAATCTATGCCAGATGCACAAATCCCAGAACTCAACACCGGAGTTGGAGCTGTCCTGTCCTTGGAGCGAAGTTGTCAGGGAGTTGTATACAGAGAATGTCAGGAATCTGGTGGGAGTTGAGATGATCCCGGCCCAGAGGCAGCCCACAGAGAATGCAATGTGCATTTGTGGAGAAGGCTGGCAGCCATTTCTTGGGCCCAGGCTCTTGCAGCAGCTGAGGCCTGGCCTTCTGCATGTTTGGTGCACAAAGACCTCTGCCCAGTACAAGAGGGCCTTTGCTGGTGTTTAAGCATCCTTCCTCCAGAATTCATCCTGCCTGGCACAGCCTCCAGCACAGGCTCTCAGATCTGTTTGGTCTAGAGGCCTTTGTGAAAAGAGTGGGCATTTGAGTGAGTCACATACAGGGACAGGGAGGCCCAGCAACACCAAGAAAAGCCTCAGTCTCCCGCTCAACAAAAGGACCAGGCACTCACCTTGCTCATGCCCTCCTGGTGGGCAAAGAAAATCCAGGGCACATACCAGCCAGCTTTGTCTACAGGCATACACACACACACACACACACACACACACACACACACACACACACCTGTTGTTTGCTTGCTTGCTTGCTTGCTTGCTTGCTTGCTTGCTTGCTTGCTTGCTTGCTTGCTTGCTTGGAGGGGCTGCTGGGAGAAGCAGGGGCAGCCGAGGCCGTGCCCACCCCTCCATCCACCCACACCAGACCTTGGGAAACAGCGAGAGAAAACTATTTCTTCTGGTTTGGTTTCATTTTCTTGAGCCTCACCATGTGTGTGGCCCTGGCTGTTGTGAAATTTACTGTGTAGACCAGGCTGGCCTCAAACTCACAGAGATTCACCTGCCTCTGTCTCCTGAGTGCTGGGATTAAAGGTGTATATCACTATGTCTGGCTTTGTAAACACTTTGTAAGAGTGTAAGCACACAAACTAGTTAGAAGCAGGATTTTTTTTTTCTTTTTGTTTTTGTGCTTGTTTTTTGTTTTTCTGAGATGGTTTCTCTGTGTAACAACCATGGCCATCCCAGAACTCACTCTGTAGATCAGAGTGACCTCCAACTCACAGAGATCTGCCTGCCTCCACCTCCTTTAGCTGGCACTAAAGTTGAGTGTCACCACCACCCAGCTCAGGGTGGTTTTTTTTTTTTTAGAATCTCATATATAGCTACCACCTTGCTGTAGACACAACTGCCCATGCCTCACACTCAGCTAGCCTAGCTGGCTTGGGAAGGCACTGGCAGACCTTTGTCTGTTCTCAAAGTTCTGTATAGCTCATTGGAGTTGTGCCAGGAGAACCAAGAATCTCCCTTGAGATTTCAAACTTACCAGTGGATAACATTTCTAGGAATGGCAGAGACTTAAAGAACCCTGTTCCACGGGGTTCATGGGGATCCTACAGGATACCACAGGATCTGACATGAGGCCTGGAGCTCCCTGCGAGAGACCAAACAAAAGGGAAGTAGGGAGTTGACATTTAAAGAGTGGGACTTACCGACCCTAGCTGACCAGCCTGTAACACTGGTGTGCTGTATGGTCGTAGTCGCTGCCGGAAGCTGCCCCAGCTGGGGCTATGTGGCATTGAGTGGGTTTTGGCCACGTGTGCTGCCTCACAGCTACCATGAGTCATTTGAATTCCAAAGCCAAAAGCACAAGGACAGGGAGTCTACCTGCTGCAAAAGTAAATGAGAAAGGTGCTGCCCTGTGACCAGCACCTCTTAGAGGTCATCAACCGAGCTCATGTGTCACTGCCTCCAGAATAGCTCTTGTGTGTCCTGGAAATTGCAGCCCAGGGTGTGAGAAGCCCCAGTAAGCTTGCAGTGGGGGAGGGCTGAAGCCTTCCACAGCTGGCCGGGTTTGGGATTTAGACGTGCATGCTTCTCTCTCTCCTAACTTGGCACTTCAACCCCATGTTGCTGTCATGTAACTCTGGTCAGACCTCACCCCTTACAAACAGTAGCCACCACGTGCATCACTGCTAAAATGTATACATGCTTGCCCCATGTTACTTGATAGACATACTTACGGAGTCAGTCAGAGTTCCCGCAGGACCCAGACAGGTCAGAATTACCTGTGGACAGAATATGCTGGCTTGAAGGAAAGGACACCTGGATGTGTAAAACACATCACAGTGGCTACCCCCACCCTAGCCAGTGCCTGAACTAACATACTTGGTGTTTCCCTCCACTTCTGTTCAAGTCGGGGAATCTAAGATGTGGGTCATATATGGGTCATCTAGCTGTCCACAGTACTACTTGGCTCAACAGATGGAGAGCCCTCTTCCTCATCCTTCTTCGTGGGCAGATCACTAGGAAAATGTTCACAACTGTGCTGTAGCCCTACTCGTCAGAACAGCAGCTAGCCTTCTGTGGGCAGTGGCCCTCCAAGTTCCTTAGTTCTGCCACATCTGTGGGACCGGGAAAGGACAGACCGGCCCTGCCTGCCCTGCTTCCTGGAAGGAGGCTGCTTCTCTAGTGAGGCTTTATCTGGCTGGCTGCTCTTCATGGTTTGCACTCTGTGTGTGTGTGTGTGTGTGTGTGTGTGTGTGTGTGTGTGTGTG
>NW_022196911.1:24917068-24944006 GCF_008632895.1 Mastomys coucha
CCTTTTTCACCTCTCTATTCAACATTTGTCTTGAGCTTCAATGTCTGAGGCAGGGACTCTCCAAGAAGATCCAGGCTCACAGTGGACTATCTCAAAATGAGGGACAAGGAAGGGTCCATTGTCTAGCCACATATCAGGGGCTGGCCCTGCTCCAGGCCCCTGGATTGAGTTAGGGTTGTGGGCTCCTCCCCCTCCCCTGCCACCTTCCTAAACACCAACTTGGGACTCTCTAGGAGAAGTGATGGAGTGATGGAAGGCTGCCATGGCCCCTACTTCCTGTAGGATCCTCAAGACTGGGAACACTTTAGGAGAGCCCCACAAAGAGCCCTTGGTTCTGTCTTTGAGCTGACCCAGTATGTGCTCACAATTAGGAAAGCCATTGTCGCTGAGCAGAAAAAGTAACACAGGGGTAGTTACAGAAGACTGTATGTTCCCTTGACCCTCCCCAGAGGCCTTCAAAATGAAGGACACGTGTAAGATACGCCAGAGGGCACTCAGGACACTCCTCTTTCCCTCCGTATTTCTGAGCACTAGGCATGTGGTGCCTAGTCTTCAGTCTTACTATGCAGGCTGTATATAGTACCATGTAAGGCACTGTCAGCTGCTGGGCACCCAAAGTTCTGACAGAGCCTCCTGTCCTCTGTCTACAGTGAGACCGTATGGGAGAACATGGCACGTATGTGTGTGAAGACTCAAAGGCTGGATGTTGCCAAGGTGTGCCTAGGGAACATGGGCCATGCCCGTGGGGCCCGAGCACTGCGGGAAGCTGAGCAGGAGCCTGAACTGGAAGCCAGAGTGGCCATGCTGGCCATACAGCTGGGCATGCTGGTGAGTAGTCCCAGTGTCAGACAGACAGACAGACAAACAGACAGACATCGCCAGGGGACAGAGAGGAAGGTTTGCCACAATGCCAAACTGAACCTGCAGTACAAAGGGCAGAGATTGCTAAGCATAGACCCTCCTCAGCTAGAGCCTAGAAACAAAGGGCCAAGGAGATGGGGGGTGAAGGGCTGCCAAGTGACTAGGCAGCCTGGCTACTGGTTCTCTGGGGCTTTGGGCCTGCAGAAGGGAGATGGGTTATTCCTGTCAGGTGTCTAGCTACAAACAGAAGTCCCTCAGAATAACCTAAGCCTCTGGTCTCAGCTGGGCCACCCCTCCCTCCTTCGTTTCCAGCTCACCACACACTTGCTTTCCCAGAGGAAAGATAGTGACACGCTCCCCAGTCAGAGGCTGCAGCCTTGATTTAGTGTACCTGCAGGTACAAGAACAGACCTGCAAGCAGGGAGAGTTGTGAGAGGCAGGTATTCCACCCACGCTTATGCTGCATAGCAGGAGCACCCGCAGAGGATGTCCTTATTTGTAGGGGAGCACAGGAGTTCTGTAGGACCCCACCAGAGGCCAGCTGGTCTGTAGCAAGTTCAGACATTCCCTTGGCGGTGTACAAGTCTCACTCTAACAGGTGACTGGAGTGTCACTTGGGTATGCGCTGCCTTTCTTGACTGTGCAGCTCTCTGCATGGTGTCCATGTGTATCTCAAGTGTGTGTTCTCAAGGTGTGCTTCTTTGTCCTGAGCTCGTTGGGACATGAACTTTGCAGTAGAGTTACACTCTGACAGCCCTGTGACCATCGCCCTTTCTCCTAGAATGACATTTCTAACCCATCAGCACTGCGACCGATAAGTGATCTCTCTTTGCCCCCAGGAGGAGGCTGAACAGCTGTATAAGAAGTGCAAACGCTATGATCTCCTGAACAAGTTCTACCAGGCGTCGGACCAGTGGCAGAAAGCTGTGGAGGTGGCGGAGCTCCATGACCGCGTCCACCTGCGCACCACCTACTACAACTACGCCAAGCACCTGGAGGCCAGCGCTGACTGCGGCCTGGCCCTCAGCTAGTGAGTGGAACATGGGCAGGGATGGAGCCTAGCTGTGGCTGTCCCCTTATCTGCCCTCAGGTGATGTTAGATGGCCCTGGCAGTTCTAAAAAGAAGATCTGCCTCAGGACGGCCCATGTGACCTTCGATAGGAGCTATCCAGGAGCCTGGTTCTGCGGTGGTGGGAG
Source organism: Mastomys coucha (assembly GCF_008632895.1). NCBI lineage: Eukaryota > Metazoa > Chordata > Mammalia > Rodentia > Muridae > Mastomys > Mastomys coucha. The sequence goes on from NW_022196911.1 coordinate 24,919,127, forward strand.
GGAATGTTTGGCCCTGTGTGTACATACCAGGCTTGGGGAACCCCTGAGGCCACAGGGATACAGCCACAGAAAACCCATTCCAAGGCTGGGGTGAGCTGTGATCTGGAATTTTAATGATCAGCTCTGAGGTACAGCTAACAGTCTGGTCCACATATCACAAAATGTACAACAGTGCATGGACCCCGGGGCTGCAGGCCAGGTGTAGTGCTCGAAGCCAGCTGCCTGTACTCTATGATGGAGCCCTTGATCATGAAGCAAAATAGAACAATTTCTCCTTCTATAGTTATGAAAAGTCAGACACCCACCGTTTTGAGGTACCTCGGATGCTCTCAGAAGACCTGCAGTCACTGGAGCTCTACATCAATAGAATGAAGGACAAGTAAGTGTCCCCGCTGGGACAGCACCTCCCATTTGTGCATGCTTCCATGTCAGAGTGGAGAATGTCTGCCTGATCCAGGAGACTCCACATCTGTCCCTTCCAGTTTCATGCCGTGGTGGTGCAGGGCGTCAGTTCCAGTGGGACTGAGACCCTGAGCTCCACGGTTATTACACAGGACCCTGTGGAGATGGTGGGCCCAGTACCTTGAGAGCCAGGCAGAGATGGACACTGCCCTGCGCTACTACGAGCTGGCACAGGACTACTTCTCCCTAGTCCGAATTCACTGCTTCCAGGGCAACATTCAGAAGGTAAGAGCAGGCAGGGAAATGGAGCACTTGCCTGGTGTGCCTGAGGCCCTCAGTTGGACTCCGTGTGTGTGTGTGTGTGTGTGTGTGTGTGTGTGTGTGTGTGTGTGTGTGTGTGCGCGCGCGCGCGCGTGCAATTTTAATTTAAAAAAAGAAAACTTAGGGGGTGGAGAGGCAGTTTAGTTGAGTTCCCAGCACCTCTGTGGGACAACTCCTACCTACCTACTAACTCTGGCTGTGGGGAAGGGGTGTGTGGCTTCTTCTGGCCTCCACAGGCACTGCATGCATATGTTCAAACACATACACATAACGATAAGATATTTTTGAAAATATCTTATCACAGTGCATCCTGTGGGAGTGGATGTTTGGGTGGAATAAGGCTGCTGGGTGCTCTGGGTCTCTCTAGGCTGCTGAAATAGCCAACGAGACTGGAGACTGGGCTGCATCCTACCACCTAGCCCGGCAGTACGAGAGCCAGGATGAGGTAAAACAGGCAGTGCACTTCTACACGCGGGCACAGGCTTTCAACAACGCCATCCGCCTGTGCAAGGTATGTGGTTCCACCTGGGCACCAGGCAGATGATGCTCAGTTTTGCCGCACCCTGCATCGATTGGCCCTGGAAACTTGAGTGGGGCAACAGCAAGGTGAGGAAATGTCAGACACACATATAGGAAAGCTTGGACTGGGTGAGCTGTGCTCATTCTATCTGTGAACATCCACTAGCCACCCAGAAACTCAGTGTGTTTATTATATAAAGGAGGAGGAGGAGGGGTTAGCCAGACTTGGTAAGAAGTCTCTGTAGGGGAGCAGTCTCGAGCTGTGAATACCAGGAAACTGCAACCAACATTTTCTGTGCACACCATCAACATTATACAGACCAGGGAAAGGCTTTGCCATTTCTATGTGTCTGGGCCATTGGGTTCCTTGTCATGGGCCATGTCCAGTGTCAATGACACACATTTACGCAGAGCTTCCTCCTCTCCCTACACTGTTGCTGGTTTCAGTGTTATTAAGAGTGCTTCAGCCAGGCAGTGGTGGCGCATGCCTTTAATCCCAGCACTTGGGAGGCAGAGACAGGCAGATTTCTGAGTTTGAGGCCAGCCTGGTCTACAGAGTGAGTTCCAGGACAGCCAGGGCTACACAGAGAAACCCTGTCTCAAAAAAAAAAAAAAAAAAAAAAAAAAAGAGTGCTTCAAACACAGAGGTCGAGAGGCCTACACTGTGAACCCTGACACCCACTGATGGTTTCTATGGTCACTTCTGGCTCCTCTTGCCCACACCTTCTACTGCTTCCTCTGATGCTGTCATCCATATCCAGGGCTCCTAAGCCAGTAAGTAGTAAGGCACACATAGATCACAGCCTTGCAAACAGAGACTCGTAAAAAGCTGTTGGATATTTTTGTGAACACCTGCTCCAGGTCTTGTTTCTGGAGTTATCCCTCCCCTCGAGTATTGGTTATAATACTCTGTAAAATAGAACAAAGAATTATCTAAACACTCTGGTACACAGACTGACCTAATAAGGCTTGGTGCTTCTTAAAAACTCAGCTGGCACAGACCAACACACATTCACAAACCTAAATGGGTTTGTGTATGCCAGCTAGAACTGCCACAGAAGCACACCTTCCTCCCTGCAGGAGAATGGCTTAGATGACCAGCTCATGAACTTGGCCCTGCTGAGCTCTCCAGAGGACATGATTGAGGCAGCCCGGTATTATGAGGAGAAGGGCGAGCAGATGGACAGGGCTGTCATGCTGTACCACAAGGTGAGTGCTTGGCCTCCATTGGGGACCTGTAGAGACTAGAGACATCTACACTGGTGAAGCTCCAGGAAGCCTGGCTGGGGACCGCACGCAGCAGCTAAGTTCCTCCCATTGCCCACAGGCTGGACACTTTTCCAAGGCCCTGGAGCTGGCCTTCACCACCCAGCAGTTCGCAGCACTGCAGCTCATAGCAGAGGATCTGGATGAGAAGTCAGACCCTGCTCTCCTGGCCCGCTGCTCCGACTTCTGCATTGAGCACAAACAGTTTGAAAAGGCTGTGGAGCTTCTACTGGCTGCCAAGAAGGTACAGGGTGCTGGGGGCTTTGGATGGGAATAGTTCTGTATCTCTCTTTGCTTAGAAAGTCTCAAGAAAACTATGGCTGCAAGGTGGACTGGAAGTCAAGGGGATCCTACCAGTTCACCCAGCATAGTACATCAACACTGCTGCCACAAGGACAGCCTTACCACCCACCCACCCCCCCTTCAGTTCTAACTGGGCAGTAAGGTGTGTGTGTATGCGCACACACATGCGTGTGTATGTGGAGGGGGGCGCTGGGGCACATGTGTATTGTGTGAACTTCACACAATAGATATGTCCCATGTTTGGGGGCTTGTTTGGTTTTTGAGATAGAGTCGCTAAAGCTAGGTGGGGATGGGTGTTGGTTACTGCTTTGGTTTTGAGAAAGTGTCTCTCTAAAACCTAGAGACATGGCCTTGAACTCACCATGTTGCTCAAGCTGGCTCTAACTCACCCTCCCAAGTACTAGGACTACAGGCATGCACCTGACTCTGAGGTACATGTTTTTTAAATGAAAACATATACATTGTAGAGTTTTTCCCCCACAGCAAATAGATTATTCTTCCGAGATCTGGATTGTTAATAGCATGAGGAAAAGTTACACATCTGAGTCTGTCCCTTAGCTTGGTCCTTTTATGTCTGACTCAAGCCTGGACAGTAGCCAGCATGGAGACAGGGCCCAGCTTCCTCTGAAGGAAAATCCGGGTCCTCTCAGCAGCTTAGTCCCAGCCTGCCTTGGTTTCTCTGGCGCTCTTGCAGTACCATGAGGCTCTGCAGCTGTGCCTAGAGCAGAACATGACCATCACTGAAGAGATGGCAGAGAAGATGACAGTGTCCAAGGACTCGAAGGACCTGTCTGAGGAGTCACGGCGTGAGCTGCTAGAGCAGATTGCGAACTGTTGTATGCGCCAGGGCAACTACCACCTGGCCACCAAGAAGTACACGCAGGCTGGGAACAAGCTGAAGGTGAGTGTGTCTGGCCAGGACATCTCAGCTGGGCATCTGAGCATGTGCCCTGCTGCTGCGTGTGTGTGTGCTTCTGGGCAGCCTGGGCAGGGAGCGGCCTTCCTAGCTAGGATGTTGAAGAACCGGGAACTGCTGCTTAGTGGACCTAGACGGACAACGTTGGGTTCCATTAGCAACCTGGAACTGCACTGTTGTGGAGTTTTCAAAAGCTCACCTTCTCAACGGAGCCCTGGCCCTCTCTCTGCCTAGGCCATGAGAGCACTGCTCAAATCTGGAGACACAGAGAAAATTGTGTTCTTTGCGGGTGTCTCAAGACAGAAGGAAATCTACATCATGGCTGCCAATTACCTACAGTCCCTGGACTGGCGGAAGGAGCCAGAGATCATGAAGAATATCATCAGCTTCTACACCAAAGGGCGGGCCTTGGACCTTCTGGCTGGCTTCTATGATGCCTGTGCCCAGGTATAGACCTGCTTCAGGGTTCTAGCAGGATTTCAGGGCCCCAGCAGAGCCTTGTGGGTCCTCATGGGTCTCTTTGGTCCAGGTGGAGATTGACGAATACCAGAACTATGACAAGGCTCATGGAGCACTGACTGAGGCCTATAAGTGCCTGTCCAAAGCCAAGGCCAAGAGCCCCCTGGACCAGGAGACCAAGCTAGCCCAGCTACAGAGCAAGATGACACTAGTGAAGAGGTTCATCCAGGCCCGAAGGTATGTCCCCTGAAGGAACAGGTCAGCGGGGTGATGGCAAGCTAGCCTTGGGGCGCCTTCTCATGTCCTCCAGGCCCTCTGTTTATATCTCAAGATTCTCCACTCCCCTGCAGAGGAGTTCAGGCTGGCTTTAAGAGGCCAGACCCAGCTGTGTTTGCCACAGATATCCCTCAGGTAATTCTTGAACAGCTGGATAGTATTCACTAGAACCTGTTTTGGCTCAATACCATCTTGGGAGGATTAGACCAGGGAAAGTAAAAAGAAGATTGAGTCAGGAGGAATGAGCTCCAGTTCATAGATATGTCTAAGGGGAGCCTTAGACCTGCTCAGGGCTGTCTTAGTTATTTTTCTGTGGCTGTGAGGAGACAACATGACCAAGGCAACTTATAAAAGAATTTAACTGGGGTTTGCTTAAAGTTTCAGTTAGTCCATGATCATCAAGGCCCAGAACGTAGCAGATAGGCATGGTGCTGGAGCAGGCTGAGAGTTTGTATCTTATCCTCAAGTTGTAGGAAGAGAGAGACTGTGCCTGGCGTGGGCTTTCAAAACCTCAGGGCCCACTGGCAGGGCCCACTACACATCCTTCAACCAGGCCACATCTCCTAACCCTTCCCCAAACAGTCCTACCAATGAGACAAAGCACTCACATATATGAGTCTTGGCCTCGCTACAAGGGCCAAGCAGGGCTTTCCCAAGCGAGAGGCACTCACTGTGCAGGAGACTGGAGCAGGGACTCTGGGGTCACAGCACTCACTCTTCTTGTCACGTGTGGAGGAGTGGCACATTGTTTCCCTTTTCACTTAGTGGCCAAGAATATACATTTGTCCTGATACTCTGGGTTCTTGTCAGATAATTCAGCTTTCCAGAGAGCCCCTGTGTGGTCACTATGATGTGAGTAAACATCTTTGAGCTCAGCTTCTGCCCAGAAAAGTATTTTTCTATCTGAGAAATCTGTCAGGAGTTTCAAAAGCATTTAAAAATGTACACAGTGGGCTCTTCTTGGAAAGGCACCATTCATGGGGCCAGGTGGAGTCAAGACTGCATTGATGGTCTGCCCAGCCTGAGATGCAGGAAGCAGGGGAGGAACACTAGCAGGAAGTGGTCATCAGCCCCAAGCCAGAGCAAGTGAACATAGGAAAGAGGTGTGAGGAGCCCCAGAAGAGTCAGGGGTTGGAGAGAGGGCCAGGTGCCTTCTAGGATCACCTGAGTCCACATGGTGGATTCTCTAGAAGTAGAAGCCAGGGGCCTTACAGCTCCAAGTCACTCACCCTGCGCTCTGCCCAGCACTTGCCAGTCACCATTCTATGCAGTTGTCCACAGACCTCCATGTCCAGGCACAGGCACACCTCTGACAGGAAGGTTCTTCCTAACTGCCACATTCAAGATGGCACACCTTTCTCCATGTGCCTCCCTCCCATATGCCCTTTCTAAACAGATCTTGGTGTCAAAACACGGGACCCAACACTGAAGATCCTGAGTGTATGTTAAGTAAATGGATTTATAATTGAACAGATTAAGGAATTAACATAATTGATGGAAACCCTCTTCACACACGTCATCTGGCCATTCCATAAAGCCACTCCTGTAGGAGAGGTACCCACACCAGCTTCTGGCATGCAGTAAGTGTTGTGGGTCAGGCTCAGGCCTTGTCTGCCATCTTGTTAGGACATACACAGAGGACCCCAAAGAGTCCATCAGGCAGTGCGAGCTGCTCCTAGAAGAGCCAGACCTGGACAGCACCATCCGTGTTGGGGACGTCTATGGCTTCCTGGTGGAACACCATGTACAGATGGAGGAATACCAGATGGTAAGGCTTGCTCACTTTCTGGTGCTCCAGAGCACAGACCTGGTAGTTGAAAGACTTACTATTTCCTTTTGAGGTAACAAGCTAACTGTCCCAGTTTGCTTTTTATTGCTTTGATAAACACCATGACCAAAAGCAACTTAGGACATAAAGGGTTTATTTCACCTTACAATTCCTTGGTTACTGTCCATCATTGAGGGGAAGTGAGGGCAGGAACCTGGGCAATCAGGTGCCACAAACACTGCATATTAGCTTGCTCTCTTAGACCACCCAGGACCACCTTCCCAGGGGAGGCACTACCATCCAGTGTGCTGAGCCCTCCTATCTCAATCATTATTAATCAAGGAAATTCAGGGCTGAAGAGAGAGAGAGGTAAATCAGTGGGTTGCACACTAGTTGTTTTTGCAGTGGACTCCATTCAGTTCCCACAACCCATATGGTGGCTGATCACCATCCATATGTAACCCCGGCTCCAGGGGATCTGACATCTTCATCTGCCTTTCCCAGGTATGAGGCACACACACGATATACATACATAAAAGCAGGCAAAATACATACAAATCTTTGAAAATAAATTTTAAAAGATGCCCCACAGACTTGCTTACAAATTAATGTAATGGGGGTATTTCCTTGAGAGGTTCTCTTCCAAGATGCCCCTAGCTGTGTCAAGCTGACAAAAAATGAACCAGCACATTTGCTTTGTTCATCCTTGAGAGTGTCTACCAGCCCCGTGGTTTTTAACTGGGCTTTGTTGTTGCTGTTAAGATAGGGTCTTGTGTAGTCCAGGCTGGCCTTGAACCGTGCAACTTGTCCTCCTTCCTCTACTCGCCTAGTGCTGAAATTATAGGTGTGGCTACCATGCTGTGTGTGCAGCACTGGAGACTGACCACAGTGCTTTATTCATGCCAGGCATCCTACTCTACCCACTGAGCTGCATCCCCAACCAGCTTTCATTTTATTAACAAATAATAATGACGTCCTATGTATAAGTGACTATCTGACAGCATTTAGATGACCATCTTTCACTAGCCATTCTGTGACTGTCTGATGTTCAAGATGAGTCCTGTCTCATTGTGGGTTGACCTGTTCAGTGGCTGATGATTTAGACGAGTCCTGTCTCACTGTGGGTTGACCTGTTCAGTGGCTGATGATTTAGACGAGTCCTGTCTCACTGTGGGTTGACCTGTTCAGTGGCTGATGATTTAAACGAGTCCTGTCTCATTGTGGGTTGACCTGTTCACAGTGGCTGATGTTGTAGACGAGTCCTGTCTCACTGTGGGTTGACCTGTTCACAGAGGCTGATGTTGTAGACAAGTCCTGTCTCACTGTGGCTGATGCTGAGCATCTCATAGATTTGTTATCCACTTTGTAAAGTGTTCCAGATGTTTCCATCATCCTACTTGGATTTGACTTTTCATTTTCTAAATGTATTTCCTGTATTGGACACTATTTGTTCCTATTCCGTCCTTTCTTTCTTTCTTTTTTTCTTTCTTTCTTTCTTTCTTTCTTCCTTCCTTCCTTCCTTCCTTCCTTCCTTCCTTCCTTCCTTCCTTCCTTCCTTCCTTCCTTCCTTCCTTTCTTTCTTTCTTTCTTTCTTTCTTTCTTTCTTTCCAGAATTCCATCTGCTTACATCTCTTGGAGTTGTAGCCAAAATCTGCTTCCTTTTACAGCTCTGCTGTCTTTCCTTCTCTTAAATACTACTCTGATGTTGAGCCCACGCAAACTTCTCACCTCAAACTTGGTCATTTGATACCTGAGTCTGACTTAGCATTTTCTAGACTGGCCCCAATGTGTCAAGACCCAGACCCTTCTAGCCCCGTCTACTTTTTACCTTTCCTCAGTGTTCCTTTTCCCTCTAACACTGCTGCTGCTGACTTCTAGCCTTCTTTTGAGCTTCTGCCATCCTTGGCTGAGTCCAAGGCTTGTCCTTTGACCTTGTGTCCCATGTCCACTAGCAGGTAGGCAACTTCTGATGCCTGTACCTAGGGCAGCATTTTCCATCCCTTTGGTCTCGTTCATTTGGCTCCCAGCCCTGGGGGTTATGGTTTGATGTCAGAACCAGCCAAGCAGCACAATATAGCATTGTTTCCTTTTTTATACCCTTATAGTCATCTTCCTATTATATCTATCCAATAACATAATTCTAAGAGTTTTATCATACTGAGATCTAGCCAGTTATGGTAGCATAGGTCTATAGTCTTGGCACTCAGGAGGCTGAGGCAGGGAGACTACTACAAGTCCAAGGCCAGCCTAGTGTACTTATAGAGTTCCAAGGCAGCCAGGGCCACACAGTTAAACCCTCTTTAAAAAAAAAAAAAAGCACACGCCTTTAATCCCAGCACTTGGGAGGCAGAGGCAGGCAGATTTCTGCATTCAAGGCCAGCCTGGTCTACAGAGTGAATTCCAGGACAGCCAGGGCTACACAGAGAAATCCTATCTCAAAAACAAAACAAAACAACAACAAAATAGAAGCAGCTAGAAATAATATGCATTTGTAGTCTCTTTAATTTTTTTTAAGCTTCTAGGAATTTTGTTCTTATCTTGAATTGCTATGCACTTCTAGGGATAAGCCCTAAAAACCATGTAAGTCCTTTCCCTCCCCATTGCACGCAATGCGCCTTGCAGATATAGAGAGGTCTAAGTATGCTGCTCCACAGGAAGCTGGGTCTGTCCAGACCAGCCCATTCTCTAAGCCAAAGAAATCCCAAGGAAACCCACTGATGGTTCCACAGTCTGCAGGCCCAAGATCAGGGACTACTGAAGCAGGAGACAACATAACTACAGACCAAGTGAGCCAGGTTAAACTAGATACTTGACCAAAAGAAACAAGAATCTGAGGACCTAGGTCAGATCCTGCATACATGTTATGTCTGAGTGGCTTGGTGCTCTTGTGGGAATCCTAACATTGGGAGCCGGGGCTGTCCCTGACTCTGTTGCCTGGGACCCTGTTCCTCCTGCTGGGTTGCCTCATTGAGCTGTGATGATGGTATCTGCCTGGTCTTATTGTAGCTTATGATGCCATATTTGGTTGATGTCTCTGGGAGGCCTGCTCTTTTCTGAGGGAAGGCAGAGGGAGTGGGTCTGGGGGAGAGGGGAGGGATAGGGGGAAAGACTAAGGAAGGAGAGGGAAGAGAAACTGCAGTCGGGATGTCACATCTGAGAGATGAATGAAGAAGGAAGGAAGCCACTGGCAGCCTGCCCTCAGTTCAGCCAAGCGCATGCCCCAGAAGAGATCCACTCCTCCTTTGCCACGTGTCCAGGGGCATCCATGGTAAGCATACTCCAGAGAGAAAGCAGCTCTAGCACTCAAACCAGATTTTTGTGTCTTGGCTACAAGGACCCTCCCTTAAGGACTCTGTTCGTGTTGTTCAGTGTAGGGCTGCCACTCAGAACCTGGAACATGTGACAGCCTCCCACACAGGAGTCCCTTACAGATACTCAAGACCTGCAGACCAGTGACTCCAAGTGAAGGCTGGTCTCTTACCTGGAGCAAAGAATCACTGCCTTGGCCCTGAAGGTGGGCAGGGAGCTGATGTTTAGGGAACCCTATTACATGAAGGAATGGCATAGTGCCCGCCCTTTTTTCATGTGAACTACAGAAGTAACTGGTGGTCACATCTGTTGGGCTTCAAGTACCCACTATCCGTTCTGCTCTAGGCCCTTAAGTATCTTGTGCCCACTGTCCCTTCTGCTCTAGGCCTTTAAGTATCTTGTGCCCACTGTTCCTTCTGCTCTAGGCCTATAAGTATCTTGAGGAGATGAGGAAAAGACTTCCTTCGGCCAACATGTCATACTATGTGGACCAGCGCACTGTGGACACTGTGCACCAGGGCCTGGGCCTCCCTCCATCTCGCATCATGCCTGAGCGGGTCCGCCACAACAGCATAGAGGACCATAAGGAGGTGTACGAGGAGGTGATAGAAGAGGTGGACAATGACCCCTGACGAGCCCAGGTGCCCAAAACCGGCCGGCGTCCTGCAGCCTGATGTTGGTCATTAGAAAGGCAGCTGTTTGTTTGTTTGTTTGTTCCTATTGTTTTTAAATTCTGCACTGTAAGCAGAGCAGTGGGCCATGGGGTCCAGCCACCGTGGCCCCAGGAGTCCACAGTTCTGCTCTTAGAAGGAAGCCTGCAGGTGGAAGTGCTCCTTCTGCACTCCTGCCCTGGGCACTGGGCAGCTCCCATGGGGTGTGGTTTATTTCCTTTTAAAGGAGGTAATTTCTTTTCTCCCAACAACAGACTCAAAAACTTTTAGAAAACTTTGTGACATGAGCTGCACTTGGTGGCTGGGGACTCATTACTGTTAACTGTGCCTGGAGTTGGCTACTTGATAGTCCCCAGCAGATCCCAGTGCCCCTGAGACCACAGCAAGGAGCACCTGGGGCAGGCCTGAGCCCTAAGAACTGTGCCTTTGTCATCAATAGGGACTGGGATACCAGGCACCATCCATGGCTGTTCACATCCCTATGACTCCAAATAAAGTCCATTTTCTCAGAGTTAGTTCTCTCAAATGGCTGTACTTCTCTCATGAGGACCTGGGTAGGAGCTACTGTCCTTGCCAGTGAGAACCACAAAAGCAGCCTGTGTGTGTCTGCAGCCTGTTTATTCTCACGGGAACACAGTGTTGCAAAGCCCTTGGGGAGCCAGCAAGCTACCCGTGGTCTGCTGTGCTAGCATCCCCATCCAAGTATAGTAAAGACTGAGTAGCTGTCTCTTGTCTTTACTCTTGAGGCCCTGGTCGTAGAGCCCAAAGTTCTGCTCTCAGGAGGCACATCTTGGGCCCCACACTCCCACCCCCAATTCTGTCAAAGGCTGTTGTGTCCCAGTGCACAGACATCCCAGTATTTTTAGCTGACCACTTAGCCTGGCCAAGGTCTAAGTAACAGCAGGAGTCAGATTGATAGGAGTCTACTTCAAGCACACAGGGACCATCCAGGCCCTCCAGACCTGGCTCTCACATAAAGTCCAGGCGTGTGGACTCTGCTCCTCAGACGTCTTTCCTTCTTCCAGTGCTGATGGCCCAGGCTCCATTTGGGCCCCTATGGAGATGCCTCAGGGCTATGGAGAGGACCTGGACAGGAGCTTGTCTTTGAGTCTCTCCAGAAGCAGCAGAGCCCTTACTGCCAGCTCCCTACAGTCCTCGTCCACATCCTTCTCAGCCACATCTGCCAAGGAGAAAGAGGACGTGTGAGTGACAGGGCAGAGCCAGTTAGTCCATGTTTGCTCCTCCACACTGTTCCTCACAGAGCCACTGCAAGGCTTCTCTCTGAGGTCCCACCACAGAGATCTAGCTCCACTGGAGGGATCAGACAGGTCAGGTGCATAGTTCAGCAGCCCAAGCACTGACCTGGATAAAACCAGTCAGAGAGTACAACCTGGGGGATCTAACACACGACCCTGAGAAGAACCTGGCCTTGCTCAAGATGGCTGACAGCGCAAGGAACTTGGAGAAGAATGGATGGGACCTTCTGTGACTAACCACCAAAAAGAAGAAAGCAGTAGAAGACACAGAGGCCCAGGCCTGCCCAGGAGTCCTGGGGAAGCCAGTTTGACCCTGTCTCAGGGTCAATCACAAAGCCTATCAGGAGCTGGGGATCTAGATATATCCTTCCCACTGGATCCCAGGACAGTTGTGGGGCCAAGAGTCTGCAACTGACTTTTAAGAGAATATGCAGAGGTGAAACACAAAGGGTACCAAATACTCCAGAGTGGTTCTAGATGGAAGTTTCCAGAATTCACTACCTCCACGTAATCTGTCTGGACTTGATTTTAAACAAGTCTCAGTATGTAGGCCTGGCTGGCCTCATACTCACTGTGTAGACCAAGCCATCCCTGAACTCACAGACCTCCGCCTGTCTCTGTCAAGTGCTGGGATTAAAGGCGTGTACTATTGTGTCTGGCTTTGTATTTGGGAGCCTTCTCAGTTGTCTATTGAGATCCAGGTAGTAATCCCCAAAGAAACAGGGTAACGATTGTCCCCTGGCTCCCCATATTCATGTCGTCACACTTCTCAGAGCTAACACAGGACAGACCCACTCAGACTGGCTGGCCTAGCCCCATCTACTCCAACCACTAACCTGCCAACCAGGATCTGGCTTCCAGTAGCTCATCTGGCAGGTCCCCCAGCAGCCGCTCTGGAGGTACACTGAGGAGGACAGAGGACACCGCAGACAGCAAGCCCCGGCGCACGTAACTACCAATCAAGAGGGTGGGGAAAGGTGAGGCATGGCTTTGTGAATGGAGCCCCAACTAGCCTCCCACATGTACTGAGTCCAAAAGGCCAACTGCAACAAAGCTCATTCCAGCCCTGTCGGAGCCTCCTCAGGCATGACTGACTACTTGTTAGGAAATGTCAGGCATGCTGCCTAGGAGACTCTATGCTGCCCTTAGCCCCGTGGGCCACTCACATGTCAACGTGGAAGCGAAGGGCCCATACAAACTCCAGCAGGGCCTTACCCATAGACACAGCCACCTAGAAGTCAGCACAGGAACAACTGGAGAGGGGGGTTGCTATGTTGATCTCCAACACTTGTACCAGAGGCAGGATCCCACTGCGTCAGGGCTCGCCTCTGAGTGGGGATGCATGTATGCCTCATGGAGCTTTGCACAGACTGCCCGTAGGGGGCCAAAGGCAGGGGAAGATGTATTCTGAGGGACCAGTGCTCATGTTATGATCTTGACCATCCTGTACTGCTCACAGGTGGGCGATGGTCAAGCCCCGTGGAGCTCAGGTCCCGTCCTGTGAGCACTGGAGATCATTCCTACAACTGCACTGCTGAGGAACTATGTTGCAGGGCTTTCAATTCCCATTCCCAACTCACTGTGGTGTTAACAGCCAGGTACATCAGGGATGCTAAGGTGTGGGTCAGTCTTCCAAGTACCAACTGATCGTCTCCTAAAAGGTCAAAGGTCACCAGAGGCCTACAACATAAAGCTGAGTGAGTGGGGCAGCCCCAACACCTAATGGTTGGCCAAGAAGAGCCCAGAATGAGCACTACAACAGAAACCCAAACCCTTGGAGGCTCACATAGTGTTCCTCCCACCTTCATACCCTGGGTCAGTATGGCAAAGGACAAGCCACAAGGGGAAGGCATTTCCAAATGCCTCAGCATGCCATGTGCTGCCAGGTACAAGCCAGGCCCTGAGTCAAGATCACACCCTTTGTTGTCACCGAAATGTCACAGGCTGAGCATGGGACAAGACTCAGCTGCAGAGATGAGAGGAGGTAGGCAATGGGTGAGCAGCAGGCCAGCAGCATTGACAGCATCTTCATAAATCCAAGATCAAAGAACACAATAACGACTATGCCTTCACCATAAGACTCAACAATAAAGGGACCTTCCAGAATATTCCCCACCATTCAACTCAAGCTTATAAAATAATTCAAGCCCACACTTATACCCTACTGTGTCACAAAACTATTATTCACAGGAGTGTGTCTAACGTTCCAGAAACCTCACCTGTCAAAGTGCTGAAGAAGGGGGAAGAAGAAATAACCAGCCACACAGTTGAATTCATTGGGGACGCCTGCCAGCTCCCTCCGAGGACAGCCCTGTCAAACACACAGCGCTAGTCAAGGTGCAGTGCTACCACCATCTAGTGCAGCTGTGTAGACCCTCACTCAGGCTTGCCCTGGTCTCCCTGGGTCAGGGACCTGTGGAAAGGACACTTAGTCTCAGACTACTGTGGTCTGACGTCAACCATGCAGAGCTAGCTAGTCCTGACCATGGATGACCTGTGCATTGTGGCAAACTAAATAGCCTGGCCTCCAGCCCCAAGCTGCACTCAAAAGTATCTCCAGACACCACAGTCCCAGGGTAATTTTTTTTGGCTTCTGACATGGCAGTCCGAGATCCGAATCTTCACTTCTATGTTTTGTTTTGTTTTTAAACTTTTTTTTTAAGATTTATTTATTTTATGAATATATGAGTACACTTTAACTGTCTTCCGACATTCCAGAACAGGACATCAGATCCCATTACAGATAGTTGTGAGCCACCATGTGGTTGCTGGGAATTGAACTCAGAACCTCTAGAAGAGCAGGCAGTGCTCTTACCCGCTGAGCCAACTCTCCAGCCCATTCCCATGCTTTAAAATCACATTGATCTGACACAATTCAGTTTGTACATAAACTCTTACTGGAAGGAGCACCAATACCAGAGCTGACTCTGCCCATGATTGAGTTCCCTTCAGTTAGCCAACACCTAGAGCTGCTGCAGCAGATCCCAACCTATGGGTCACAAGCCCTTTTGGGTTGCAGATCAGATGTTTGCATTACAACTTATACCACTAGCAAAATTACAGTCGTGAAGTAGTTGAAATGGCCTTATGGTTGGAGGTCATGACCACATAGGACATGAACAGAGTCCTGTTACCTTGGAGAACCTCCGGGTCTTGCTTCTGATCCGCTCCTCCACAACCACCTGCCAGTCAGGAGCCACGGCATTGCCAGGCTGAGAACTAGCTAGTGCTGGTGAACACAAGGTGCCAGAAACAGGGGAACTGTGCCTGGAAAGTCTCTGGAGGCTCCTTGGCCGAGACAGGGCCTGGGCAGCCAGAACAAGGACCTAGAGAGAAAAGATTCCATGAACAGGGACTGGAGAATGGCCGAGAGGTTCAGAGCACTCACTGCCCTGGCGGAGGACTCAGGTTCCCACACCTTTGCTGTTTTCCACAGACAGCTCACACACATAGTACACTAACATACATGCAGATAAAACATTCATATACATAAAATAATAACCAAAATGTTGAAAAAGAGACTCAGTATGTGTCTCAAAAAGTGGGTTAGTAGCCAGGTATCCACAAAGCTCTGCAGCCTGGATGATACTCAGCCATGGGAAGAATATAATCTGGTTTATCCTATAATGATAAATTCCATGCTGTATAAAAGTATACCAATACAAGTGTTATCTAAAATACACATCAGCACTGGTTAAGATTTAGTGGTTAAGGATACCCAATGTCCTTGTAGAGGACTGGAGTTCAGTTCGCACCACCAGTGTTGGGTGGCTCTCAACTATCTGTAATTCTAACTCCAAGGAATCCAGCACTCTCTTCTGGCTTCCACAGCACTGCACACAGCATGTGCACACTCACAGACACACAAGCATATGCATATGAACACAAACCACACAAACAGAGCCAACAAGATGACTTGGAAGGTCACACACACACTAGTAAATAAATAAAACCCATTTTAAAGCCACACAAATGAGACAATACTCTGCCACTAGCTTTCAGCCCCGTACTGGTGAGCCTGTAGTCAGTGGTCTGATGTTCCAAGAAAGCACGGGGGTCGTCTTTGGCTACAGTCCATACAGGTCAACCTCCCAACTTAGTGCAGCCTGGGCCTGACAGGGACAGGGTTCTGGGCCACTTACGTCCAGGATGTCCATGCGCTGCCGGAGGCTGTAGTTCAGGCCATAGAACTGTGAGGTCAGATATTTGGCAACCTGGGAGATGAAGAAGCCACGGTGCTAAGACTACCCAGGGGCCCAATCAGGGCCCAGAATGGGGCCACCAGGGTTTCTGATGCTCCTGGTCTGGCTGGGGTCACCATGCTGGGACGTACCTGCTCCGGGTCTGTGACGGTAACTGCCACCAGAGCGCTCTGGCGCAGCTGCTCAAACTCTGCTACACAGGTCTTCTCTTCCAGGTGCAGTAGCACCTTGGCCAGCTCCACACTCACCTGCACAGGGACAGAAGCCAGGATACCTTCAGCCCCATGTGCCCAGCCAGCAATACAGTGCCACCTCTCAGATCTAGGACAAAGGCCACAAGGAGAACTGCCACCCCACAAGTTCCCAACCTCCCCACATGCCCTGACACATCCTCTTACTGCTCACCTCCCGAGTGGCCGCAGGGCTCCTATAAACCAGGCCCTCAAGCACCTTTAGGGATGCCTCCCAGCGTTCCATATCCTCAGATGTAGTCAAAGCTGCACAGAACCCAGACAAGCCTCAGTAAGTCTCAGCACTGACTCCACTATGCCCAGAGTGTCAAAATGAGGCCTGGCAGTAGCTCTAAGACAAGGTGAAGTGGAGCCAAGCCCAGGTAGCCCTCAAAACAAGCTATTGGGGGTAAACACAATGACCTGACGTCGGTAAAACCCACCTTCCACACAGTCCCGGATATACAGGGGCTCCTTGCTGCTCTTCAGCTCTTTGTCCCCTGACATGTCATAGGGGATGAACTCATCATCACTGTGGTAAGACAGACAGACACTGGATCTGTCCATCCCAGGCAGCGCTTAGGATTATCTTTGTTTCCTCGAGGGTAAGGCCTGAGGATACTAAATCCCCTCCCAGGAACCTGCCAGCTGCAGGAGATGGCCACATGGAAAGGAAGCCATGGTATACAGCCCAGGCTCCTGCTTCAGACTGTCAGGAAGGTAAGGAGGACTGGGACCAGCACCTTCCTGCCCGTGGTCAACTCACCCCCATACATTGTTCACATGTGAGGAAGCCACCCTCAGCCCATCTTTGGATCCACAAAGACCAAGGAGCCCAATCCTACCTGTCCAGCTCTGAGTCAGAGCCCCGCAGCTGAGCTGGGGGGACATCGCTCTCCACCATCTTTTCTGATGTCTCTACAGGAGGCTCTGTGGCCACAGGAGCTGGGGATGGGCCCCTAACAGACAAGCAACAGCAGGGTCACCCAGGATAGCTTTGAGCACCCATTTCCCAGAAAGGCTTCTAGTATCTGCCCAGACAAGACCCCCTAGCTTTTGTTGGAAGGACTCTGGATGGGGGCTGGGAATGGAGAGGCCCTCACCATGCCTCCGAGGAGCAGTCACCCGCAGGCCCCAGGGCAGCCAAGGCCAGCAACTCACGGCTCATCTCGTCGTCATCTTCGTACTGTTGCAGATACACTGGAGTCAGTGATGCCACAGGCTTCCGATGCCACCTCCTCACTGTCAGACAGCCCAAGCCAACCCTCCTCTCATGCCACCCGATCTCATTTCACAGCCTTGCCAACCACTTTATCTGAAGCAACTTCTGAATGCCCACCTCAAGCTAAGCATGGTGTAGATGTGCTGAGCCTAAAAGCCACACCCTCCTTCAGGACTGAGACCCTGGGTGCTCACACACCCAAGGACAGAACTCAGCAGAGGCCATGTCTACAGGCTTGCAGTGAAGCCATGCAGGGTTCAACACAGTCAAGGCCTGTACTATCCAACCTGGCAGTGCCCATGCCAATTCGTGGGCAGTGGAGGCTGACATGCCCCACACACACTGCCAGCCCAGAGTAGCGCTACTATTTCCTGGACTCAGTGCACCCAGGTCCAGCAGACCAACCCCAAGGCAATGGCTCCTTCTCTCCTATCTAACCAAGCCAGGAACACACCACATTCTCACACATTTGGCCCTGACCACACACAAACCCACTCCTACTCCCACCCACTAAGAGCTAGAGTCAGTTAGAACTGCCCCATGCATGAAGCCTTGGCCCTCACATGCCCCGCATAGGATACTCCTCAATCCTAGATCCCAGAAAGGTGAGGTCCTAGATGTGCTACTGTGTCAGCCAGGGTACCCCAGGGCCCTGTCACCAAGAGGACATAGAGTAGACAGCCTGCTCACTTGGAATTTCAGGGGAGGCCCCTCAGGGTGGATCCTGGAGCTGATGACCTCGGCCACAATCATGCCCAAGCGACGCACAGGGGGCAGGCTGCTGTCCAGGCGGCATTTCACACCTGCCATCATGCTGGCCAGCAATTCTTAAAGCACCAGACATGAATCCTGAAGGGCTCCTCAAAGTGTTAGGGGTAGGGTGTGCCCACGCCACAGCCTGCTTACCATCCCGGATGTCCTGCAGCTCTGGCTCCCCGAGGTGTGCCAGGCAGACAAGGATGGCCTTGCTGATGTAACACTGCTGCTCCAGGGGTGCATGTCGGACAGCACTGCTGCTGCCCCAGGTCTCTAGCAGCTCCTTAAGCACCTGGCAAACGGTAGAGCCTCAGCCTGCTCAGGCAACAGCTACGCCACAGCCAAACAAGTCTCGGGCCAGAGCCTACAGCTGTCTCAGAGGGCTCGCATGTATGTGAAGCTGGACCCTGCCCTCCCCATCAGAAGACAGTCCCTCGACTGCCCTTCTCCCCAGTACCACAGGCTTAGAGGGACGACAGGTGCTTACCTGTGTGAGGAGTGGCCGCCGCTGACTGTCTAGAGCCAAGTACCCCAGCAGGCTCCGCACCATGGGTGTCTACAACAAAAGTAGGGTCCTGTCTACCAAGCAGAGACTGCTCCCAAGAGGAATGGGATAGAATGGAGCTGCCAAGGCCCAGGCTACCACAAACCAGAGAGCAGCTCCCACTCCACCTCAGCACCGCCAGTTCCAAGACACCTTTGGTATTGGGGTTTCTCAGCCCAGATGCCTATCAGCATGCTGTGCTCCCCACTACAACTCTCTGGAGTTGTACACCATCCTTTGGTAAGGCTTCAGAACCTAGAGTCTTATCGTGTGTGTGTGTGTGTGTGTGTGTGTGTGTGTGTGTGTGTGTGTGTGTGTGAAGTGTATGCAGGTGCTGCAGAGTCCAGAAAAGTGTATGCAATCCTGTGGAGCAAGCGTTTGTAAGCTTTCCTACGTGGATACTAGAAACTAAGCCAGGGTTCTCCACAGGAAGAGTCACTACTCTTAACCATTGAGCCACATCTCCTTTTTGCAATTTTTTTTTAAGACGGGGTCTCACTATGTCGGCCATGGGGGCATCAAACATGGCAATTCTGCCTCCACCGCTTTCCTGTTAGATTAAGAGGCACGAGCCACTGTGAGCCATTGTGTCTATCCTTGACTCATTCGTGCTTCCTTTACCTTTCTTATTCCATGACTGAGGTGGCGAATCTCCCTGTCACCCCTCCTGCTCTCACATGGGACACTGCCATGGCAGATCCCCAGCTGACCATACATTTCCTGGCTTAAGCTTCTTGATCTAACAGTGTATGGTAAACTGTTAGCTATTCTCTTTGTATGTGTATGTGCACGTGTGTACACACTGTGGAAGTATATGTATGAAAAAGTATGTAGGTTGTTCATGTGTGCAGTCACATGCACATGAGCGTGCATACATGTATGTGGAAACTAGAGGTCAACCCTAGGCGTCACAACCTTGGGAGCTATTCAACTCCTCCTTGAGACAAGTTCTCTCTCTTATGTAGCCCTGGCTGTCCTGCAACTTGCTATGTAAGCCGGGCTGACCTGGAACTTGGAGATCCACTTGCCTCTGCATCCCAAGCTCACCGGTGAATGGGGATGGCCCCAATAAGCTCATCTATCTTAATATTTGGTCCCCAGGCCGGGCGGTGGTGGCATACACCTTTAGTCCCAGCACTTGAGAGGCAGAGGCAGGTAGATTTCTGAGTTCGAGGCCAGCCTGGTCTACAGAGTTCCAGGACAGCCAAGGCTACACAGAGAAACCCTTTCTCAAAAAAAAAAAAAAAAAAAAAAATTTGGTCCCCAGTTGGTATAACTGAGAAGCATGTAGCCTTTTTGAAAGAAATGTTTTGCTAAGGGACAGGCTTTGAGGTCTCTAAAAAACCCCATTCTCAGTATCCCTCTCCCTCTCTCTGCCTCCTACTTTCAGATCAAGATACAAGCTCTCAGCTGTTGCTGCACCCATGTTTTAGCTCTGCCATTAGAGACTCTAATTATCCCTCTGAAACCATAAGCCCACATGAAACACTGACTTTTATAACATTGCCTTGGCCATGGTGTCCCTCCAACCTTGGTTTTTCAAGACAGGGTTTCTCTGTGTAGCCCTGGCTGCCCTGGAACTTGCTCTGTCGGCCAGGCTGTCCTTGAACTTATAGAGATCCACCTGCTTCTGCCTCCCGAGTGCTGGGATTAAAAGTATGTACCACCATTCCTGGCTTGGATTTCCAGTGTCTTCATGGGACCTGGAACTCACCAGTTTAGCTGAGTTGGCTGGCCAGTGAGCACTAGGCATCCGTCTGTCTCTGCCTCTCCAGCCCTGGGATGACAGGTATGTATCACCATGCCCAACTTTTTATGCAGATTCTGGGGGGGGGTTGGGCTTAAACTCAGTCCCCTTGGTTGTATGTTAAGAACTATGTGAACTAAGCTATCTCCCTAACCCCAGAAGATGCCATCTTTCACAACTATCTGTCTCCACAGCCTTGTCATCCAGGAATGACTGCATGAAGTTTATTCTGGCATTTGAAGTTCTTGGTTTGTGGCATCATCCCACTGACAGGCTTATGACAGCTTCCAACAGAGTGTTAGACTCAAGAATAGGCAGCTTGGCTGCTCGTTCATCAGGGGTCTGTGGGGCTCATCTCTGCCTTCATGTACAGCTCTTCATTGCCCACCTGCCCTCTTGAAGGATGGTCACATTATTAAAGTGACTCCATCCCTCTACCTGCAAACTGCAGGTGCACCAGCTGCCAGCTCCTCAGGTTACTGGGAGGACTCTCCAGGGCTCCTGCCCCCATGTTCCTGCATGCAGTAGGTAGGAGTTACTTCAGTTTCACCTAGTCTCCTCACATCATCTTGGTCCATCTCTCCTCAGATTCTCCATTCATCCACTCAACAGCCTGGCCTTATCTACTATCTTCTTGCTCTCTAGCCACCAGGGGAACCCAATACCAGCTCAGGCCAATCTGGACAGCCAGCCAGCTAGCTCTCTGGTATTTCAGGTCTCAAGGGCCTCTGGCCCACCCTCTCAAATCCTCTCAGAGCCAGGCCTCCTCCTCCAAGCCATACTCCTGTCCTGCTGCCTCTTGGTGTCAACACCAAGAGATTAAAGGCATGTGCCACCAAGCTAGGCCCCTTCCCCTCTCCCCACCCCACCCCCTTTTTGAGGCAGGGCTCTGTTTAGCCCTGGCTGTCCTGGAACTCAACGAGGCTGGCATCGAACTCAGAAATCTGCCTGCCTCTGCCTCCCAAGTGCTGGGATTAAAGGTGTGCACCACCACTGCCTGGCTTCCTTTCCCCATTTTTAATAACAGTTCTTCCTGTGACTTGGAAAGTGTGCAGACCCCACCCTATCCAGCATTCTCACTGTGTGCTGGTACTGCAGGAACAGAAGCTTGCGGGTCATCACAAACTGCGCTTTCTTATTCTTCACCACCAGATTCCCTAGTAGTCGTGACAGGACTTCAGGCCTGTGAGGCAGGGACAGAAGGGACCCGAATCAAAAGTCAGCCTTAAAAGACAAGGAAAAACAAACGGTATGGTGCCCTGAACCCTGTCACCTGCTCAGTCTGTCTAGGCTAGCCCTTCTACAACCCGAGTTGGTCCTTAATCTTTCCTCTTCCCAGAATGAATGTGAACATCCATGGGAAGCCTGATCCCCCACATCAGAGCTGAGAGGAAAAACCCAACAAGGTGGGGGCAGGAGGTGGGGAGGACTTAACAGCCAGCCTGAAAAGGCAATGCTAAGCATGGGCTCTAATGTGGCACCCAGGAGAGTGGCAGAGGGAACAGCAGCAATGCTGGAGTCTACCCTGCAACCCCGCTGCTTACCTGGGAGTGGCCTCTACAAGTCCTGTCAGCACGGCCTCCACTGCCCGGTCAGGCACTTGCTCCATCAGGCGCCAGCATACCCCCTGCCACAGACAGCTATCCTGGGTGAGCACTGTCAGCTGGGGTACCAGCACACTCAGGATCTCTCCTGAGGGGACACAGAGGCACTGGGCTTCAGGAGCCACCCTCAGCAAGGGGCCAATGGGGCACCTAGTGCCCACAGCACCACAGGTTCACAGACATGGGCAAGCTCAGAGACAACAACAACAGACCAGGGTCACACCCAAGTGAGGGAATCCCTCTGATGACAAATGTCAACTTACATGTCACCATACGAGATGTACAGTGATTCTCACCCTCCTCTAAGGGTGGGAAGGTGTCAGGAACTACTCACTCTTTCGGCCCTGGATGCAGACCTTCCCGAGAACTCGAGATACGAAGGAGACAGAGCAGTCTAAGCCACCTGGAACAGAAAGCAAGACAAGACTGCAAAATAGGTGGGCAGGAAAAAACGCTGAGGACATCTGACCACGCATGGCAACTTTATGCTTAGTGGCCAAGACAGCTGCAGAAACTCCTTGGAACAGATATGCATTTCAATCTAACATGAGGGAAAATCTAGACAGAGCTGTTTTTAACTTGAAAAATCCAGTAATAATGTGCTTTAAAACACACAACACACACAAGCTGAGCAGCACTGGTGGCACACCCCATAAGTCCCAGAGCTCAGTCGACAGAAGCAGGTGGATCTCTGAGTTCATCGCCAGCCTGGTCTACAGAATGAGTTCTAGGACAAAGAGGGCTACCCAGAGAAATCCCATCTCAAAAACAAATTAAATCAAAACAAAACAACATCATCACACATCATCTCAAAGATGACAACGATCCTACCTACATCAGATGTAGGTGCCAGATGGGTCCTGGCCTAGGAGCTGACTACGGACACAGAACTGGGCAGGCTATAACTACCACAGCAGTCACTCACTGCCCACAAGGTTCCCCTCCTTGGTAAAGAAGGAGCCATGAGAAGGTCAAGAACAAAGAGCAGGTGGGGTGGCAGCCTCCCACCAGTAGAGCTGAGATGATGGTGCCTTTCAGAAAACAGACATGGAGCCATACACACCATGACCGAAGGATGGGAATTCAAGAGGCTTCAAGGACAGACTCCAAGTGCCACTAAGAATGGAGTGAAGCAAAGCAAAACAGACCAAAAAGTAGTTGCTGTTAGACTCTAGGGAAGACAGAGGCTTCGGCCAGGGTGGGGCCATGCCAAAACTCCAGAGAACCCGCTGCTTCTGAGGTCACACTGGTAAAGGACATAGGAGCCCTCGGGGTGCTGGGCTGAGTCCACGGAAGCAAGCCGAACTGAAAACTTAGCTAGGAGCAGACAGACAGAAGGCAGCCAGAGTGGCTCCCATTAGGCTGGGGTATGGCTCAGACCAGAGTGTGCATGTGACAGGCACAAGAAGGAAGGCGGGGACACTTCAGGAAGAGGCACAGGCTCATCAATCTCACTGGCCTGTATCTGACAACCCAGAAATCACCATAGCCCTTCCCCAATTCCCACTCTTGGGATATGTAACAAGGGAGAAACAATTGTAATGTTCCAGAGAAGGCAGAGCTAACCTTGGACACCTACAGGGTGGTCTCTAGAGATCTGTGAGTGACAGCAGTTCCCACAGTGCCGGACACACATGTAAAAAGCATCCGCTCTCAGAGCCAAGAACAGTCAGCACTCAAAACCACCACCAAAGACACACAGATGAGCAGGCTCACCTAAGCACGGAGGTGGACCTCAGCACACAAGGACAGCTTCTTAGAAATACAAGTGACGGGGCTGGAGAGATGGCTCAATGGTTAAGAGCACCGACTGCTCTTCCAAAGGTCCTGAGTTCAAATCCCAGCAACCACATGGTGGCTCAAACCATCCGTAATGAGATGTGGCGCCCTCTTCTGGTGTGTCTGACGACAGCCACAGTGTACTTATTTATAATAATAAATAAATCTTTGGGCCAGAGCGAGTGGAGCCGAGTGGGGCAGAGTGGGGCCAACCGGATCAAGCAGAGGTCCTAAATTCAATTCCCAGCAACCACATGAAGGCTCACAACCATCTGTAGAGCTAGAGTGTACTCATATACATAAAATAAATAAATCTTTTAAAAAAGAAAAAGAAAAAAGAAATAGCAGTGACTGGGCAGGAAGCGCAGGCCTAAATCTGGTGACTCTGTCTAACACCCAGCAAAGAACAAAGGAGCCTAGGGTCGGGGCCAACTACCCAAGATCAAAACCCAAACGAGGGATGAGATGATGTCAGATGATACGAGAGGGTCTGAAACAGGCCAGCCTCTAACCTGCCTGACACCACATTCCTGACTCTTAAGGGCCCTCAGGCTTTGAGAAGAGAAGGGAACAGATAAAGGCCAACAGAGGTGTTGAGGCAGGGTGCTCACCTTGGAGAAAGTTCACAACTGCCTTTAGTGCCTGCACAACCTCCTGGCCAAGCAGAGGGAAGTAGTTCTGGGGGAAGAACTGGGTCAGGTTGTCCCACTGGAGACGGTTGCCCAGGAGATCAGGTAAGCCCACGACCTTGCTGAGCAGCGTCTCCTGGAACAGGGGGAAGCTGGGCTTTGTCTGCGGCTGACACTGCTCCTCCATTAGAGCAGCCACTCTGCCCACGCTCAGAAATGTCTCCAGCACCCGAGCCATCTTCATCAGACGGAAGCTAGGGCTAAAGCATAGCAAGTGTATTAGGCAGAGCCCTTAACTCCCCCACGCACCCCCACCTAATGTTCCCTTCTGGCCATAAAGAATCAGTCCCAGAGCTAAGGAGATGGCTCCGTTGGTAAAATAAGCCCTGCAAGCATGAATGTAAGCTTGATTCCCAAAAATCACATTAAAAAATCCAGGTGAGTTGGGCAGTGGCGGCACATGCCCAGCACTCAGAAAGCAGAGGCAAGTGGATCTTGAGTTCGAGGCCAGCCTGCTCTACAGACCAAGTTCCAGGACAGTAAGGCCCACATAGAGAAACCCTATCTCACAACAACAATGCCAGGTGAGACAAGCACAGTGGCACATAGCTGAATCCCAGCATGCAAGAGGCAGAAGCAGGAGGGATTCCATGACTTAGAAGTCTATTCAGTGAGTTATAGGGACAGTCGGGGCTATATAG
>NW_022196911.1:24944016-24949822 GCF_008632895.1 Mastomys coucha
CCTAAAGTCCCAGCCCTGGGGATACAGAGACAAGTGAATGCCTGAAACTCCATGGCCAGACAGCCTAGCCTAACTGACTACCTCCCAATATATATGAGATCCCATTTCAAAAAACAAGAAGCTGGGTATGGTGGAATTCTGGAGGCAGAGGGTAGAGAATCTCTGTGAGTTCAAGGCCGGGCCAGCCAGAGCTATATAACAGATCTTGCCTCAAAAACACCAAAAAACAAAACGAAATACACAAAAAGGAATTAGTCCCAACAACTTCACAAGCAATTACATTTGCTCAATAGCCAGTTACTCATAGGATGTCCCAGACCCTGCACAAATAAACACCGCTTCTTCCCCTGTTCTGACCTGATTGTCCCAATCTTTTTTCTTTTCTTTTTTTTTTTTCCTCTTTTTTTTTGGTTTTTCAAAACAGGGTTTCTCTGTGTAGCCCTGGCTGTCCTGGAACTTACTCTGTAGACCAGGCTGGCCTTGAACTCAGAAATTCACCTGCCTTTAATCCCAAGTGATGGGATTAAAGGCGTGTGCCACCACCGCCCTGCCTTTTTTTTGATATGTTATTTCTGTGTGGGTGTTTTGCTATGTACCACATGCACGAATAGCCTATGGAATCAGAACAGGGCGTCAGATCCTCTGGAACTGGAGTTACAGACACCTGGAGTTTTTTGGTTTTGTTTGTTTGGGGTTTTTTTTTTTTGTTGTTGTTGTTTTAGATGTTTTCTTTATTTACAATATCTCCTTTTCCAGGTTCCCCTCCAGAAAAAAGAAAACAATAAAATAAAATAAAATAAACAAAAACTAAAACAATCCCCTGTTCCCTCCCCCCTCCACCTGCTCACCATCCCACCCCCTCCTGCTTCCTGGCCCTGGCATTCCCCTATACTGGGGCATAGAACCTTCACAGGGCCAAGGTCCTCTCCTCCCATTGATGACTGACTTGGCCATCCTCTGCTATACACATGCTGCTGGAGCCATGAGTCCCCCCATGTGTACTCTTTGGTTGGAGTTTTAGTCCCTGGGAGTTCTGAGGGTACTAGTTAGTTCGTATTGTTGTTCGTACAGACAGTTGTAAGCAGCCATGTGGGTGTTGGGAACTGAACCCAAGTCCTCTGGAGAAGCAGCCAGCCATCTCTCCAGCCCCAAACCAGAGCCCTTTATAAAACCCCAGCTTCTCAAAGCCACAGATCCTTCGGAGGACTGCCACTCAGTTGGAGGTGGAAGCTGGATATGAGGGGGTCCCTGGCAGCAATGTGGAAAGATAGACGTTTAAAACCTGAAATGTCCTGATGATCCTGAAGATGTCACAGAATAGAGGACAGGCGCCAAAGAGGACGGCAAGTGACTAGCTACCTTTAGGGCATCAGCTGGGGACAGTGGAGACTCTCTGAGCCACTGGTCTGCTCTTGCTATCTGCAGTGTGGACCCTGTTCTTCCTCTCAGCCTTCAACAAGGAATGAGGACCCAGCTAAGATGCAGGGTCCCTCCCCTTACAGAGCTGGGCACAGCTACACTCAGTTAGATGCAGGGTCCCTCCCCTTACAGAGCTGGGCACAGCTACACTCAGTTTTAAGGTGTTGGGACCCTTCTCAGAACCTAAGCACCCTGTTGCTCACAAACTGCTCACCCAGCAGTGCTCTCAATGGCTTCCATCAGCACCAGGAAGGCTTGGTCTGGGGGACTGTCCAGGAAGAAGCTCTCCCAAAGCTGCTCCAGCTGGCCATCAGGGGATAGCTCCAGCCAACCTGGGCTCAGCTTGCTGACCAGACATCTAAGGACGGCTGAGAAGTGGACAGTGGCAAACTCCTCCTTCTCCTCAGGAAGAACTGGATCCTCAGATCCACCGAGGTATCGCTTCAAAGTCTTCAGGGCAGAAAGGATATGGCCAGCATCCTCTGAGGATGAAAGGGTATGAATGGCTTCCTGGACGGTGAGCCGGACAGCAGGCAGTGCTGGGTCCATCCTGCAGGACACGTCTGAGGGCCCGAGAAAAGTATGTTAGAGTGTCAAGAATTCTCCCCATGGCACCCGCAAAGCTAAGGAAGGAAACAGGAGGGTCGGCTCCAAATCTCAGAAACCCCACCATCTCTCTTCTGCTCTTCCAAAGCGCTTCACTCACAATCTCACTCACACTATCCCGTTTCCAATGATCTGCCCAATGATCTGACAGAGCTTCAGTCCCGGACTGCGCCGGTGCACTGTGGCTGCTGTTTTCCTCCGTCAAACTCGCTGACACGTGGATGAGTGAGTGGCTTGTCAGGTTGCAGTAACTGCAACCCCAGCGTCTGCAGGTGAGCACCCAGCCCCCTAAACACGAGGCCCTCGGCTCGCATGGAAACTGGCCATCCTGCAAGGCCGTCACCACTGCAGACCCGTCCGGACCAACCACTCCTACAGGGTTCCTCTGGCCAGCATGCTTCAGAGTCAAGGCCACATGCTCCCACTTGCGTGCCGCTAATTCGCCACCGCACCAGGACCACACGCTAGATTCAGCGTCAACCAAGGGCAGCCGTGAGTTCGAGTCGCAGAGCTCACGTGAAACTTGCACTGATATTTAGAATTTCTGGAGCTGATACCTACGTCTGGCTAGAGACGAATCAGCGGCGAACTGACGCGCTGGTGACCTCAGCATCTGCGCCTGCGCAAGAGGAGGAAGAGGTGTGGCCATAGAGCTTAGAGTGGGCAGAGCCTGGGGGCGGGACTGGGGTACGTGGTGTGTCTGCTCTTTTGGTCACTTGGTAGCTGCTATCTCTGTTTTCCTTAATTCTGGAGGGACTCTCCCCAGCACACTGCCCCGCTACGCTGCCTTGGGTCCGACGACTTTCCACTCCAGAGCACTAGGCAACTCGCTAGACGCCCTGAGGGAAACAGTAAGGAAGTCAAGAACAGCGGCTATAAAATAGACAAGTTGTAACGCTGATGTCTGTGGTGGTATACAAGGCTGCATCGTTTAAAGCAACACACAAACCCCATGTAAACTACCCTAAGTGAAATACCACTGGCTGTCGTCTGAACTTAGCAGTATGAAACATTTCATTATGGAAGAACTTTTCTTGGCCATCCTGAACTGGAAAATACACTGAGGGAGCAACATTTCCGCGGAACTGGGTGTGGGTGGAAATCTGGGCAACCTGGATTCATTCAACATCATCAAGCAAAGTTGTCCTTCCTGAGCAGGAAATGAGCCCGCTCGAGGCTCAGCGGATAACAGAGCCTACTGGGGGCTGGGGCGATATCTCAGAGGTTAAAAATACATGTGGCTCTTGCAGAGGTCCCAAGTTCAGTGCCCAGCACCCATGGAAGTGTTCCGGATCAGCCAGCCAGGATCTCTACACAGATAAAAACTGGGCTTAGTCAAAGAGAAGGTCTTCAAGTGGTAGCTTTCATTTTTTTCTCCATGTTTGGCCTCAGTAAGAGATGGCAGATGGCTCCCCTGGAGGCATTGGGACCCTTAGCCCTAAAAGTATTCTAGCTCTTGTGTAGGTCAGGAATCCTCTGCCCTTTCCTGTGGCTGGTGCAGCTTCCACCAGGCAGATCTAGGCTAGCATAGAATCTCTTTGGCCCTCGACAGCTTTACAATTTTTGTGTAGACCTCCGCTCTTGATGACAGCCAGTGTTAAAATTCTTGGCCTGAGGCTGAGACCTCTTGGCTCTCTGGAACTTGTCTGGCATCCAGGGCTACAGCATCTCTTCTCTGGTTTAGTCATTTACCTTCCTTCAGTCTCAGTATCTGCACTCTCTTGATGTCTCAGCTATGACAAAGCTGACTGCCCTGTCCCTTTGGTAGACTGGCCTGCCAACAGCTCAGATGTCACCGCCACTGCCTCTCTGCCGCCTCCTCCTTCATGATAACAGATTAGCCCACATTACTGACAGTAGGCAAGCAAAGCCTAGAGCTGCAACAAAAGGCAGTCAACTGGGGATGGTCTCTCCCAAAGGGAGTCTAAGCGGTTGCTTTCAGATCCTGAAAAGGGGCACTTCTCTAATCACAGCCTTTGCACCAGCCACCACAGTTCCTCAGCTAGGCCACCAGGGGACGTGTTCTTCTCAACCTTGTAGAAATGGTTGCAAAAAGCCTTGGGGCTGTACCTTCGAGATCGGAAGCAACCTGCAACCTTGTGGTTTTCTCAAAGCCTGAACAGAAAGCTTCTCGGACAGTCTATGCTGGCATTAGGGCAGGCCAGGGGCTGTTGACTGGCAATGCTTTTGCTCAAGGTATCTAGGACAAGAAAGGGACACCTAGCAGCTGCTAATTAAGGGCTTGTGTCACCTCAGCACCCAGTGTGTTTGCTTATTTTCCAGAAATGAATACCAGAGTGTTTACAATAAGAAATGTTAACAAAAAAAGAAAGGAAGAAAGAAAGAAGGAAAGAAAGAGGCGTTAACAGTGTTAGCACTTTGCCTATGTCTCAGGCAGAGATGGGTGTCCTTATTTGTTTTAGAACAAAGGGGTGTCAGGAGGATGCAAAGGTAAAGGTGCTTTGCTGCCTAGCTTGATACCCCAAGTTCAATCTTCAGGACTCACATGGTGGAAAGAGAACCAATTCCTCATGAGCTCGCACAATTGCACACAAACATACACACAAATAAAAGAATGGAATGTTAGTTTTCTTTACAAAGACTAGCCCTGGGAGCTGGGGAGATGGTTTACTAGGCAAAGTGCTTGATGTACAAACATGAAGATCTGAGTTCAAATCCCCAGCACCCAATCTAAAAGCCAAGTGAAGAGGCATGCATCTGTGTTGCCAAGGAGATGTAAACAAAGTCTACCCCCCTCCTTCTACAGTCCTGATGATAAGTACATTTCCACCAGAGTTCACTCTGGGGAATCAGCGAGTTTATTAGGCTCACTGACAGAGCAGTGGGTGAGGTCACAGGCAGTATCGGAGGTGATCTTAACGCGGCCACCCTGGAAGGTCTGCCCCCAGCAGACCCCTATGACTATGTAGATGGAACCCTTCCCCAATCTTTCCATGCCTCTATATTCTGTCCCTTCTCTGAGTCCCCCATGGCTACAATGAGCTAGAGGAAACTCAGAAGAAGACTTGCAAACAACTGACTGGGAGGAGGGGGGATACTCAAGTGAGGATCCTGGCCCTCGCTGCCTCTCCTCTGTGCGGAAACACCAAGCCCAGGCATGATGGTCATTTGCAAGTAGGCCCAAGTTGATGGTGACAGATGTCTTGGAAGATAAGTCCTGTACAACAATCTGTGACCCCAGCATTCAGGCAGGGGTGTAAGAGAATAGGTGTGTGGAGGGAGAGCTTACCTGGCAGTCAGTCTTGCCAATCAGTGAGCTTGAGGATTAGTGAGGCTCTGTTTCAAAATTAAATGAGGTGGAGAGCCCAAGAAAGGCACGTGGTGTCTACAATGAGCCTGTGAGTAAAACACACACAGAATAAATATATAAATAAATAATAAAGGTCAACGCTGGGTTCAGGCCAGAGAACAGACGGTAAGGAACCACTACAAATACAGTTGTCAGGACACACACGTGGGACACTGTAGGAGTGAGAGGAGCTGGAGGCTGGTATCTCCAGATGGAGTCAAGGCTTGAGAGTGGGGTGTGGGAGCCCCACTCTAGGACCTTCCTGAATCTCCATCCATAAACTATAGCTCCACTATTCCTTGACCTCCATTGTCCTGATGCTTACCCTCCAGGAACTTCCCAGTAAAGGCAGGGTGGGGAGACACATTTCTCAAGTGTCAGTACCTTCAGATATCTCTGTTCTCCGGGCAGTGGTGGCACACACCTTTAATCCTAGCACTTGGGAGGCAGAGGCAGGCGGATTTCTGAGTT
>NW_022196911.1:24949880-24969625 GCF_008632895.1 Mastomys coucha
AGGCTGGCCTGGTCTACAGAGTGAGTTCCAGGACAGCCAGGGCTACACAGAGAAACCCTGTCTCGAAACCCCCTCCCCCCCAAAAAAATCTCTGTTCTTTGCTCCTGCTCTATTAAATGAGTTAGGTGCACTATTTTTTTTCCACGTGCAAGAGGTTTAATTGAGAGGGAGTAAGGGGATAGCGGCGCAGAGAGAGGGGGGGGGGGAGAGCTAGGTGCACTATTTTATCATTATTTTGCCATTGTTTTATAGTCATTTTGTGGCCCAGCATAAATGTTAAGATTAAGAAGGTCTCCAGCTATATATGTAGCAGAGGATGACCTCAATAGGAGGAAAAGCCCTTGGTCCTGTGAAGGTTCTATGCCCCAGTGTAGGGGAATGCCAGGGCCAGGAAGTGGAAGAGGGTGGGTTGGTGAGCTGGTAGAGGGGGGAAGGAATAGGGTTTTGTTTTTTTTTCGGAGGGGAAATTGGGAAAGGGGGATATCATTTGAAATGTAGACAAAGAAAATATCTGATAAAAAATAAAGGGCTGGAGAAATGGCTCAGTGGTTAAGAGTACCGACTACTCTTCCAGAGGTCCTGAGTTCAAATCCCAGCAATGACATGGTAGCTCTCAACCATCTGTAATGGGAGCTGGTGCCCTCTTCTGGTATGCCTGAAGACAGCTACAGTGTACTTATATACATAAAATAAATAAAATGTTTACAAAAAGAAAAAATTATCTTTTAAAAAAAGTAAAAAAAAAAAAAAAAGAAGAAGAAGAAGAAGGTCAGCTGTCCACTCAGAATTGTCTCAGTCTCCTTTACCAACAATTTTTCTCCCTGGATACTTTTGTGATTTTTCTCTACCTGTGGTGTTCTGGTGTTTGACCAAAGGAGCCGTGAGAGCAGCAGCCAGCCTCTAGGGTGACACTGAGCGGCCCGTCCCCTGGGGTGACACTCAGCAGCCCATCCTCTAGGAAGACACTCTGGCTCCTGTTATCTTGGAAATGCTGATGCTTTTGTTGGGGACACCTTCCTGAGTTATTCTTATTACTATAAACTAGGATTCTTCAAACAACAGAACATTATTTTCTTACAGCTCTAGGGGCTGAGAGTCTGAATCTAAGGCAGCATGCTACTGCAGAAGTTTCTTTTGGTTTTCGGGGACTCCAGGTGTGGCCCGCCACAGCAGCTATGTTCCCATCCCAGCCACCACCTTTACTGGGCCTCTTCCTTGCTGTCCTCTCTGCCTCTATCAGGACACTTGCTGATGAGTGCAGAGCTATCTAGGTACTCCAGGGTAACCATGTCTTAAGATGTGCCTAGACATTTTTCCCCATAAGGTTTTATTCACAAGTCTTGGGGTCAGAACTTGGATCGATTTTCTCAGGGACACTCATTTATCTCCCTGCACAGTCTGTAACCAACATCTAGGCAGGAAAAGTCAGGTATGTCTAGCTTGATTTCAATATTACATAATACATTTATCAAAATATCACATTAATTCAAAGCATGTGCAATTTGTGGGATGTGTGTGTGTGTGTGTGTGTGTGTGTGTGTGAGAGAGAGAGAGAGAGAGAGAGAGAGAGAGAGAGAGAGAGAGAGAGATCAAACATCTATAGTCCTAGCTGAGGACTGAGATGGATCATTTAACTCAGGAGTTCAAGACCAGCATGAGCAACAACACAGCAAGATCCTTTTTCAGGGAAGAAAAACATAGCTAATTTTAACTTTATTCATCCCATTCTAGAAGAAAAGAAAATAAGTTAAAGTGAAACTCAGTCACATTACTAAGAGGGATTCCTTCTACAAGGGAGTGAGACGGGACCCACAGGACATCTGCATGTGGCTGGAATCCTGGGCACCAGTGCAGAGCTGGCTTAGACAGCTTCCTGACCACGCTCAACCCCTGTCCTGCTCTGACTTCTTAGTGGGAACTCCAGTCCAGGTGCTGCTGTTAGAGCCATTATCAACTCCCGTCAGCCTCTGAGCCAAGCACAGCCCTGAGCACATCCACTAGAACAATTTCCCAAAGAAACTGTTTGTGCCTGTTTGAAGGCTGTTGCCCAGGGAACCCTGGGTTCTCAGAGCCCATTGGATTGAAGGCAGACGTCTTTCATTAAGGTGGCAGAAAGAACCTGACACTCAGCCAGGACAGAAAGAAGAAAACCAGACACGTGGTGGGCTCTAAGGATCAGGAACACGAGACAAACTCAAGGGACCAAGGGACGGACATCAGCTCCTGCCTCTGTGTGTCCCAGCATGGGGTGCTTGAAGAAGAAGACCCTGCCTTTCCTCCTCACGTTTGTGTTCATGTATGTACACAGGACTCCGTCCCAGGAAGCTGACCCAGCCAGGCAAAGAAAGCCATTTTTTGAGAGGCTCCGTCGACTAGAAGAACAGGTAGGTGTACCACACTTGGGGAATCTGTTTTATAAAACCAGGAGCAGGTAAAGAATGGATATCACAGAGTCGTCTGCTCTCTGTGATCAGTGGATACAGAGAGCACTTGCTTTGCTATCCTTGCTGGAAGCCAATGACATTCTCACCTATGTTTGGAAACCAGGCAAGCATTTGCTAGGCTCTGCTCTGAAGTCCAGCTAGACAGTGTGTGTATGTGTGCGTGTGCGTGTGCGTATGAAGTTGTAGGAGGCTTAAAAGGGACTCTAAGAGACACAAAGCACACAGCTGAAGAAGAGGCCTGGGTAGCGACTGTGAAGGACCGTATCCATAGTTGTGGGAGCTGTGAGAATACTGGTCCATTTCAGAGCAGAACATATGTTCTATCTCAAGGGTCCCACAGGGGTTCTGTAGACCGTTCCTCACCCCAAGCACATCCTGTACTGATCCCAGTAAAGCCAGGCATGGTGGAGTGTACCAGTAATCCCAGCACTCGGACTCAAGTAAAAGTATTGCTGTGAGTTTGAGACCAGCTTGAATGAGGATGTAGTGAGTTCTAAGCCAGCCTGTGCTACTGACTAAAAGTCTGTCTCAAAACAAGCAAAGAAAACAACAATGGGGCTGGAGAGATGGCTCAGTGGTTAAGAGCTTTTGCTGCTTTTGTAGAAGACCCAGATTCAATTCCCAGCACTTGTGTGGCAGCTTACAATCACCTGTAACTCCAGTTCCAAGGATATAGGACTCTCTCTTCTGGGTACTGCATATACATGGTACACAGATACACATGCAAAGAAAACATCTACACACACAGAATAACATAGAACTTAAACCCAAAACAACAACAAGAACAACAAGGACTGTCGGGGCAAAGGCTGTAGCTCAGGGGCAGACGACATTCTTGCTTAGAATGCACAAAATCCTAGATTCAGTCCACAGAACTGTAAAACCATAAATAAATAAAAACTACATGCACTGAGCCGGAGAAATAGTTCAGCAACCAGGAGCAGTGGATACTTGGAGAGGATCCATGTTCATTCTCAGTGCCCTCATGATGGCTCACAGTCACCCGTGACTCCAGTTCAAGTGCCTCCAAAGGCACTGAGTGTACACATGGTACACATACAGAATGCAGGCAAAACACTCATACACATAAAATTAAATAAATCTAAAAAAATTTTTTTGAGACAGGGTTTCTCTGTGTCACCCTGGATACCTTGGAACTTGCTCTGTAGATCAGCTGGCCCTGAACTCACAGAGACCCTCTTCCTCTGCCTCTACCACTACCCAGCTCAATCTAAAATATTTTTCAGTGCACTCATACAGCCTGTCCTGTAGTCTCCTCTGATCACAAAGGTAGCCCAGATGATCAGAGTAGCGAGATGATTGGATACGGTCTTCTTCCAGAGGGTTGGGTCTGCGGAGGATCATAAGTAGAGCCATGGGCCTGGAGCCCACATTTTACACCATGCAGCTAGTGGGGCCTGAGGATAGTCACCCCCTTTGTACCTGGCCCTTTGGGAGTAGTCATGACAATCTCACCACATGTCCTAGCATGGTGACAGGGATCAAATTGGTCAATTTATAAGCAGTGCCATCCATAGGCTCATAGAACAGGTACTTCTGAAGCACACTTAGGGTAGCCTCAGCCCATAAGAGCTGTGTTCTCTTTGCAGTTTCAGAGGTTCCAACAGGTGACCTTAACACACCTGCAGGACATTGCCAACAACTACAATGTATACTACAATATGGATGCCCACTTCCAGAGCCTGGTGGAACAGAGCCAAGCTGTAGCTCTAGCGATGAATCAGTCTCAAGCTGCCATACAAGGAGATGTAGCCCACCTAAAGACCTGGTATAGAAAAAGCCAGCGAAGGAGCCGAAAGATGGATGCTCGGCTTCAAGCCTTGAACCTCTCCCTGAGCACAAAGAGCAAGCAGTGGGTAGAGAAGGAAAAGGAGCAAAAGGCACAGAGGGAGGTTATTGCAAGCCTGCCCCTAAGCTTTCAGGCACTACAGGATGCACTGGCCAGCCTCACACAACAAGTCCAGAGCCAGGATGCCAGGCTCACTGCCCTTGAGGGCCAGACACAGAGGGCCTCCCCTGGTACTGCAGCCCTGGGGCTGACCACAGCCCCCACCCCCACCCGGCTTGCTCAACAAGGCCCAGGTTCCTTGCAACTGTGGAGGGACAGCCAGGCATCCAAGTCTTCACCCCAACACAGGAGTTCTCCCCAAGACTTCACTGTCCATGTCCAGGAGAATCAGAAGTTCCAAGCCCCAAACAGTCATCGAGTAGCCCCACCAAGGACCTACCGAGGACCAGGAAACAGTAAGTGACACAAACCTGTCACCTCCCTCTCAAGCACCATGCTTCCCTAGCAATGACTGAAGTTATAATGTCATTCCTGACAGCTGTCACCCTAAAAAGCTCTTTCCCCAAGGGCCACATACTAGCATAAGAGAAAATGGCCCCCAGCATGCCAGGCTGCACGGCAGAAGGCCCTCTGTTGAAGTGGTTGAATCGGGAACCTCAGGATGAGTCTCACTTCATATAAATAATACTGAGACTCAGGGTAGCCAAAGAGAAATAATTGAGTTTGCATTTGTGCAGGAGCCCAACACCAGCCCAGAACAAGGGCAGAACTGGTCAGTATGTTGCTTGGCACAAAGCAGTGACTTTCACACTCCTAACCACATTTCCCTGCCTCCTGGGTTCTCCTTGGCTTAGTTCTTCTCTGTCTTCTTAGCGAGCATAGTCTCCACCCCAAATCCTCCTTTTCAGTTTAAAATAAACTAAAAAGTGCTCAGGCAGGTACCAGCGGCTACGCGGGAGGAGAGGGGCTGAGTGCTGCCTGCTTACCTGAGATCCACCGATAAGAACTGAAGGCACCTCAGACTGAAAATGGGCCCTGACGATTTATTTCCTATAGAATAACCCTAGATTGGCTGGCTGATAACAGTCACAAGAGGCTAGAGAGGGAGGCAGGAAAGTCAGCTGAGGACAGAGGCAGAGATTAGGAGGGTGCACTGTGGAGCCATGGTGTAGCCACGAGCCAAGGCCTTCAGGACTACCACTTCCAAACACAATGAGGCTTCTCTGAGCCTCTAGAGGAAACTGATTGATGAACACTGGGTCTTGAACCCTGGGAGACCAGGTTCAGGTTTATGACTTCCAAAAGAGAGCTGGTTTAAGTCAATAAACATGTAGCAAAGTTACAGCAGACACAGAGAGCTTAGACAGAGGCTTCTCTGGTCTCAGGGTGCTTCAGAGACAGACAGACAGACAGAGAGGATTTATCCACTCCCTGAGAAGTTCTCCTCACTTCTTACCTGAGCAGCTGAAGTGTTCAGATCACGAGTGCAGAGAGGGTGAAGCAAGCGCTCTGAAGACCTTGGGGTCACAATGTAGATGAGAGCAAAGGCCAGGCCCACAGCAGGATGCTTCTGAACTGCCTGATGCTCAGGGCTGACTCTCTTCCCTCTGTTTCCAGTTTGTGGCACAGGCCCAGTGCTGATTTTCCCCAACACCTCTACTGAAAATGTGATCTATCTTAGCCCTGGCATCCTCATGCCCCTACGAGCCCTGTCCTTCTGCAGTTGGATCCGCATGACCACCAACCACTTGGGCACCCTCCTTTCCTACGCCACCAAAGACAATGACAACAAGTTAGTACTGCATGGCCGAGACTCCCTGGTCCCCGGCTCCATCCACTTTGTGATTGGGGACCCCGTCTTCAGGGAATTGTCCCTGCAACCGCTCCTGGATGGCCAGTGGCACCACATTTGTATCATCTGGACATCGGTGGAGGGCAAGTACTGGCTCCACATAGACCGAAGGATAGTAGCCTCCGGCTCCCGCTTCAGAGAGGGCTACGAAATCCCTCCCGGAGGATCGCTTGTTCTGGGCCAGGAACAAGACACTGTGGGGGGCGAGTTTGACAGCTCTGAGGCCTTTGTAGGGAGCATATCTGGCTTGGCCATCTGGAACCGGGCTCTGTTCCCTGGAGAAGTTGCAAACTTGGCCTCTGGGAAAGAGCTCCCAACAGGTGCCATTGTGATGCTGACCAACGTCACCTCTGTGGGTGGATTTGTGCAGAGAGCCAAATGTACCTGCCTGGAGCAATGTCCATAAGGCTGCCACATGGGGGCTGTCACAGTCAAGGCCATCAAGAACAAGCCTCCACATCAACACATTCCAAAACGCTCCCCCATCGTCCCTGCTGGGCTATGTGTGCCTGTGCTCTAATAATGTAGGGACCTCCTGCATGGAGACTCAGATCACACAGAAAATGTGCAATGGGGAAAGAGAGGGGGTCCAAGAGTGCAACTTCCCACTGCTGTGGAATTCTGCTGTTTGTTTGTTTGTGGTTTTGTTTGTTGTTTTCTGAGACAGAATTTCATACTGTGGTCCTTCTCAGCCTAGAACTTACTCTGGCCTCAAACCTGGAGCAATCTGCTTCCAGGGTGCTGAGATTCCAGATGTGAGTCACCACTCTTCCACCCCTTTCTTTCATTTTCTTTTGACAGATTCTCACTGTATCGGCCAGATTTGCTTAAATTCATGATCCTCCAGCCTCTCGAGTGCTAAGGCACTGGCCTTCACAGTGATATTTTTGCAGGCTGCATCTTCAAAGCCATTCTCATTTCGTGGATAGTATTCTATTCTTTGACCCCAGCTGAGTTAGTGGGCAGGAACACTGGGCCTGGGAAGGCTTCTTTCTAAAGTACTTTTGTTGCCATGAAATGCTGTCAGACAAACCAGTTCTCAGTGGCCCCTTGAAGTTACAAGAAGTACTTTTACCATAGTTGTCCCCTCTCCAAAGATTCACTGAAGTTTTCCTGTGAACATGGATGTTCCAACATCCCTCTCATGAAGAAGGCTTAACATTCTGTCCTCTCTCCCCCTTTCCAGGAGCCCTAGAGATTCCATGGAGGTCAACTGGCTGTTCTTGTTCTGTTGTCTGTGGGAGCCATTGAGGCTGCCAGAGCTACAATTAAAGACACACTTGTAATGCTTTAAAACTTCATTTACTGGGCATTATTTTCATATTATCATATGTTCCCTTTTTAAAAAAGAAATTATAGATCTTAATAAAAGTTCTGAGCTGTGCAACCATCACAATCTAGTTTTATTTGGTTTTCTTTTTAAAAATTATTTTGATTTTGGAGACAGGGTTTCTCTGTGTAGGCCTGGCAGTACTGGAACTCACTGTGTAGACCAGGCTGGCCTCCAACTCAAGAGATATACTTGTCTCTGCCTCCCAAGTGCTGGGATTAAAGGCATGTGTACCACCATTGTCCAGCTCACCTGCCTTTTTTTATGTGGGTTTGGGGGAAATCAAACTAGGGAGGCAGAGGCAGGTGGATCTCTGTGAGTTTGAGCCCAGCCTGGTCTATAGAGTAAATTTCAGGGTAGCCAAGGCTACTTAAAGAGACCTTGTCTAAAAAAATTTTTTTTAAAAGAAAGAAAAAGAGAAAGAGAGAAACTGGAATGGGAGGAGCTCTGAAAAGAAGGAAAAGCCATTGAATCCTTTTGTCTAGGGTTGTATAGGGCTACGGCTGAAATAGAACCAAGGCTGAGGTAGGCTGACGAGCCTGGTCAGCAGTTCTGCAGATGCTAACAGCTGAGCTACTGAGCAGGCTGGCGTGCTCTTGGTCAGTCCCCTGGCTCAGGGATGATTATGTGCTGGGCATACACTGCCTATCAGGATAGTAGCATTGACATTTCCTCCCTTTGCCCATTTTTGACTTCTGCTTTCTTAGTCGTTAGCTTTGACTGTCGGCCGGCTAGCCGTTACTCGCGTGGCCAGCTTGCTCTCTGACCTTGAAGGTATCATTAATGACACAGAGCTCTCTTAGTTCTCAAGAAATAGCTGCTAATTAATCGTCATTAACTTTTCATCTAGGGCATGGCCTGGGGTTTCTTTCCTGCAGTATGTGGAGGCTTTGTTAGGGGCTCTCTGGTATAATTAGTTATACCAGAGACAAGAATAGATTAGAGGAAGAACAATACTGCTTTGTAAGCATTCCTCAAGGACTCTCGGGTGGGGAAAGCCAGCCAGCCCATGCTCACTTATGCAGAGCCCTAGCCTTCTCCTATCTCCTCAGCTTGCTTATCTTTTTTTTTCTTTCATTAATTTTTTAGATAGGGTCTCAGTATGTACCCCTGGCTGTCCTAGAACTAGCTCTGTAGACCAGCTTGGTCTCGAACTCAGAGAATCACCTGCCTCTGCCACCCAAGTGCTGGGATTCAAGGTGTGTGCCACCATGTCTGGCATCAGTTTGGCTATCTCCGGCCTAGTCATAGCCCTCTGGTTCACCTTCTCAATGTTCCAGCTTTACCATTTCCACACTCAGTCTTCCTGTTTGGCCTCAGTGTCTGTTCTCACGGTATCACTTGTGATCAACTGGTAGTTTTCATCGTGTGCCCCTTCCCTCACCCCACTCCACCTACGGAAACTAGCACCTGCGTCATTGGTTTGGTTTTCTGTTTGGGGAGCGGGTATGACTGTATAGTCTGAGTTGCTATCCAACTTGCTACACTCCCAACTCAATTCTCCAAATGCTGGGATTATAGACATGTGCCACTATATCTCTTTCCATTTCAAAACCGAGAAAGTGGCACTGGGCAGATGGCCTGGAGGTCAAGAGCATTGGATGCTCTCCTGGAGAACCTAGGTTTGGTTCCCAAGGCTAACATGAAAGCTTAGAACATCTGTAACTCCAGTTTCAGAAGATTTGATGCCCTTTCAGGCCTCTACAGGTACTAGGCACACACATGGTGAACATACATGTAGGCAAAAACCTCACATACATAAATTTTTTTAAAAAAAATCTAAAATGAGAAAGACTAAAGGTGACCTATGCCCATTGTTAATAAAACCATGGAGTCCCAAAGCCTTCTGCACCCTATGGCTGGAGGCATCAGTCCAGTTCTGTAGAGGCTGGACCTCCATCTGGCTACCCTTTCCTCAAGTGGGAGGCAGACAGCAGCATGCAAAGCCCTATCCAGATACACTGTCATGGGAACCTTGATCTAAATTAGTCTTTTTTTTTTTAATTAGATCCTTGTAGCCCAGGCTGTGCTTGAATTCTCTGTGTAGCTGATGATGACCCTAAACTCCTGATCCTCCTACCTCCACTCCCTGGTGCTGGGATTACAGATGTTTCCCCTAAGGGCTACATGCATGCTAGGCAACCATTTCCCAACTGCTACATCCCCAGCCCCACCCCTCTCTCATTTTTCAAGACACAATTTTTCTGTGTAGCTCTGGCTGGCCTGGGACTCTCTCTGTAGACCAGGCCAGTCTCAAACTCAAGAGACCCACCTGCCTCTGCCCACTGAGCACTGGGTTTAAAGGTGTGCGTCAACACCACTACCCTAAATGAATCTCTTAACAGCATTTTTTCCAATCTCTTGGTGTTCCCAGTGCCTAGACCTTCTGCTAAAATCAGCCTTCTAGGCCGCCTGTTCCTGAGTCACAGTCAGAGGTGCGTCAGACCTGGAAACCCCAGTGGATGCCTCATGGCTGTGATCTTGAGTCACGCACTGTCTTCTGCTCCCTCCAGAACCTGAGCTCTTGATCTCAAGCACAACAGCTGAGTGGCCCTCCTTCTCAGACATCACTTCCTCACTTCTCTTGACACATTCTGGAAGCAGTTTTTGCTTCATTTCATCCTGGCTCCAAGAAGAGTGAGGAACAACATATTTCTCCTGGAAAGAGCCATGATCTGGTGATTACTGGAGGGACAGCATGATCCTGGGGTTGCTGTTCTGTGGATGACCCCTAGCAGCAAGCAGGAAAAGTTGAACCTCCAATGGTTTGATTACAAAAGTCTTGCTCTCAACCTCATGTATCAGACTAGAAGAGTTGGAAATAACCAGACACACAAGGGCTCAAAGCCAGGATGCGGTAGAACATCGGTTCTATATTTCCAGCTTTCGGATGCTCAACACAGTCTAAGGGAACCAAAATATCACACTAGTCGCTGCAGAGTTTGGGACTTCAGCAGACATGTAACAACACATGGGCTGCCACAACTGGGAGGCATTGTAGGAGCAAAAGCCACTCCAGGCAGGCAGAGGCTTAGTTGTTGTTCATTAGTGTTTGAGGCAGTATGGCAGGACCTCAAGGGCAAGTGGAAATCTTGGCTAGGTAGTCATGGAAAGTCTGTTGGATTTGGAGACCAGATATACTTCATCTGACTCAGCCTCCCAGTGGTGTCATCAAAAGCCACCTGCATATTTTGAAGCATGAACCTAACCCCTTTCTCAGGCCACTAGATTCTTCCTGTAACCACATCTATTACATTGTTACAATCCTGGCGCTGCAAGGAGTTAGTACCAACAAGAAGCCATTGGTTCTCCTATAACAAACTTATATTCCATTTCTCTTCTTACAAGGACTAGAGTACAGTTCAATGATGGAGCATTTGGCTGACATGTGTAAGGCCCAAGTTTAATCCCTAATAGACAAGTCAATAAAAAGAGAACAAATAAGTTGAAGGCCTTGGTCTTTGGGAGCTGTGCAAATTGCACCACCTTGTCAGCAAGAGTTATGGGGAACATCTATCCTTCCAGGCATGACCCTAGGATGGTACCCTCCATGGCCCCTCCTACACACCCTGCTGTGCTCCCATTCTTCTGCCCATCCTTTTCCCCAAACTCTATTATCCGGAAAGACCCAAGCCTGTGCATTCAGCTCAACTGACAACTTGTACTTTTACTGTGTGTTAAGAATAATGGTCTCTGGCCCTAAAAAAAACAGAGAGAGGGGATCTCTCACCTCTGAACCTCTAAGAGGCTGGCTGTATGTCCTCAAAGAAATTGTGATCAAAGTTTGTATATGTGTGTGGGGGGGTGCATTGAGACAGGGTTTCTCTGTGTAGCCCTGGCTGTCCTGGAACTCACTCTGTAGACCAGGCTGGCCTCAAACTCAGAGATTCATCTGCCTCTGTCTCCCAAATGCTGGAATTAATGGTGTGCGCCACCACTGCCCAGCTTCTGATCAAAGTTTTGAAAGTAAACAGATCTAAGTTCAAGCCCCATGGAATACTAATGACCTTAGACAAGCCAGCTTCATTTCCCAACCTCAATGCCTAACAATACAAGAGAGATTCATAATATCATTGTCACCGTCTTGTAAAATGACAAAGCCAAGGTGTGTCAATGAGGAAATTACACCTTTTGGGGAGGAATCTTGCTTTTGCTAACACATACACATGCATGTGCACACACACTTACTTGCAGGATAATCATGGGAAAATTTAGAACCCCATTTAACTTTCTTCCTCTTATTCTGTGTTTAGTTTTGCTTTTACTTTGAATTGTATGAAAGGAAGGACACTACCTGTAAACCTCTCACCCTTAGAAGTTAAGAAGGACTCAAAACTTTCCTGATTTGAAAATTTTTTCAAATCTAAAAAAAGTTGCAAGGTAATACATATACATATATATGCATATATATATATGTGTGTGTATATATATGTGTGTATACACACACACACACACACACACACATATATATATATATATATATATATATATATATATCTTCTAGGTAATATATACATATATCCTAGAATCCTTGTTAACTTTCTTACGCATGTTGTCACCGCTGAAGGTCTGAATGGTATTTTAATTATGTTTATAGAATCTTCCTATGCTGTGCACATTAACCTTAGCCTTTCTGATATTTCTCTGTTAAATGTAACTTTCATATTACATATCTATTTCCTTCATTAAGTGGCCACCTTCTTCCTTGCTCCCTTCTACCATCCTCGGTAAAGCAACTGCTGCAACACTGTTCAGAAGTTAACATTGCAGCATTGTTCTTTCTCTGTCGAGTGTCACCCATGATGATTACGGTCACTCTGGAGTCCCTGAAGTTGCAGCATCAAATCCCAATCCTTGTCCCTACATAATTCAGGACCGATCTAAGAGCAACTTTGTTGATGTAACGCTGATACTAACACTACACTTGGCAAGTTTAGTACCTTGCTAAAATATTATTGCCTAAAGCAACCTGTGGCTAGTTAACACCACACCCATGCGCTGTCCTAGTCTT
Organism: Mastomys coucha; assembly: GCF_008632895.1. Taxonomy (NCBI): domain Eukaryota; kingdom Metazoa; phylum Chordata; class Mammalia; order Rodentia; family Muridae; genus Mastomys; species Mastomys coucha. The sequence goes on from NW_022196911.1 coordinate 24,962,328, forward strand.
CTCCTCCGAGGAACCCCACCCAGTCTTTCCTAGTCTGGCACTTCAGGGTCTCAAGCCCTTTTCCGATATTGCAATAGTCCGCCTGCCCTTGAACACAGGAAACAAGTGAAGCTAGCTTGGTAGAGAAGGTCGATTCCAGAACTTTTACAGCTAGTTTATTTTATTTTATTTTTTCCACATCATCTCTTAGGGGTTGGGCGTGCATCTCGGGCTGGTTCTTCTCTGGAGTCTGGGTCACTAACTGCTAGCGATCTTGAGATCTAGGTTTCTACCCTGGGCTACAAGGACCAGTGAACCACAATTCCCAAGAGACCCTGCGCTTAATGACCTTGTCGGCCCCCGTCGTCGGTCACGTGCCACCGGTGGTGGGTCACGTGAGTCTCCGGCACTGGTCACGGGAACGCTGCGGGGCTGCCGGCTGTTCTTGTTGAGTTTGGTCCTCAGTGGGCCATGGCCAACGTCTCTAAGAAAGTGTCTTGGTCCGGCCGAGATCGCGATGATGAAGAGGGGGCGCCACTGCTTCGAAGGACGGGGCGGCCTGACGAGGAGACCCCGCTGCTGAACGGAGCCGGTCCGGGCGCGCGCCAGGTGAGGCCCGGGGGCTGGAGATGCGGCCGCCCGGATCGCTGCGCGGGTCGTCAGTGCGCCGGTGGGGCCCAGAGGGAGGTCATAGCGTTCTCCTCTCTTATTTTTTTTTTTTTTTTGAATCCTGGAAGACTTTTATTTTTTATAGTTTCGCATCCATAAGCCTCTTCCTTTCTTTCTCTTTGAACGCCTTCTTCCCATCTTGTAACCCAGTGGCTACACGAGTAGAGAAAACGATATCCTCTCCTCCAACAACCATTGTCATTGCCTTTTCAGCAAGAGATCCCAAGACTTTAACGTTGCTTTTGTTTTTTAATTTTACTTTTCGTGGTGCGGGTCGAGCCCAGGGTTTACACATGCTAGGCAAGCATACGACCTCAGCTCTGCTCCCCCCACCCTGGGCGTTTCAAGGTAGCGTCTCAAGATAGTGAGACCACGGCTGGCAATGAATTCATAATCCTGTCTCATTTTCCCAAGAACTTGTAAGGCCTGGACTACACGCCTGGCAGTTTTCACAGTTTAAATGGCAGAATTGCACTTTGAATGAAATTGTCTGTCTCCTTTCTCACAGGACTAATTCCAGACGTTTGGGACATAATTGCAATGACAAGCGTTTCCACTCATTTCCTCTTAGTACCTAATTGAGTTTGGAGTGTGCAGCCAGACATAATAAGCAACAAGTCAGAGGCCACCGTGTGCTCAGCACCCAAAACAGTTTGTGCTTTTAAATGCCTAGTGCTTACTTGTCCACTTGTGCTTCTCTTGCCTGTGTGTGCGCATCTTATTAATTGAGTCAGTTCCTTATGTCAGTTCCTTTATGTTAGTCTGTTTTATAGCCGTCCTTTACCCTTCCTCCTGATTTTAGAGGTACCTAACAAACACTCCTGCTGTTTTAAAGGCTAAGAAGAACACAAGCTAGGGCCACTGAATCAAAACTTAGTTTAGGCCTTCCTTGCTAGACGCCTGACAGTGCATAGGGCGATGAAAGTCAAGGTCAGCTCCTAGTTGGTGGGAAGCAGCTCAGCCCCCTTTAAAGTGAGCGTGCTAGTGAATCCGCTCTGCAGCAGCGATTCACAGTGACTTAAGTAAGGCAGTAGGGCCGAGTCTGCCTTCCTGGGAGGTGTGCTTTGTTATCCCTGATGTAAAGAAAGTAGCCTCTGGGGAAAGGGGCTGTCGCTGTTCTCGAAGAAGACTCAAGTTCAGGTCCCAGCACCCAGGTCCAGTGGCTCAACCACCTGTAACTGTAGCTCCAGTGATCCGACCACCTTTTCCTCTCCTGGCATACACACACACACACACACACACACACACACACACACACACTCCTCTCTTCACAAAGAAAGTAGCTTTATGTTGGAACTGGTTTTAAGAGAGGGGAGAATTTGGAAACTGACAGAAGTTGAGTTTAGGCTGAATGGGTGTGGGTTTTGTTTTTATTTGTTTTTGCTTTTCTTTGCAAATGGACATAAGAGTAAAGAATGAGTTGATCTTTTCCCCTAAATACCACTATAGCTTTTAAATCTGCGGTTAATACAGTTGATTGGTCGCTGTTAAAAACTTTAAAAAAAATAGTTGTGCACCTGTCCCATTGTGGATTCCCAGGTCTGTGTGCAGGTCACTGAGTGCATGGGACAGCTTTGTTCCCTCTGGGAACAGGCCCAGCACCTTGCTTGGTATGTGTGAGGAGCCCTATAGGAATATGTGCAAGGAGTACTCTTGTGCTCTGTGTAAATAGTGCAAAGTCCTCAGACAAGCAGAGCAACAGGACAGAGAGAATATATGTGTGGGATGTGGTGCAGGGTATAGGAGTCTTGTTCAGGCATCTCGAGTTGACTTGAGTTTGACTAGGCCTAGGAGAGGCATGCAGGAAGCTGGAAACTCCAGTGCTAAGGGATCCTTGCCTGTTTAGGCAGGTTGAACAGGCACTGGCTACAGCTTGGGAACTCTTTGTGCTGAGCACTGGATCAGCCAGAATTTCCAGCAGCATCTGAGGCCTGCTGGTGCCAGTTTTCTCATCTGTAAAAAGTTAATGAATGTATAACATTGGGCAAGCCTGTTAGAAAACAGGCTCTCAGATACTAGTCATTAACAGCAAGGGTCTGGAGACAGAGTGCTTGCCTAGCATCAGTGAAGCCCTGGGTTCAGCCTCCAACACCTCACAAAACTGTGTGGTGACAGATACCTATAATTGGGGCATACCAGTGGTGAGAACAGGAGAATCAGAAGTCAAAAGTGAATTTGAAGACAGGCTGAACTAAATGAGACCTCGTCTCAAAGCAAAACAAACAAACAAATAAAAAACCTATCAAACTAAAAGAAATTTGTCTTTGCATTTGACATTTGGCTATCGCCCCTCTTCAGCTGAATGACTTGTTGGTGTTTCTCAGGGAAAGTCTGGACAATAGGCAGGCTCATAGTTAAGCATAGCTTGCCCTGGTGCCGCAGTAGGATTCTTTGTGATCTAGTCTGGAGTCAGGACTCTTTGGAAATAAAAAGGGGAACACAGTGGGGTGACCCTGGGTACTGGACATGAGCTCATTATCCTAGGTACCTCCTGAGCCTTTGGGGTTTGTTACAGCATTTCCAGGGTTGAGTGGAGGTAGTGTTGCCACCCAAGCAGGCTGAAGCTGGCCAAGCAATGTGGTAGCTGCTAAAGACTGGACAGGCTGGGCCCTGTTTAAAGCCCAGGCCCTGCGGCACTACCTGGAGGCCAAGTCTTTGGTCCTTTTCTTAGGTGTGGGGTGACAGTGGAATAGGGAGAGGATGAGATCAGCCTGCAAGTCATGGTCATATGTATGGGCAGCGGGAAGTAGAGTTTTTCTGGGAGGCTGATCCTAGAGCAAGTGGTGGAGAGATGATAGTGCATGTTTGCAGTCTTTAAATGCAGGGCATTCTTACAGGCCCGTTGTGGGAATCACCACCAGAAACACCTCCTGCCTCAGCAGAGGAGGGACCTTAGGTGAGTGTGGGACTGTGTCCTGTGCTGATAACTTACACCACAGACCATAGCCTGAGGTTGCTGTTGGGGAAGACAGGAAACCTAATGGCCATTGGAGTGCTTCATGGAAGGGTCCTCTGACTGTCCCAGTGGCCCTTTGGCCCTGCCTTCTTCTGGTGAGAGCTGTTGGTTCTCAGTCTTAGGAATTTCTCCTCCTCTCTCAGCTCATAAGCAAGCCTCAGCCCAATGGGGTGTAAGAGCTGAAGGACAGGGTAGGGTCCTGGCAGCCTTCAGGCAGCCATACAGAACCATGTACATCCACAGGCCTGTTCCTGTGGCCCACTCCTCCCTGTTCTTGGCTGCTTTGCTTTTGTAGACCTTCTGACCACTGCATCTAAAGCTAGTCTCTCTTCCCAGTTTTCTGTCACCTTTGTCTCATTTGCACTGGCTTGTTTGTTTTTGTTTTTGATGTCCCTGCTGCAGTAGTCTGGATTTCTTTGGTGTTTAGCATGGAGCCTGGCACGTGGCAGCTGCTCATGGAGGTGAGAATATAGAGCTGCTGGTATGCAACAGTGAGCAACTTAAAAATGAATGCTGTGCCTGGCAGTGGTGGCGCATGCCGTTAGTCCCAGCACTTGGGAGGCAGAGGCAGGCGGATTTCTGAGTTCCAGGACAGCCAGGCCTACACAGAGGAAACCCTGTCTTGAAAAACCAAAACAAAAAAAGAAGAATCTAGTGTTGCAGGTATTTGCAACCCATCTGAGGGGTGTGTGTGTGCGCGTGCACTTGTGTAGTTTGTTTTTTGTTGTTGTTGAGACAGGATTTCTCTGTATAGCTCTGGCTGTCCTGGAACTTATTCTGTAGACCAGACTGGCCTTGAACTCAGATATCTGCCTGTCTCTGCCTCCTGGGTGCTGGGATTGAAGATGTACACCACCACGACTTGCCCATCTGGTATAGTCTTAATGTTAGGCAATCAGTCTCTAGAACTTCTTCATCTTGTAAAACTGAAACTGTACCCAGAGTTTTCTTGCCTTCTTCCTCCTTCCCCTGGCCACCACCTCTTACTTTCTGTCTTTATGGGTGTAACCATACTAAGGAGGCTAACCTCAAGCAGCTTTTTGGATGAAGACAACCTTGAACTTTTGGGGGATAGGGAAGAGTGGAGGCAGGATATCACCACATAGCTCTGACTAGCCTGGAATACACTATGTAGATCAAGGCTAGCTTACATGTATGTATATGCACCACATGCATGCCCAATGGAGGCAGAAGCCAGGAGCATGTTGGATTCCATGAAACTATAGTTATAGATTGTATTAGCTGCCATGTAGTAGTTGCTGGGAATCAAACCTCAGGTCCTCTGGAAGAGCAGCCAGTGTTCTTAACCACTCAGCCATCTCTCCAGTTCTGACCTTGAGCTTTTGACTCCTCTCCTTCCACCTGAGTGCTGGGTTTACAAGACTTAAGCTGGCATGCTTGGCTTATGCAGTGCTGGAGGTTAAGTCTAGGCCTTCCTGTATGCTAAGTAAGCACTCTACCAGCCAACCATATCCTCAGGCCCCTCATATTTGTCTTTTTTGTGACTGGCTTCTGCACATTGTCTATATGGTCGATCCATATTGCAGCAGGCATTACTGCTTTATTTTTATTTTATGTCTGTTGACAAGTGGGTAAATAATGCTTCTATGATTATGGGTATTCAGATGTCACTTTGAGATTCCACTGGGTTTTTACTGAGATGTGGAACAGATGGTATTATTATTATTATTATTATTATTTTATTGTGTATGGGAGGGTGTGTGTATGTGTGATTAGTGTATTTGAGAGAGGAGTATATGTGGTGTATATGGATGAGAGATAAATATGAATATGTATGGGAAAGGTGTATATATGTGGTACGTGTGTAAGATTAGTGTCTATAGGAAAGAGGTGTGTGTGGGGTGTGGGTGTGTGCAGAGGCCAGAGGAAGACATTGGGTGTCCCGCTATATCATTACCTTATTCATTTAAGACAGAAACGCTCACTGATCCTGAAGCTAGACTGGCCACCACAAGCCCTATGTCTACATGCACATAGGTAGCCAGCTTTTTCCTATGAGTGCAGAAATCTGAACTCAGGCCCTCAGACCTGTGCAGCAAGCATTCCTATCCCCTGAGCCATTTCTTCAGCCCCAATTTTCTCTTTCCCCCTGTAGGTAGACTAGCATCTCGTTGGATCAGCCAGTTCCTGCATTTGGGTGGGGAGGGGTCAGCCCAGAGCCGCCTTCTTCTGGTCACTTCTTGTATGTATGTGGATGTGACAGGTTTCTGCCTGTCAGTCATTCTCAGATGCTATGATTTGCATTTATTGTTTTGACAGTTATGTTTTCAGACTGTTGGTGTGTGGGAATTTTTGTTTTATGTAACTTTGAAATAGTTATAGATTCCCAGAAATTACAAAAGTGGTCCTGAGCAGGCCTGTGTTCTCAGTAAGTTCCTTTTAGTGCGGTTGGTATGTTAAGTAATTGTAGCTCGGTATAAGAGCCCTGAGTTTGCCAGCTGTGCAGTGTGTCTAGACCCATGGGACCCTCTGTTAGTCAGACACAGCTCTGAGCCCTCAGCAGCTCCTTCCCTGTGGCCCACTACAGCCTGAATTGTCCCACTGTTACTAACTATATTACTCTGTCAGCCTTCAACTGATTTTGGGTTCTGCTTGCTGTTGCTTTTTTATGCATGTGGACTCCTGCTCACCAAGTCTGAGGCCAAGGATGTTGTGTGAGCTAGTACTGTCATATGACCCATAGCTGGCACCTCTCCTATCATCCCCTCAGATGGTTGAGGTCCTATCTTCTTAGTCCTGGTGGGTCTGACTCTAGGTACTTACAGTACAGTGAAGTAATTGTTGATGACCTGTGGCTTGTGTGGCCTATCTGTGATAGGGAAAGCAGCCTTGCCACCTACCCTTCTCTCTGCTTTGCCCCTCAGCCCTACCTCATTATCCTTGGTCATCAGCACTTAGGGGAATAGGGTTCATGGTGGGCTCAGCCTGGCACACAGCCTGCCACATGCATCTCTGTGCAAACTGACTGGAGGCTGTAACAGCACTGGGACTCTGTGTAGCAGCTTCCTTGCTGGGCCAGCGCATGCCTGGCTTTTTCCTAGGCTTAGCAGTTTGGGATACTGTTGGCCCCCAAATTCTTATTAAAGAGGAATGTACTGGACAATCCAGAGACTGCTCTACCTGGGAATCCTTCCCATATTCAATCATCAAATCCAGACACTATTGTGGGTGCCAGCAAGTGCTGGATTACAGGAGCCTGATATAGCTGTCTCCTGAGAGGCTCTGACAGTACCTGACTAATACAGAAGTAGAGGCTCACTGCCATCCATTGGACTGAGCATAGGGTCCCTAATGAAGGAGCTAGAGAAAGGACCCAAGGAGCTGAAGGGTTTGCAGCCCCATAGGAGGAATATGAACTACCGAGGAGAACAATATGAACTACCGAGTACCCTCAGAGCTCCCAGGGACTAAACGACCAACCAAAGAGTACACATGGTGGAACTAATGGTTCCAACAGCATTATGTATAGCAGAGGTCATCAATGGGAGGAGAGGCTCTTGACCCTGTGAAGGTTCTATGCCCCAGTGTAGGGGAATGCCAGGGTCAGGAAGTGGGAGAGGGTGGGGTAGTAAGCAGGGGGAGGAGGGAGGGAACAGGGGTTTGGTTTTGGTTTTGGTTTTTTATTTTATTTATTTTTTTCTTTTTCTTTCTTTCTTTCTTTCTTTTTTTTTTT
>NW_022196911.1:24969635-24977646 GCF_008632895.1 Mastomys coucha
AAGTAGATATTGTATGACATGTAAATAAAGAAAACATCTAATAAAAAAAGAGATGTGCTTTCTTGTTGATCACTTGTGATGACATATACATGCACAGCCCTTCCTTGGAGCCCTATGGTTGTTATGGTTTCCTTACCCTGGAAATCACTTAACATGGTGTGGCCGGTGGTGCACACCTTTAATCCTAGCACTCAGGAAGCAGAGGCAGGTAGAACTCATAGTTTTAGGACAGCCTGGCCTAGGGCTGCTAGGGCTACACAGAGAAACCCTATCTTGAAAACCCAACCAAAAAAAGAAAGAAGAGGAGAAAAAATATATTGTGGTATAAATACTGATCCCCCTCCCAAAGATATGTCCACACCCTAACCCGGATCCTATGAGCAGGCCCTCATGTGGAAACAGAGTTTTCTCAAGTGTCATTAGTTAAAGTGAAGTCATCCTGGGAGAGAGAGGCTCTGTTGGGGCTTAGTTCATTAGAGGGTCGGGGTTGTAAATGTCACACTGTAATATCTGTGGAGAAGATCCAGGACACCTGTGTGTTATAGAAAAACGAGTAACTTACACACTTTTTGAACGTGCATTTAATTTTACTTCAGTGTGTGAGTGTTTTGCCTACATGCATATCCAGTGCTACATGTATCCAGTGCTCACAGAGACCAGAGGGTGGTGTTGAATCCTCTAGAACTAGAATTACAGAAGTTGTTAGCTGCCATGTGAGTTCAGGGACTGATCCTTAGTCCTCTGCAAAAGCCATCTTTTTATCCCTGAAAACTAGTAACGATGCATTATTTAAAATGTGCTTATAGTTAAGTTGTGTGTTCATATGGAGTTCAGATGTAGCCAGAGTACTGTGTTGTTGTCCTGTTCATGGTGGCCCTCAAAATAGACTGTCCTCAACAAGGCATAGGGGGTGGCTTGATTACAGTTTCGTTTGTTTGTTTTTTCAAGACAGGGTTTCTCTGTGTAGCCCTGGCTGTCCTGGAACTCACCCTGTAGACCAGGCTGGCCTCAAACTCAGAAATCCACCTGCCTCTGCCTCCCAAGTGCTGGGATTAAAGGCGTGTGCCACCACTGCCCGGCTCAATTACAGTCAGTCTCTTAACACAGCTTGGCTGCCTCAGAATGGCTGCTGTGATGAGTCTGTCTTTTCTGAGTGAGATTGTGACAGAGTCAGAGGGAACCTTTCTAAGTGATCCTTGCTTTGCCTATCATGTGTGGGTCATATGAAGTCTGGTGACCAAAACAGAAAACAGCCTATCCAAGAGCAGCTCACGGTTATTCCCCAAGGGAAAGTCCAAAAGTGGATTTGGGGCAGGGTGTGTTCCCTTCTAGGTTACCCTCCTCCTGAAATAAATAAACTGAAATAAATAGTTTAGATGTTTGCCACCTCATCCTGTGCCCTTTCCTCTCGGTACCTGTGCCACCTGAGGATACTTGGGGTGGAGGTTGCCAGCCACGCTCACAGATGTGATTTTGAGGTGTTTTCTCTATCCTCCAATTGTGAACATGAACTTGTGCCCATGTATGCACAGGAAAAGGGCAGGGTAGCCAGTGGGTCCCTGAGTCCTGCACCTGCCCCGCGAGATGCTTTCCACATTGCTGTCATTGGTAGAGTAGGAGTTGATCTATGACGCAGCAGCTGTGGTGAGCACATACACAGCTGTGGGGTGTCTGTGGGTCTCAAGCTGTTCTACCCTAGAGAATAGGGCAGTGTTACAGAGTGTCCTGTGACCCCAGAGGAGGAGGGGCTCTTTACCATGTGTTTGGGGGTGAATGTGAAAGAGTCCGCCTGTCTGTAGCTCTATGCCATAGTGCCTGTAAGAAGCAGGAGTGTCCTGGGGGTCAGGAGCCTCTGTAAGGGGTTCTAATGTTTTTGGGATGGATGGATGCAGATGAACTGGAGCATTGGATGTCTGTAAGCTGGAAAGGGCGAGCTGTCAAAGCTTGTTGGACAGTGAAGGAATGGACTGTCTAAGGAGACAGTGTCCTGTTCCTGGATTCTGGGGCCTTTAGGTCCAGAAGCTTCTTTGTTGGCCCTGGTTTCCTTGCCTGTCATAGTTGTGGTTCTTGACTGGAATGGCAGGAGTACTGAGAGAGGATTGAGCCCCAGGCTGTTGGCAGTCTCCCTCAGCCCAAATGCCCCTCACGCATCAGCTACATTTTGTGTTCATGAGAAGTGCTTGGGGCTGGAGAGTTGGGTCAACAACTGAGACCGTGACCAGCACCCACATTAGGGTGCTCACAGCTCCAGCTGCAGGGATCCAACATTTGTAGACTCTACTGGCATCTCCATTCACATGCACATATCCACACACAGACACATACACAAATATATGTAATTTTAAAGAAAATCTTAAAAAATAAATGTAGCTCTGGGCATGGTGGCACATGCCTTTAATCCCAGCATTTAGAAGGCAGAGGCAGGCGGATTTCTGAGCTCGAGGCCAGCCTGGTGTACAGAGTGAGTTCCAGGATATCCAGGGCTGAATGGAGAAACCCTGTCTTGAAACACCAATAATAATAATAATAATAATAATAATAATAATAATAATAATAATAATAATATCATCATCATCATTACTATAACAACAACCACAAATGCTTGGGGCCCTGAATGGCCTTGGTAAGACTGTGGGAGCAGGAAGGCCACAGGAAGCACTAAAGCTGGGACTGTAGCTGCTTCAGCTCAGGACAGTGCTCCAGGCTCCAGGGACAATCCCAGCCCATGAGCTGCCGGGCTGGCCTTGGAGCTCCCTCTCTTCCATACTTTGTTTCCATCCCAGCTACTCTGCTTTGGACAAAGGCCCACACAGCTTTTGCTCAGCTCAGAACTTGGCCTTCCTCTGTAACCCCCTTTGCAGCATTTCTGAAAATACCCAGGAAATAGTTGAAATTGGGCATAAGTGCCACTCCCCACCCCCAATTTGTGCACCTCTCCCTTACTGGGCAGGCGTGGCTTTATCCAGGTTGGGAAGCTTACAATCAAGGAAGTGTCCTTAAAGAAAGGGTACCAGCTGCCCTACACCTGTGTGTTCTGTTCTTCAAGGACTTCACACTACATATCCATCCACTCAACTTAGTTACAGCTCCCTGCTGTAACAGAGGGCCGCAGCTGCATTAGCATGCTTGAAGCAGATAGAGGCCTAGAGAAGTGAGACTAGACATGTCTTTTGAAGGGGTGTGGTAGGCAGGGGGAGAGAGAGCGCTTCATGGCAGTGGACACATCCTGTAGCCTTCAGCCCTGGTGCATGATCATGCTTTCTCTCATATGGAACAGACAGGGTGGTGTACTAGCATGAGGAAAGCTGGGCTTTCTGTCCTGTGCTGGACTTTTTAGGAACAGGCTGTGCATGTCAGGAGCAGACCTGGATTCTAGCAACCAAGGAGGGCAGAGTGTAAGGGTGGGAATGAGAATGAGTAGTTCTCGCCTCCCTCATCTGCTGCCCTCATGGTTTCTCTTCTGGTTTTAGTCTCATTCTGCACTGTTCCGAATTGGACAGATGAACAACGTGGAGCTGGATGATGAGCTCCTGGACCCGGTGAGTGGTGTGGTGGTCCCTGCTCCCACTGAGCTGACCTTCACTGAGTAAAGCAAAGAGGAGGGGTAGTATGGTTGGTAGATAGCAGGACTTCCAGAGAGGGCACACAGAATATCCATGTGACCTCTGAGGCCAAGTGACCAGCAGCTGTGAAGAGGGCAGAAGCACTGTGGCAGAGGCCACAAATTACAGAAACCTTTGTCAGGAGGGAGCTTAGTGTGATGAGGACTCTAGGAATGGGTAAGAAGACAGTCATGGGGACAAGGAATCCTCAGGCGTGGAGAGAAGCCATTTCCTCTGACCATGGGCTAGATCTGGTGTCCCTAAAGCAAGCTCTCCAGGGGCTCTTACAAAGGATCCAGTGTTCATGTCAGGCAGCCTACATTGCCTGCACTTGTGGCTCCCAAGGATCCGGCACCCTGTTTTGACCTCCATAAGTACCTGTACTTACAGGCACACGCATACCTACACATAACAAAAAATAATTCTTGAAAAAACAAACAAGGGAATGTTTCCTGAGCCACCCCTCCCCTGGGAATTTGGTTGTCTTTAGTGCTGTCTACTGTGGGCAGTGACGTAGAGTGTTCTCACATGCCTGTAAGATTAGGTGTCCTCAGAGGCCAGAGGCATTGGACCCTGTGAAGCAGGAGTTAGAGCTGTGATAGGTCATACGCTATGGATCCCTAGGAAACAAACTTGGGCCTTCTGCTAGAACAACACTCAGCCTCTGACCCATCCCTGCAGACCCTGTGTCAGCTTCTTAGTGCTTTTCTGTCCCAGGATTGGGGATGGAGCTAAAGCCTGTGCCTTCAGGCATGCACACTGTTACCTTGCTGCCTCCTTTCTTATATTATTGTCATGCTACATAACTCAGGCTGGCCTTGAATTTCCAATCCTTTTGATTCTGTCTGCCAGGATTATAGGTGTGTTCCAACACACCCAGCTTTGTTGAGTGTTTATAATGGTTTTTTGGTTTTGTTGTTATTGGTTTGTTTGTTTTGTTTTATTTTTCAAGACAGAGTTTCTCTGTATAGCCATGGTTGTCCTGGAACTTGCTCTATAGACCAGGCTGGCCTCAGACTCAGCAATGTGCTATGCATTGGTTGATTTCTAGGGTGTTAAACACCCTTGTTCTCTGAAACAAACCTAAGTTATCCCAGGGGATGGTGGTTTGTAGATGTCTTTGCCTTCCGGGCCTTGGTGTTAGAGAACGCAGAGCTCTGGGATTTGAGACTCTGGTTTTTTCTTCCACAGGAAGTGGACCCTCCTCACACCTTCCCCAGGGAGATTCCACACAATGAGAAGCTCCTCTCCCTCAAGTATGAGGTGAACTCTCCATCCTTCCTCCTAGGCTCAAGCCCTATTCTCTCCAACCTTCTTCCCTATCCCCTGGGTCAGTAATCAAGCTTCTTGTGCCCTGGTCTGTGCAGAGCCTAGACTATGACAACAGTGAGAATCAGCTCTTCCTGGAGGAGGAAAGACGGATCAACCACACGGTGAGTAGAGGGCCTATGCTTGTTAGCCTGGGTGCTGGCATGTTGGGCCAGGCAGTGTCCCTGTTTCATCTCCCTTCCTTTTCTCCCCCAAGCTGTGGGTTCTACAGCCAGCATTTGCTTTCATGGTTTGTGTATTGGAGGTTGGGGCTCTGAACATGGGATCCCTGTCCCAGATACTGGAGACTGTTAGGGAGGACTGTAATCATCACGGCCAGTAACATTGTTCTGTAGATGATAGGCAACTTTTCAAATACTAGTGGCTGGTTGTGAATTTCTAGATAATGTTACTTACCTCCTTGGAACTTCCTGTGGCCTTCAGTAGTCATTGAAACAATGGCTGGAGTCTGCTTTTGGCAGACTTGGGGCGAGAGCTGAACTTTGTCCCATGCATGCTGGCAGCCCTTGAATCTGCTAGCACCAGAGTGAGTTCCTGGATGCAGTGTTCACCTTTGACTGTGCCCTGTTCCCCATCTCTGTTTAGGCTTTCCGGACAGTGGAGATCAAGCGCTGGGTTATATGTGCCCTCATTGGAATCCTCACAGGCCTAGTAGCCTGTTTCATTGACATTGTCGTGGAGAACCTGGCAGGCCTCAAGTACCGAGTCATCAAGGACAGTATCCTCCAAAGACACTCCCCCACACGGGGCATGTGGGTGAGGGGTACCGAGTCATCAAGGACAGTATCCTCCAAAGACACTCCTCCACATGGGGCATGTGGGGGAGGGTTCAGCAGCAGAACCCAGCATGTGTCTTCACAGGCAGGCAGTAAAGAGCAGAGCAGACTGGGCTCCATACATCACCTACCATACATGCACAGTGCTCAGCATATGTGTGGTGTCATCTTAGCCAGGCCGGGAGAAGTCTGTAAGTTTTCCACTCAGCACCGTGGCCTGCTAGCTAGTCAGTAGTTGTGCCGGTCCAGGTCATAAGATGATCTGGCCAGAATAGTCAGAGTGAGACATGTAGGGCAGTTATGTGCTCTAGGCGTGCACAGTACCTGTCCTTGACCTTCCCTGAGACATCGACAAGTTCACAGAGAAGGGTGGCCTGTCCTTCTCCCTCCTGCTGTGGGCCACGCTGAACTCTGCCTTCGTGCTCGTGGGGTCTGTGATTGTGGCCTTCATAGAGGTAAAGCCACTGTGTAGGAGACTGGGTACCTAGATCCAGAGTGGGCATGGGGTCTTGGTGAGAGTATGGGCTCGTCTAGCTTTCCCATCACGGGCCCCTGTTAGCCTGTGACAATGGAGGCTTTCTGCCAGAGAGAATCACGGTGTGGTATGAATGAGAACTGTTCAGTCAGAACCGAAAACACATGGGGCTTCCTCAGCTTTACTCCTAACAGTTCAGTATTTAATCCAATAGTACAGCTCCCATCCTGTCTTTTGGCTACACAATTCATATCCAGACCATAGGTATACCACACCTACCCCATATTTACATACAGCTAGATAAAGGGTTATTCCAGGGCTTGAAGTTCCCAGAAATTTGGGCAATTCATCCAGAGATCCAAGCAGAGGGGGCAGCAGGACCAGCCATTCCCCAGAGAGACTGTACTCTTTCTTTTTTTTTTTTTTTTTTTTTTTTTTTTTTTTTTTTTTTTTTTTTTTGGTTTTTTGAGACAGGGTTTCTCTCTGTAGCCCCGGCTGTCCCGGTACTCACTCTGTAGACCAGGCTGGCCTCGAACTCGGAAATCCGCCTGCCTCTGCTTCCCAAGTGCTAGGATTAAAGGCGTGAGCCACCACCGCCCGGCGAGACTGTACTCTTAACCAACAGGTGTCTCCTCCAAAATATATCTTAATTCCAGAGCTCCCAAGGAGTTGACCTTTTTCCTAGGTTCCTTTTTGCTCCTTGTCTTTTTTGTGGGGGCAATAAAAGAAGGAGTAGAGAACATTCAGATCCCGCTCTGTATATAGAGCAGCTCTCCATAGATAGGAAGTGTTAGTTCCTGCTTGGTACATGATGAGTGTCCTGTTCGTCCTGCAGTATTCCCTCACCCAGCTCACTTGGGGACATATAACCATCAGACTCTTCCCTTGACCCTTCACACATGCTCACAAGGTTTCCTCAGGTTGCTCCTGGCTGGGCGCAGGGAAGGACCTGTACTTGTAACGTGAAGCCCTTCCCCATGCCTGCTCTTGTGGCTATAGAGGCTACGCCCTTTACTTTACCTGCTCATTGGCGCCTCTGTCTTTCCAGCCAGTTGCTGCTGGCAGCGGAATCCCTCAGATCAAGTGCTTCCTCAATGGGGTGAAGATCCCCCACGTGGTGCGGCTCAAGGTGAGGTGTGCGGTGAGACAGGGCAGGACTCGGGATTTCTGCTTAATTCTTTGTCTTTGCTTGACCCTCCATACCTGGCACAAGGTTGTGCATCTCAAAGTGGCAAAAACTGGACTTTGCCTGAAGTAAGTAGTGCAGGAATGTAAATGTGATTGCAGTCATGCAGTACATGCCTGTAACTCAGGACTGTGTGGCCCTGAGTATTCCAGAGCTAGAGAGGCTGAGCTAGGGTGGGAGATGGCCTGCCTCTCCTTCCCTGGTTTCAGGGTTTTCTCTCACATTCACATAATCTTAGGAGCATCCTAATGCCACAGAGGCTGGGCAGTTGTCACCACAGTGTATTACTACTGTTTGGTTTTGCAAGACCAGCCTTTCTGCCTGAGCCTGGCCAATACTGCCTCCTGTCCCTGTCCCAGAAGGCAAGCAGGCATTGGCTTCCCTTGAAGTACTCTTAGCCTGGCCAATACTGCCTTCTGTTCCTGTCTCAGAAGGCAAGTAGGCATTGACTGCCTCCTGTCCCTATCCCAGAAGGCAAGTAGGCATTGGCTTCCCTTGAAGTACTCCCTTGTCTGATACTCTATGGCCTCCCCTGGGATGCTCCTGGGCCTGGTGCCCTGTAGCCAAGAAAAGTGTGGTTACACTTTGGAAATGGAGAGTCCTGTGCTGCTGGCCTGCTATAGAATGGGGGGTTGGGGGGGGG
>NW_022196911.1:24977665-24986592 GCF_008632895.1 Mastomys coucha
TTTGTGGAACAATCCAGAATGTTTTGATAAATACCTTTGGCTAACAGACTGGGTTTAGGAGACTTCCTCAGAGCCTGTGTTGAGCATGCCGTCCTTCCCAGTAGCCCCCTTCTCTCTGCATCAGGGGTCATGTGCCAGGGGAAGCATTATAAGTTAGATATGTTTTTTATATTGTTGATGGGCCCAGATAACAGAGCCCGCTTTTGCTCACCCTTGACCTCCCTGATCACTCACCAGGCTCACATAGTTCATGGGAGTCATAGTCCTTCAGTCCCCACCTTCATGGTTCCTGGCCTGATGTGGGAATGAATACTGGGGTGTCCATAGAGTAGGTGCTTGGACCTGTGTGGTCACAAGGTAAGGGCCATGCTGTCAGTCTCCAAGGTAAAGCTGTGCTGGCCTAGGGCAGAGGCATAGTCGCAGGGCAGGGTTGAGCTTCCTCCTTCCAAACCTTCCAGGGACACAGGGACACGGAGTTGCCCATGGGGTGTGGAACAGGAGCCCTGGGCACTGCCCACATTTGTGGCGTGGGTGGATAATGAGTGGACTTCTCACCTTGAGCACTCAGCAGCAGTGCTGGCCTTCTTTGAGCCCCCGGGGCTAGGCATGTACAACAAGATTACTCAAACTCTGTATCTTCCTTGTTTCCAGACGCTGGTGATCAAGGTGTCCGGCGTGATTCTGTCTGTGGTAGGGGGACTGGCTGTGGGAAAGGTAACAACAGAATGGGTGACACTGGTCCCTTCTGAGTCTGAGTTTCTGTCCATTGGAGGACACCATGCATGGCCTCTGAGTTCTGATGCTTTGTGCTCCAGGAAGGGCCAATGATCCACTCCGGATCCGTGATTGCTGCGGGGATTTCACAGGGACGGTCAACGTCGCTCAAGCGAGATTTCAAGGTGAGTCCTATACACACTGTGGACTGGGGATTTGTAGCTGCATTTCAGCTGAGTCTTCATCCAGACCTGTGGGTCTCCTTCAACATCCAGTTCCTTCATCTCTAACTCTAAGGGCAGTCTGGCCTGCTCCCAGTCCAGGTGGTTATAGACTATGTGGCCTCTCCGTGGTCAGTTCCTAGAATGCTGGTATGATTCCCAGCTTCTCAGAAGGACAGTCACTTGAAGGAGGTCAGAGCTGTACATGGCTCCTCAGACACATGGTATAATTTCGTCATGTTTCCCACTGTTAACAGCAGTAAGGTGGGCGTTACACTAAACTTCTATGCCGAGAAATCTCTAGCTGACTTTTGAAACAGGGTTACACTGTCTAGCCCAGGCTGGCCTTGAACTTAGGATTCTGTCTCAAAGCTTCTGAGAATTGAGATGCCAGGGATGTGCCACCAAGCCTGTCTGAACAATCCTTGTTAAAATTAGAACAGTTTAGATATTTTTCTACTCAGTGCACTTTCTTCAGTCACTAGGGTAGACCCGGAACAAGAAGTTCATAGACTTTCTGAGTTTGAGGCCAGCCTGGTCTACAGAGTGAGTTCCAGGACAGCCAGGGATATACAGAGAAACCTTTGTCTTGGGGGCGGAGGGGTGGGGAAAAGGAAGTTCATAGACTTCTTGCATCCATGGAGAAGTTTGGTCACTGTCACAAATGGAATCTTGTGGTTATGTTCTCAGCTGTGGGTACATGGGAGTGCCAGCTCTCCTGCCTTCTGTCACTGTCTGTGAATCCAGCAGCTATTGTGGTGATGCTAATGATGTGATTATCTAGAAAAAAATGTCCCTGCATCTTACAGCTGTTGTTTGGCCTGTTGGGTGGGACCTTTCCCAACTCCCCTTTCTGTGGTAAGCAGCCCTTCAGAGCTTCCCACAATGCCCTGCATCTTTCTCTTTCAGATCTTTGAATATTTCCGCAGAGATACGGAGAAGCGAGATTTTGTCTCAGCTGGAGCTGCAGCTGGAGTATCTGCTGCATTTGGAGCCCCTGTGGGTAAGGAGGGCCAGCTCCACCTCACCTCTGGCTATGCCCTCGGGTGCTTTGTAGATGCCCAGGATGGTGAAGCAGGGATTTCTTGTAGGCATAGTTTTGAGGTTTGCAGACAAGTGCCTGGTGAAGGTGTGGGCAGTGTCTTACAGATACCAGCTGTGGCCTGGTTCTACCTAGCAGCATCCCTGTGATATGGTCTTAGTTCCCTGGTGTCTCTGTTGGGCAGTGGCACTGGATAGGCTGCCCTGTGGCTTTGGTGGCACCTTAGCCCTGCTATTTACCTTCCAGGTGGGGTCCTGTTCAGCTTGGAAGAGGGCGCCTCCTTCTGGAATCAGTTCCTGACATGGAGAATTGTAAGTGCCTGAGGAAGGTGCCCCCTGGCCAGGGTGATCACACTTCTTCCCTGAGAGCTCCTCATGGTCAGCCCACCCTTTTGTGTTGTAGAGTCCCTCAGTGGGTCCAGTAGCTCTGCACCTGTCCTAGGTGTTCTTGCCTGCCTCTGATGGCTCCTAGGAACCCCAGAAACATTACCTTCTCTTATGTCCTTCAGTGGCTTGTGTGTAGAGCTACAACCCCAACTTTGACAGCCCCACTTGCCTCTAACCCCTTTCCTTTTGTTTTAGATGGGGTATCCAGACACACAACTTTCCAAATGACAGAAGTCCCAGTCTCCATGCCTGCTTCTGGCATTGAGAGTATTCTATATAACTCTTAGAATCTATGTGGACCAAATGTGTCTTTGAGGGTACTGGGTGGGCTGGGTAGATCTCTGAGGACACTGAGTACTAAGTGGGCTGGGCCGGACTCTGAGGGTACTGGGTCCACCAGGCAATCTCTAAGACTCTGACTTCTCTCTGCAACAGTTCTTTGCTTCCATGATTTCCACCTTTACACTGAATTTTGTTCTGAGCATCTACCATGGAAACATGTGGGACCTGTCCAGCCCTGGCCTCATAAATTTTGGAAGATTTGACTCAGAGGTAATTTGCTAGCCACATAATTCCAACTTGCCCTTTCTGATGCCACCTGAGAACCCCATTGGGATACAGCTGAGACTTTAACATGGCTTTGGAAAAATACAGATCTGAGTAGGGATGTTGGACTCTGAGAGTGTGCACAGGGATCTGCTCCAGCTTTGAGTATACCACAGCTGCAGTATGAGGTGGCTGCACAAGCCACCTTACCCAGTCAGCCATGAAGGGCCATGGGCATAAGATCCTCTCAAAGACCATTTACTTTACCCATGGAACCTCTGGTTCTGACAAAAGTACTAGAAGGTTCTGTGCATGCAGGCAGGGTTCCTGTCCAGGCCTGTAATTTAAGCAGCAATTTCTCAAAGCCTTTGCTTTCTCCCTCTGCACAGAAAATGGCCTACACCATCCATGAGATTCCTGTCTTCATCGCCATGGGTGTGGTGGGTAAGGACCCCTCCCTGTGGCATGGACCCGAGTGAACCTGTGTTGGGGAGGATGGACTGCTAGCTCCAAAGTGGTTCAGGTCTCCAGTTGCCTTGGTCAGGGTCTCCATTCCTCACCTCTAGGCATCACACTGCTAAAGTTATTATGCAGACGCATGCATGGGCGGGCACTGCAAAGCTCCAGACTTGGAATGAGATTCTGTGAGGGGTGGGAGGGGACTTTATAACATCTACAGAGCGAGGATTTCTTATCCAAAATACTCAAGGACTGAAGTGGTTCATATTTCTTTTTTTTTTCTCCTAGAATTTAGAACATTTACATATATATATGTTATATGTACATATATGTATATATAACACACACACACACACACACACATATATATAAAATTAGATTTTGGGGAAGGGACCCAAGCCTTAAAGGAGTCCATCTGTTTACTCTACACTTTATACTTGATACAGAGGTCAAGTGTAGATTTTTCTACATGTCCATGCTCAGAGATTGAAGGTTTAGGTTTTGAGTGAGGCATGCTGGCTCATACTGCTCCGTACACAGCTGAGTGGAAGGCAGAGAAGCCTTAGTGGTAATGCCTGGGAAGCCATTTGACAGTGCACCCTTACCAGGGCCTCCCACTTCTGGGAACTCCACTGTGAAACTAACATTAATCTCTTTTTTGGTTACAGGCGGTGTTCTTGGAGCTGTGTTCAATGCCTTGAATTACTGGCTAACCATGTTTCGAATCAGGTGAAAACCCTGTTTTGTGTACCAGATTGGCAAGTACAGCCCCACTGGGTGCAGGAAATGGACAAATTGTGGAGGTCTTGTCAGTAAGGGTCCTTCCCTCTGATGGTCTGTCCAGCTGAGCTGCTCAAGGCAGGTGGAGAAAGTGTGGCCTGGGAGAGAGGGACAAGGAAGTGCAAGGGGGGGGTGGGGAGAAGAGGAAGAGGAGGAGGTACCTCCCCTGAGAAATGTTCCTCAGGTCCTGGGGTCTGTGAAAGTTAGCAGATAAAATTTGTCATGGAGAACAAAGTTATGGGTAAGTTAGAAGCTGTCACCTTCTGCCTGGGATGCCAGCCCTTTTATTAGAAGAGAAGCAATCAAGCTGTTTGGGAAGGTCTTGGCTCATGGCAGTGTTTTGCACTGGTTTCAGCTGCTCTGTTGATGTAGAGGGTGGGTAAGTCGACACTAAGACGTCTGTAGCTGTGGGGAGAAAGATAACCGCAGGAGTCTGGACTGATTGATGATTAAACCTGTATTGTGTTACCCTCTCCTCAGTGGGTTCTGGGTCAGGTTTCCCTGGCAACTGCCAGAGGCAGTGAGTGCAGATGAGGCCACTATCCCTGGCCATCCCTGCAGCAAAGCCCACTTTGATCTCTAGGTACATCCACCGGCCCTGCCTCCAGGTGATTGAGGCCATGCTGGTGGCTGCTGTCACAGCCACAGTTGCGTTTGTCTTGATCTACTCATCTCGAGATTGCCAGCCCCTGCAGGGGAGCTCCATGTCCTACCCACTCCAGGTAGGCATAGGTTTTGGGCTGGCCCTGTGAGCAGGACCAACTGCAGACCTTGTTTCCCAGAGGTAACAATGCTAGCAGGCTTTAGGCTTGCTCTGTATGTAGGGTCCCATGGAAAGCCAAGGCTGTCTGTCAGGTGCCTAGGAAATGGGTACTAGACTCATCTCACCAAAGTCCTTCCCAGGACCTCCTGGAGAGAGTTTTAGAATGAAGCTCAGTATATATTAGAGAAGAGCGTACCTGTAACCGTACAGAAACCAAATAAAAATACTTGTAGCAGATCATAACGACCCCCAATGAGAGCTGTCTCTGTCCTTAGGCAAACAAATGATATATCCCTCTATGTAGTAAAATAGTACTCAGCTGAGAAAACTGGGCCTAGTGGTTCCCAGGACCAGTGTTCCACTGTTGATTCTGAAGCATTGCTCATGAAGCTCCTAGGTTCCTGTTTCTTCTGGATGGCAAGGACAGATGAACCTCTATCTCCCAGAGAGGTGGTCAGGGTACATGAGCATCTCAGGTACTCAGCCACACAGCATCCGCCCTGTGGCCATCTCTCCTTCTGTGTCCTTTCTCAACTCTGCAGCTCTTCTGTGCAGATGGTGAATACAACTCCATGGCCGCAGCCTTTTTTAACACCCCAGAGAAGAGCGTTGTCAGCCTGTTCCATGACCCACCAGGTGTGTACAGTCAGCACAGCTACGGCTTCTTATGGATAAGCTCTTGGCTCAGAGGTCAGTGGTCTGGGCTAAGGAGTCGTCTCTGGTATGGGTGTGCTGGAGTGCAGGAACCAACATTACAGAGTAGGAGACGTGGGGTTGCACAGGACTGCTGGGTTCTGTGGGAGTACCTGGTGGCCAGGCACCTGGAGAGGGACTGGCTGAGCTCCCTGTCTTCGCCTTTCTTCCTAAGAATGGTCACCTGTGTTACTTCCATCCTTCCCTCTAGTAGAAAACTTAGCGTGATGACTCCAAACCCTCCCGGGCTCAGCTGACCCCCTGGTAGTGCCTAGAGCTAAGCCCTACACACTAGGCCCAAGCAGAGCTGAGCTGAGCAGCCTTAGGCCTGTGTCTCCAGCTCCTCCCTTCCTGTCTAGTTTGCTTTCTGTTGTTCATGAAACATTGACCAAAACCAACTTGAGAAAGAATGGGTTTATTTAGCTAACATGCTATAGTCCATCTTTGAGGAAAGCTGAAGCAGGAACTGAAACAACGACCATGAAGTAACATTGATTGCTGGCTTCCCACAGTATGCTGGATCCTCACACTTCAATTAGCAATCAAGAAAATGCCCCAACAGACATGTCCATGCCTGGAGGCAATTCCTTAGTTCCCTGTTCACAAGTATATCAAATTAACAATTGAAGTTAACCATGACATACACCCTACTTATGGGGACAGTTGTTTATAACTGTGTTCTGTCATAAAGCTACTGGGGACTTCCTTATGTGGGGCCCTGTCCATAGGAAAGGATCATGAAAGTTAATGGATATTTGCCATAGAATAAACCAATGGCCTTACACATGTGAACTTCTGCTGCTCCTGCTGACTTGTTCCTGCCAACATCAGTAACCTGTGCCATGGTGCCACACAGGCTGGTGGCACATCTCCCACCCTGACCTACACATAGGCCACTGTGGTTCCCCTCTATTTGGCCTTCTCTGGTTTCTCATCCGCAAATACATCTTCATCATCTTGTTTAGGAAGGACATACCTTCCAGGTCTTGGACTTTGACCACTGAATTACAATGACTAGGAGTGGTTGGGGGCCCCAGTAGTGTCTTGGTCACCTCTCCCCTCTGGTGAGTGTTTTCCCTGAACTGCAAACTATTTCAGGGCTCCCAGGCTCAGGAAAGCTTAAGTCCCACTGACTGAGTCCAGCTGAGCTCTCAGGAGCATGGGCTTCGTCTTTGTGCTAGAGAACAGCCTCTACATGGGGCAAGGCACATTGACTTCAGCTGTTGCTCACTCTAGGGAGTTTGGTGTTAGCATTATGGGCCCTGAATTTAACACCTATGCTGCCATCTTGAGGTCACCTTGATGTACTTCCTCACCAGCACTTCTGATGAGACCTACCTTTCACCTGGAGAAGCTGAGAATACAGTGCTTTCTGGGGACCACTGGGAATCTGGGGTCTAGTAGCCTAGTTCTTAGGATGGGAGCCCATGGCAGGTAGGAAATTCCTGCACAAGCCTGATTCCCAGCTATCACCAAATGACCTTCCTTTCCCCTAGGCTCCTATAATCCCATGACTCTCGGCCTGTTCACCCTGGTGTACTTCTTCCTGGCCTGCTGGACCTATGGCCTCACAGTATCTGCTGGTGTCTTCATCCCATCTCTGCTCATTGGGGCTGCCTGGGGCCGACTCTTTGGCATCTCCCTGTCCTACCTCACAGGGGCAGCGGTGAGTTGGGGGAAGCACACCAGAGCTCCACTCAGTGTTCCTGGTGACCCTAGGTCTAGGGACCACCACAGGTGGGATGTGAACAATTGGTGCATTTAGGCAAAAGCTCTGATGCCATGGAATAACCACATGACATAACTGGGAGACATGTCAGGGAGATGAGTGAGAATATAACAGGGAAAGGAGCCCAGGTCTGTCTAGCACTGACCTGCATGCAGGCCTCAGTCCTTCCTCTCACCACCTGCTGGGTGGTTTTGATCTGTGTGTTTTCTCTCTTCAGTTTGAGTAAGATTGACAAATTATGTTGGGCAATGCTAGGGCATGCCTTTAGTCCCAGCACTCAGGCAGAGGCAGGTGAATCTCTGTGAGTTCGAGGATAGCCTGGTCTATGGAGTGAGTTCCAGGACAGCCAGGGCTACACAGAGAAACCCTGTCTCAAAAAACAAACAAAAAAGAAAATTGGGGAAAATTTTTTAAAAGGGAAGGGAAGGGAAGAGGAAAAAGCTAGATTGACAAATTTCAGGAGGAATAGCAACAGGAAGCCTATAGATGCGCCTCCCCTGTCCTCAGGCAAAGGTACCTGTCTAGATCTGCTTTGGTTGGGTTTTGTCTTCTAGATGTGGTTCATAAGAATGATTGCTGTGAACATAAACGGTTCAGTGCCATTAGATGCTTAGCATTGTGCCACCATCTCTTCCAGCTTCTGTGTTGGTTCTTCACCTAGAAAGGAGCCCTGTTGTATTAACAGTTGCTCCCATTCTCCCTTCCTCAGTTCTGTTAGCCTCTACTTCCCTGCTGTCTTTGGCCTCATCTGTTACCAGCATTTCCTAGGGCACACAGTGTATAGCCTCATATATCTGCAATTCCTGACTGCGATGTCTGATTGTTTCATCGGTGTTGTGACATGTTCTAGCATCTTTTTCTTCACAGCTGAATGTCTTCCTTGGGTGATTCAGTGTGTCCTCGTGGACATGGGCAGTGGCACCTTGTGCATTCTTTTGTCTGCTGTCCTCACTGTCTGTAGGTTCCTTGGCAGAAACACAGCCTTCTGAACTCATGGGTGTGAGCAGGTGGCAGTCTATGTACCTTGTCCCCAGCTAGAGTGTTAGCATACTGGTTGTAGCGGGGAGCACTGGAGTAGGATGTCCTGTGTGGATCACTGTGCCCAAGCATAGCATGTTCACTAGTATGCCCTGGAAAGTTGGGCGAGGATTGCCACCGTCTCTGATACTCACCCATGTTGCTTCCCACAGATCTGGGCAGATCCGGGTAAATACGCCCTGATGGGAGCTGCTGCTCAGCTTGGTAAGCCCCAGCTCTTGCCTTCTTTGCTGGGTTAGCCTCAGTTTTACCCTGCCTACCCATTATGCGTTCCACCATAGCTACCCTCTGCCATTTATGTAAACAAAATTGGAAGTGAAGCAGGTGGGGTCATCAGGCCCATAGCATGGCCAGGTGGCAGTGGATAGGGCCCAGCACTTAGCATCCTTGCCTCTGGGGTCTGGAAGATGGGTGGGTAGGAAGGCTGCAGATAGCCAGGCGGTGGTGGCACACGCCTTTAATTCCAGCACTTGGGAGGCAGAGGTAGGCGGATTTCTGAGTTCAAGGCTAGCCTGGTCTACAGAGTGAGTTCCAGGACATCAAGGGCTATACAGAG
>NW_022196911.1:24986602-25004226 GCF_008632895.1 Mastomys coucha
AGAGAGAGAGAGAGAGAGAGAGAGAGAAAGAAAGAAAGAAAGGAAGAAAGGCTGCAGATAGAGCAGAGCTGGGAACCCTGTGTTTAGAGGGATAGGCTTCTGCTTCCCCCACAGGTGGGATCGTGAGAATGACGCTCAGCCTGACAGTCATCATGATGGAGGCCACCAGCAACGTGACCTACGGCTTTCCCATCATGCTGGTGCTGATGACTGCCAAGATTGTGGGTGACGTCTTCATTGAGGTGCACGACATGAGGGGGTGGTCTGTCCTCTGCTCACCCTGGATATTGTCCTTGTAGCCGGGCACTGGGGCTTAAGGGTCTTGCAACAGCTGCCGAAGGAAGGGAGCCATCGAGTCATTCCCATATGCCCTTCATCAGGACTAGAGTAGTAGGGCCCTGGGGGAGGCAGTGTGCCCTAAGGACCACTGGACAGTGTCCTGAATCCCAACTCTGTACCCAGGGCCTCTATGACATGCACATCCAGCTGCAAAGTGTGCCCTTCCTACACTGGGAAGCCCCGGTCACCTCACACTCGCTCACTGCCAGGTATGGCCAGCTGGCCTGTTAAGCTTTTGGGTTCCTGTGTGCTGTGGGTGGATGTGGACAGGGAAAACACTAAGTGCCTGTGGAGAGCCCAGGTCCTAGCATTCCCACTGTGGCCAGTCCATGGCTGGTCTCCCAGTGCCTGGTTCTCTGGCATGAAAATGGAGGTCTTGGGGTCCCAAGTCCGACAGCTTGGTGTCGGTCAAGTATTCACATGATGCAAAAGCTTTTAAAGAAGTACCCTGACAGCTTGTGGTTTGAGAGTAGCTTACCTTGGGTTGTGCATCTTGGTAGGGAAGTAATGAGCACACCTGTGACCTGCCTGAGGAGGAGAGAGAAGGTCGGCATCATCGTGGACGTCCTCAGTGACACAGCATCTAATCACAATGGGTTCCCTGTGGTGGAGGATGTAGGAGGCACCCAGGTACTGTGGGCACCTCTCTGAATGTCAGCTCCTTTTTATCTTGTTCCCTGGGAATAGCACATGGGGGTAGGGGAACATGTTATGTAGTTCACCTGAACAAGAATCTTTAAGATATTATTCTATTTGTGTGTTTTGCCGCATGTATGTATGTGTGGTACCTGCAAAGGCTACAAGAGAGCTCCTTGGAATTGGCATTATAGATGGTATGAGCTATCATGTAGGTGCTTGGAATCAAGCCTGGGTCTTCTGCAAGAGCATCAAGTGCTCTTAACCACTGATATTTCTCTAGCTCTTGAACAGGAAATCTGGTATTCCATGTAGAGTAATAAAGTCCTCTCTTAGCTGGACTGTCCCCCACAGACTACAGGTCTTCTGTGGTTCTAACTAGACTTCTCAGTCATGGTGTTGGTGACTATGACATCGGTCAGAAGGTGCTGGTGAGGTATGAGGCCAGCTAATGTTGATGCCCTTTGCCCGGGTCTTAGCCTGCTAGGATGTGTGGGACATTGGCACTGGTGGCTTGAAAGAATGTGAGGAACACACTTGGGCTACATCTTGCTACCTGTTTTCTTTCTTTCTCAGCATGACTTCATACTCTGCTAGAAGGCTTAGCCCTGTGTCAGATACGTTAGGGATTAGCAGGATTGTGTGTGAGAGATGCCCACTTCAATGCCTGTGCTTAGAGGTGACTGCTAAACAGCAGCCATAGACCAATGGGGGAATCTGGCCAGAATAGGGTTGGCCAAAGTTTCCCACTGCAGTCTCAAGGCCTCTGACTCCTCTCTTGCAGCCAGCCAGGCTCCAAGGCTTGATCCTGCGTTCCCAGCTCATCGTGCTCCTGAAGCACAAGGTACACCAGCCGCCCACAGGTGGGAGTGTTCTGGCACCATCCTTCACAATGGCTGACACATGACTGGCTGCCCCCCACATCCTTCACAGTGGCAGACACATGACTGGCTGCTCCCCACAGGTGTTCGTGGAGAGGTCCAACATGGGCTTGGTGCAGCGGCGGCTGAGGCTGAAGGACTTCCGCGATGCCTACCCACGCTTCCCCCCAATCCAGTCCATCCACGTATCCCAGGATGAGCGGGAATGCACCATGGACCTTTCTGAATTCATGAATCCTTCTCCCTATACTGTGCCTCAGGTACTTACTGAGCCAGAGGAGTTGGGCACAGGGTTTGATGCTTTGTACACTTTGAAAAGGTAGTAAGGAGCCTCTGGAAACTTGTGGAGTAATTGCTGCCAGGCAGAGGAGGCCTTCAGGGATGGCAAGTAGGGTTTGCATCTTGAGATGGACCATCTGACCAGAATGTATTAAGAACAGCCTGAGAAAAGTTGAGCTTCAAGTGGTATGAGCCTCAGAGAACCCACTAGCAGCACACAGGACTTTAGAGTCAGCGTGGAGGGAAGAGAGAGCTCAGCACCCTTGGAATGCTTGGTTTGGGGGTTTGCATCTCTTCCCATGGTGGGCTAAAGTGAGCTAAAGGCAGTTGATTACCTTGCAGGACGCATCTCTTCCTCGAGTGTTCAAGCTGTTCCGGGCTCTGGGCCTGAGGCACCTGGTGGTAGTAGACAACCACAATCAGGTGAGACTGTATAATCTGTCCTGCTGAAGATTGCTGGAGCTGGCTCACACTCTACTTCCTGTATTCTTGCTAGGTTGTGGGTGGACATTGAGTCATGTCTGTCTCAGGACAGTAACCCTTGGGACCTAGCCTGTTATTGTATACCTTCTTAAGAACTAGTATGTGGAGTACGCCATCACACGGAGTAGAAGTTCTGTAGACCCTATGGGGACTCTCTGACCTGGTATTATTCTTGCAGGTGGTCGGGCTGGTGACCAGAAAGGACCTAGCAAGATACCGTCTAGGAAAGGGAGGCCTAGAAGAACTTTCGCTGGCCCAGACGTGAGGGCTGGCCCCCACCCTTGGACAGCGGCACCCCGGCCCCTCTGCACCTCCTCCCAGGGTCCCTGGTCTCAGCCAAAGCCTTGCCCCCTGGGCAGTGCAGCAACAGGAGCAAATGCCCTCCCTGGGCTTGGCTGGTGTGGGGGCCAGACCCTTCGTCCTGGGCGGTTGGTTTGCATCATCAGCACTTTTCCTATTCCCTGACCCTCCAGTCCTCAGACCTGGGTTCCTTCTCCCAGGATGAAATGTGTGTTACACACCCTTCATGGCTCACTTCTGAGAGCCAATAGAGGCTAGTGTGTGTGCAAGAGACAGACATGACAGGTAAGCAGGTGTCAGCTACTACTTACTACTGTTTTTGCTCAGACTCTGAGCGCTTACCCTGTGTCTTCACTGCTCACACCAGCCAGGAGCTTCAGCAGCAAGGGCAAGAGGAACTGTGCAGCCTAGAGCAGGCTCTGTCAGAGAACCCACAAGTGCTGCATGTGCCATCCCACGTGTGGGGAGACTGGCTCTATGCCTGGGTCTTGTGATCTGAAAATCACATGAAGACTGAATTTGAATTCACCAACACCTGCCCTAGACTTTCAGACCTGGAGTCATGGCACTGGACCATAGCCAGAAGGCAGGTCTTCTCAAAGCACTTAGGCCCCTGGGGTCCATAGTAGCTTGCTTACTACTGTACTGTGTCGTACGCCCTTGGGAAGTGGCCTCCTAGGGCCTGGCCATCCTGAGGTATTCATAGGATGGATGAACCTGTGAGCACCAGAGCCAAGGAACCTCACTCCGAAACCCTATATTGTCAGAGCTGGCCCCACTGGCCCAAGCTGGACCTGACCCCTCGGTCACCCGAGTCTTCTCCCCGGGGACTTTGTAAGACTGCTGCGTTGTCTCCAGCACGAGTTTGCTACATGGCCACACAGGTCTTTCTCTGGAAAGCTGGCAGCCCCTGCCTTTCAGGTGTCCCTCCAAAAGAGTGGCTCTTCCTTCCATGAAGAGATGGGAAATGAGAGCCCCTGGTTCTCTGCCTTCAGCTCAGCATTCTGGGAGTCAGGCACTCAGCACGGTGATAAACAAGTGCAGACGGCTCCTTCTGTAAACGGTAGCTGCTGTCTGTGTTGGGCAGTGGTGCAATTCTTGAAGAGTATTGTAGCCAGCCCAGGGCCCAGGGGGAGGGCCGTCCAGGGACTCTGGCCTTCTCATCCCATCACAGACTGGCTCTCAGGCTCACTGAAGAGCGTGGGTTCTGCGACCTGCTTGGATGGCAATCCTGTCCTCAAGCCTGGGCACAGCAGGCTCTTTAAGAGTTAAAGCTAACCCACCTGGTGGGTAGGTCCAAGTGACAATGCCAGGGGTGCTCTGGATTGGGAAGGGCCATCCCTACAGTTCGACCCAAGGGGTGAAAGACACTGCACAGGGTCTCAAAGACTTGGTATCACAAAAGCATGTGCAATCTGTCCACAGCTGTGTGTTGGCTACATGTTGAAATAATATTTTTGGATATATTAGGTTAAATAAAACAATCAAAATTTGTCTCTCCCAATATTCTTTTTTGTTGTTGTTGTTTTGTTTTCTTTTGTTTATTTGTGGGTTTTTTTGGTTTTTGGTTTTTCAATACAGGGTTTCTCTGTAGCCCTGGCTGTCCTGGAACTCACTCTGTAGACCAGGCTGGCCTCAAACTCAGAAATCCACCTGCCTCTGCCTCCCAAGTGCTGGGATTAAAGGTGTGCACCACCACACCCGGCTTCTCCCACTGTTCTTATTTTGGCTCTTGGGAAGACTGAAATCCTAGCAGCCCTGTTCTGCAGCATCGCCCTCTGTGTGTGTGTCCCATTTGCCTAGGACCCTTGCCTTCTACTCTGAGTGACCCAGGCCTGTGATGATTCCTGAACAACCTCTTTACCATGGCAATAACCCAGTAGCCCCAGAGCCAGGGGAGGTTCTCCTGCAAGGGGGATACTTCATTGTCCCCCTAAATCCTTCCAGAAGTTAGGGAGTCCGAAGGACAGGACAGGTGAGGGCTCAAGTTCCACTGGCAGTTGGCCATGAAGTCATAGGGTTCTGGTGAGAAAAAGAAGGTTCCAGAATAACTCAGCTGTACCTGCCTCCTTCAGGATTCACTGAAGAGGCAAGGTGGAAGGGCAGGAGCCGCTACATACCTCCACTACTCTCTGGGGTTCACAGCCTCTCTTCCTGACTCATCTCCTGAAGGTTCACAGTCTCCACTGTCCCAGGATCCGGCCTTCCCTCTTTACCCTCACTTCCTTGAGTCCCACAGCCTTTTCTAAAGCCTTGCCACCTCTGCGGCCCAAAGCCTTCTCTTCTGACCCTCAACTGAGCCTCAGCTGCTGGAGCAGCTTTCTGGCCTGAATTACTTGCTACTCTCCAGCCAAGCACTCTGCCGCCCTGGCCTGGTGTCCAGCTTTGGGCAGCCACAGGGGCACTGAGAACCATTTACCTGAGCTACAGGTGGTGGCTGCTGGTGAAGCCATGTCAGGTGAGCAGAGAGGAGAGGATATACGGAGTAGTCCTGCTTTTAGACCTCACAGGTTCTCGTGGAGCTGGCTAGGTGGAACCTCTTTCCTACTCTGTTGCCTAGTACTGTGTGTCTGTCTTCCCCCGGGACACTCAACCCCCTCTTAACTGAACCTCCAGAAGGGCTGATCTATGTGACTCAGCAAGATGAGTCTCTGAGGTCAGGGTGTCAGTGAGCAAGATTACAGGCACTACTACTGTCCTTGTGCATGAGCTCCCAAGGTGCCTCCTTCCAGAGCCAGCGGATGGCCTCTCACTAGGGCATTCACCTTCACAACTGAGCACTGCCACACTCGAGGACCTGGAGCTTCTCTTAACAGAAGGCCTAGCCAGCCCCGAGCCCTCGAGTGCCAAGATCTCGGAGAGATATGAGTGCAGTGGCCTGGCATCGGGCTCCTTGGTCCCTGAACAGGACACCCCTAAGCAGTGGAAACAGCTGGAACAATGGTGAGCTTCCCAGAGGATGAGAGAAGGCCATGTGGGTTAAGGGAGATGATACACTGTGAGCGAGTTACCTCCAGGAGAGGCACAGCTTGACCTGCCTGCTTTGGCCCTAATCAGGGTAGCTGAGCTGCAGGCTGAGATGGTTCACCTGAGGGGACACAAGGAACGCTGTGAGCATGCCACATTGGGCCTGCTCCGTGAGCTGTTGCAGGTTCGTGCCCGTGTGCAGATGCAGGCCTCAGAGCTGCGCCAGCTGAGGCAAGAAGTGCAGCAGGCAGCCTGGAGCCCAGAGAAGGAGGAGCCAGAGGTGAGTCGTTTGCTAGAGCAGCAGATAGAGTAAGCCACCCTTTTCCTGATGCTTGGGACCCTACTGATCCCAGCTGTTCCAAGCTCTGGCTCCTACATGTCCTCCTGCATCTGTGCTGCAAGTGCAGGGAGTTGGTAGGCACAGATTTAACCTGCCTAGCCCTTGTTTCCTCTTCTTTGCAGTTTTCTAGGCCCCAGAGCCAGAACCAGATGCAAACCCTGGATAAAAGGTATACACAGAGAGAGGCAAGAACAAGTATCAGTGGGAAGGGCTGGGGCCCGTGCTTCCCTGCAGGAGCTGGCGTTAGGGCCCACATGGATCTCATTTAAGTAAACAATACCTATAATAGTCCAACTCCAACTCAGACTGGCTCTGCACACACTGGGGCGGGCTGTACCAGGTGGGAGCCCCATGGCCAGACCTGCAGCAACAGATGCTGCCTAGCTGCTCTGGGGCTAGCAGGGCAACTCCTTCCACCAGGCTGGTGGAGGTCCGAGAGGCTTTGACACACATCAGGAGGAAACAGGCTCTACAGGACTCAGAGCGGAAACATTCTGAGCAGGAGATAAACCTCAGGTGGGCCAACTCCTTGCACTTGCTCAAAACCAGTTTTGTATACACACTGGAAATCTCAGGCCAGAGCAAGGCTGAGGTCTTCCACCCTGAGCCCTCAGTGCCCCAAGGGGGGCATCCGCTAACATGAATGCTATACTTTTGATTACTGGGGGGCCCCACCTGCCTGGTCTCTTGCCCTCACTAGGACCCCTAAACTCTATTTCCATGTGACAACTTGGGGGGGTTGTGTACCCCAGCCTGAGAAGGACCTAGGGCCCTAAAGCCCACCAGCCTCCCCAGGGTTCCCTAGCTGAGTTGGTGTTACCACACACCTACTGCCTCTAGGCTGACCAACCTGGCTGGCATGTTGAGCCAAGAGGAGCAGGGCCGGGAAGCAGCCTGTAGCACCTTGCAGAAAAACCAAGAGGATACCAGCCAAAAGGTGGAGCTTGGGCTAGCCAAAATGCAGGTACCTCCTGGGAGACCAGACCTAGCCTAGGCAGGAGGAGGGGACTTCCAGGGTTCCTAGCAGTTGTCTGTTTCAGTGTACATGATAGCAAAGGATAGGCTCACCAGTCTCCCCTCACCCCCATCTGAAGTGGTCGCCTCTCATCCCAGCTGCATTGTCCACTCACTGACAGCTGCAATGTTAGGCACTGAAAACTCAGTTCTGCTGCCACACAGCCATTTGTCAAGTGCCTTGTTGCTGCAGGTTTGGGGGGGCTGAAAGCATGGGCAGGGGGCAGGGCCTCTTACCGGCCATCTCAGTTGAACTAACAGAAAAAGAACAGCTGGTCCTGAAGCTCCTTCTGTAGCTGTTTTTAGTTTAGCATTTTTCTCAAGTAGGACCCAAAAATCCCCAAGGCAGCATGTTCTCCTTCCACTTGGGACCCTTCAGAGGGGCCTCTGCATGGTGGTGGCATATACCTTTAATCCTAGCACTCAGGAGGCAGAGACAAGTGTATCTCTCAGTTCAAGGTCAGCCTGGTCTACAGAACTGGTTTCCAGGATAGCTAATGGTACACAGAGAAACCCTGGCTTGGAAAAAAGATAGATAGATAGATAGTAGATAGATGGATAGATACATAGATCTATCTATACATACATACATACATATATACATACATACATACATACATAGATCATAGATACATAGATAGGTAGATAGATAGATACATAGATACATAGGTCATAGATAGATAGATAGATAGATAGATACATAGATAGATACATAGATATATAGATAGATATATAGATAGGTACATAGATACATAGATCATAGATACATAGATAGTGGATAGATAGATACATAGATACATAGATAGGTAGGTAGATAGATACATACATACATACATACATAGATCATAGATACATAAATAGATAGTGGATAGATAGATACATAGATACATAGATCATAGATACATAGATAGTGGATAGATAGATACATAGATACATAGATACATAGATAGTGGATAGATAGATACATAGATACATAGATACATAGATAGATAGTGGATAGATAGATACATAGATACATAGATCATAGATACATAGATAGATAGATGGGCCTCTGCTTCTACATGGAACTTAGAAACACATGCCTGCCACCTAGCTTTTTGGCTCTATAGATGTAGACCAGGGACTACAGCTGCTGTTCTGTGTCCAGGCTCCTCACAGGACAGGATGGGCAGGACGTACTGGATATTCCAGCTGTTCCAACGTAAGTCTGCTGCCTAGAAGTAGTGACACTCACCTCATGGCTGCTGGGAAGTTTATGCATTGGCATCATCAAGAGCTTTGGCCTGAGGATTCCTCACATGCTAGGCATGGAGGAAACTCTTCTAATCAGGCCCTTTGAGGGTTCTTTAACATCAGTGTTGGGACTTTACATGCCACTGCCTGTTTTTATAATAAAGTTTTATTGGCACAATGCCATGAACATTTATTTAGCATAGTGACAATCGCTACTTTGAACAAGAGTTAGGAGGCTTCAAGGGAGACCCTGGGAGCTTGAAATGTTTGCAATCTAGTCCTTCAGAAAAAGTGGCAGAGAGATGGATGTCTGGCCCAGTTGATGGATTGCTGGCCTAGCATGCAGAGTTCTGGGTTCACTCTCCAGCAGCCATAAATCTGAGCATAGTGGCATGGCAGGTGTGAAGCCAACCTGACCATATATGAGATCCTATCTTACAAAGAAAATGTAGCCATCCCTATTTTAGGCTCCCCTCCTGCAGGGGAAGAAAGCCAGCAGTGGCTCAGATGAACTTCACCCAGATGATGGCCTGTTTCTGTGAGAGCCTGAGAGCTGGGCCTGTTGGCAGGAGAGCCCTATGGCCACAGAGAAGGTGATAGGCAGGTGATGCTGGAAGGTAGGTTTCTTGCAACTTTTCTTTGGTATATAGGGAGGTTCAACAGAATCACTGTGAAGCCCAGCTCACCTCAAACTCAGCAACCCTCCCGTGAACCTCAACCCCCTGAGTACTGGAGTTATAGGCATGTGCCACATCATGCAGATTTGTCAAGTCCTGACATTCCTGGGGAGACATAAGAGAAACATTTATTCACTCCAAATAGGGAAGGAGCCAACAGGCTTAAAGAAAGATTCCAAGTCCTGCTTAGCAAGTAAATGGGTTTATTGGAACTTCTTACAGGATAGAATGGGAAAGACAGGTGGGTGCAACCCAAAAAGCCCCCATAGCTCCACCGTCAATATTTTACCTCTTACACTTAAGTATTGGAGTAGTTGTTGGAGGGAGTGGAGGTTGTAATTTCAGGGGAGGGTCTATAACTCTCCCTCCCCTCTCCCAGGGGGGCTGTTAGCCCCATTCCCATAGACAGCCACCTGCTCAGAGCTGTTTGTCATTGCCATGACTGCAATCCAAGATCTCCACAGGTCACTACAGCCGCTCAACTACACAATGGCACTGGATATGTCAAGTCCCAAAGGAGACAGCCGTCCCACAGAGTTTGTGAGGTGGAGGGACAGAAGGCTGGGCTGGGCCTCAAACCTCTGTCCTGAGCCTTCTGACCCTCAGAGAAGCAAGAGAGCAGCATGGGGAGGAAGAAGGCCCCAGGTTCCATCTAGTTTTCCTACCCACACCATTGGTAAGGCCGTGCATGGGTGTTCCCACATGGCCAGGAGTGTTCTCACATACTGGGGTGTCTCCATACCAGCTTCTCTTACAGAGGCCCCAGCTCAGTATGGAATTCCGTGCCGAGTGAACAACTCTTCCCAGATACATCTAGAGCTCTGGATGTGTGCTGAATTGTCTAGGCCCCCGTGACCTTGATCTAGAGCTCTGGATGTGTGCTGAATTGTCTAGGCCCCCGTGACCTTGATCTAGAGCTCTGGATGTGTGCTGAATTGTCTAGGCCCCCATGACCTTGATCTTTAGGTCCCTTCCTGGCTCATAAAGTAGTGTTCTGGGGGGACAATGGGTCCTATCTGCCGGTGTCCAACCTTTATTCCTGCCCAGTGCATGCAGCCTGGCTCTGAGGGGATTGGGAACATGGAGGGAATGAGACCCGGGTGACGAAGTAGACACACCAGGCAGAATAGGATATCCGATGGCTCTGTGGTCCCTCACAGGCCCAGATGACCAAACTCAATGAGGAGATGAGCCTTCGCTTCCTAAAGAGAGAGGCTAAACTATGCAGTTTTCTGCAGAAGAGTTTCCTGTCCTTGGAGCAGGTGAGGGCATGGGTGGGGCCTAGTGTCCTCACGGGTTGTCCAAGTGAGCTACAAATTTACAGCTGCTGGGCTGGAGAGATGGCTCAGCAGTTAGAAGCACCGGCTGCTCTTCCAGAGGATCCAGTTTAATTCCTAGCAACCACATGGCAGCTCACTACTGTCTACAACTCCCGTTCCAGGGGATCCAACACCCTCACACAGCCATACAAGCTGTCAAAACACTAACGTACATAAAATAAAAATAAGTTATTAGTTTAAAATTTCACAGCAGCTAGTGCTGTCTCCACAGAGAATGAAATCTTCGGAGAGTACACGGCTGATGGCAGAGAGCAGCCTACGAGAGGAACTGGAAAACCGCTGGCAGAAGCTTCATGAACTGACAGAGGAGCGCTTGCGGGTCTTGCGGGCACAGCGTGAGGTGGGCCTGGGTGGCCAGGTGTGGTGGGAGATGGGTTAGTCACCAAGGCTCAGGGTGACTTCTGCCACAGCAGGATGAGGAAGGTCACCTGCTGGAGCACTGCCGGGGCCTAGACAAAGCTGTGGTCTATCTGACCAAGTTTGTGCGACAGAACCAGGTGTCACTGAATCGTGTCCTGATGGCTGAGCAGAAGGCTCGGTGGGTGTCAGGTCAAGATGGTGGTCCACTCAGTCCCTCACTCATCTAACCACTGGCTGAGCTCAGCTGGGGAATGCCCTGACCCCTTCATCCCCTGCAGCTGTCGGTTAGGCACTGACGAGTTGGACATGTTAGGACAGGATAGCAATGCTCTGCTAGAGCTCGTGTGCCTCCTCCACCCTGACCCTCACAGCCCCTACGTGGTAGCACCCATCCTCTGGTCCATAAGATCACCTAGAAGGTCCCAGAACTACCACACAGGCCCCCTCCCTAGCCGGTGCTAAGGGATAGTTTGGGTATCAATACACAGGGAGGCCAAGGTGAACTTGAAGGAGAACCAGGCCGGGGAGTTGGCTTCCTTCGTCCATGAGAATCTGCAGGCTGTGCAGATGGCTGGCAAGCTAGCCCAGCAGGAGACCCAGGATGCACTGGAGCTGGTAAGGGGCTGGGTGAGGTGGCAGTCAGCAGGGATCCCTGTGTATACAAGCATCCAGCAGAGCCTCCCTCACTCCATGATGTCCTGTACAGCTCCAAGAGAAGAACCAGGTCCTAGAGGGGTCAGTGGCAGGACTGGACCAGCAGCTAAAGGACCTGAGTGACCATTGTCTAGCTCTGAGCTGGAGGCTAGATCTGCAAGAACAAACACTAGGCCTGAAGCTGTCCCAGGTGAGGTGGACTGACCCATAAGAAAGGGCAGTAAAGCCGGGCAGTAAAGCCAGGCAGTGGTGGCACACACCTTTAATCCCAGCACTTGGGAGGCAGAGGCAGGCAGATTTCTGAGTTCGAGGCCAGCCTGGTCTACAGAGTGAGTTCCAGGACAGCCAGGGCTACTCAGAGAAACCCTGTCTCAAAAAAAAAAAAAAAAAAAAAAAAAAAAAAAAAAAAAAAAAAAGAAAAAGAAAGAGCAGTAAAGGGCCAGCAAGATGGCTCAGCATTTAAGAGCACTGACAGCTCTTCCAAAGATCCTGAGTTCAAATCCCAGCAACCATATGGTGGCTCACAACCATCCACGATGAGATCTGACACCCTCTTCTGATGTGTCTAAAGACAATGTATGTACATATAATAATAAATAAATCTTAAAGAAAGAAAAAGAGTGAGAGAAAGAAAGAAAGGAAGGAAGGAAGGAAAGGGAGAGAGAAAGAAAGAAAAAAGAAAGAAAGAAAGAAAGAAAGAAAGAAAGAAAGAAAGAAAGAAAGAAAGAAAGGACAATAAAGATGGAACCACGGTTAGAGACCCAATCCTCTGAGTCAGGCAGGGTGGCTCCTACAGCCCCTTGGCCCCTAGCACACTCTTTTTCTCTTCCCTTCTCCACTCTCTTCTTTGTTTCCTCCCTCTCTCTCTCCTTCTCCCTCTCCCCCCCTCCTCTCAGTGCTGGTGCTCTCTCTTCAATTTACCTTTCAGCTGGGCATGGTGGCATATTACTTTAATCCCAGCTACGGAGGCAGTAGCAGAGGCAGACAGATGTCTGTAGTTCAAGGTCAGCCTGGTCTACAGAACAAGTTCCAGGACAGCCAGGACTGTTACATAGAGCACCCCTGTCTTGAGAAGGCACCACCCCAATCTCCTTATACAGCATACAGTTCAGTGGGTTTTGTTTAGGTATATATTTTATTTGTTTGAGTTTCTTTTATGTATTTTTTTATTTATATGTCTGTGTGTACGTACCACATGTGTGTAAGTGCTCAGATAGGGAGAAGAGTGTGTTGGTCTCCTGAGGCTGCAGTCACAGGTGACTGTGAGCCACTCAGCCTCGGTGCTGGGAACCAAACTCCAGTCCTCCCGAAGAACAGCAAGTGCTCTGAACTGCTGAACCATTTCTTCACCCCATTCTTCACCTTTTCACTCTTACTTTGTTTTAAGAGAGGGTATTGCTATGTAGCCTAGGCTAGCCTGATGCTCAGTGTGATCCCAACCTCAGAAGTCCAAGGCAAGAAAATTAAGCTCAAGTCTAGCCTTAACTAAAACACAGCACTTTTAGGGCATTCACAAGAGATGTTATCCAAGTCGGCTCGAGAACTTTGTCTTTACATCAGATAGAAACCCAGAGCCTAGCATTCCCTCTCTTCTGCCATCCAGCTCCCATCCCCGTGCCAGACGCATTTCACCCCAGCAGAAGCCTTTCATGTGGGCCTTCACTCCTGAGCTGCCTTCATGGGTCATCCCTGTTGGGTGGATACGTGCTTCATCCCTTGGTAGCTGGATAATGTTCCCACTTGTGCACAGGCCACGTTTTCATACTCATTCCTCTGTTGATGGACACAAGAAGCCATTCTGTCTTGTAGCTGCTGTGTTCACACCTTCTGGTGGGATGGGTGGATCCCCCAACCTTGGCTAGCTCTGCATCCTTTCTGCTTTGCCAGAGCAGCCTCTACTGGGGTCCATGGACCACAATGTCTATACCCTCCTGCAGTGTGGCCAATCTGTTCTCTCTATTCCTGTCATGGAACAACTGTCACCTCCTCAAGGGCATGTGCCTGCTCAGCTGGATGGCCCTGCCTGGGAAGACCATCCCAGCTGCTCTGAGTCTGGAATATCTGTCCTCCACAGTGTCTGGCTGCAGTGTCTGGCCAGGCTCTCCGAGCAAGCCACATGCTTTAGAGTCAGATACTCTGCCTCCTGGCTTCAGCAGGCCCTGTCTACCATCTCTCACTGGATGTTGAAATTGTAGGCGCAGGCTGCATGGAAAGGTGTGGAGAGAGAATCCCTGCAGGATCTAGTCCAGTGGCTGAAAGAAGTCTCAGCTCACGTGGAGGAAGTGCAGGAGAAAGTGAACAGCCTCTCCCGGCAGGTGGGTAGGGCCAGAGTTGCAGCTAGCCTTGAGGTTCTAGACCTTGGCTGGGCTTGAGCTGGCCTGGGGTTCCCAGATAGCGGTACTAAGTCACCCTGGGCTCCTACATATACCACATTTCAGATAGAGAGTGTCTCCAACAAGTGTGTCCTCCACAAGAGTGATGTGGATGTGAAGATCTCCGCTGAGGGCAAGGCCAGGTGAGGGTTTGAAGCCACCCTGGCCTCTGGGAGGTACAGAGACTTTTCTGACCTTCCTGATCTTTACTGGTCCTTCCAAGCCCTGCACCTCTGCCCCTATGCTTACCCAGTCCCCAGCTAGTCCCACCCTGGCCTCGGCCTCCTCTGGAATAGCCTGCACTCTCAAAACTGAGCCCTGTCACAGCCTCTCCCTTGGGCTCTGGAACCCCCTATAACCAGCCCCTGGTGCCCACAGGGAGTTTGAGGTTGAGACTGTGCGACAGGAGCTGGCTTCCCTGCTGATGTCTGTGCAGCTTCTGAAAGAGGAGAACCCTGGACGGAAGATTGCAGAGATCCAGGGCCAGCTGGCCACGGTATCCCTTGGGGCCCAGGAAGCCACCTGGGCCACCTGTCTGTCTGCTTCCCTAAACTCCAGGCCTTGGGTATTTCTGTGCTAGTGGGTACATTTGGACATAATCAGTCCATGTCTGCCCGTAATTAGAGCTGTGTTTAGTTTCAGAAGCAAATGATAAAGTTGGAGAACAGCCTCCAGGCCAACAAAACCATCCAGAACCTGAAGTTTAATAATGAGACCAAGCTGGTGAGAGAAAACTCTGGGAGAACCACTGACCCCTTCAACCTCTACCAGCCTGCCCCAAGCCCCTCTGTTCCCACCTCTCCAGGGCCCCAGAAATACGTTAGTTGGGTGGTGCTAAACAGTGTTGCCTGGATGTGAGGACCTCCTGCTGGGCATCCTCTATAGGAGCCATCCCCACATACATAACATCCGCCATAGAGGTGGCTCTGTGATCCAGTTCCCACTTCTCTGTACTTGTCTTGTTCCCCATGGGTCCTCTTGGCCCCATCCCTCTGCATTTAACAGCGCACAGAGGAGATCGCAACCCTGCGTGAGAGCATGCTGAGCCTGTGGAGTGAGGCGGGTCCCTGGCCGCTGACGCTGGGCAGCAAGCGGGTATTCATGTCCCTGGTGAGGCAGCGGTTCTTCATCAAGGACATAGCCCTGGGCGAGATGGTCTCTGTGAACTCCTGGGGAGTGTACCAGGCTGTGAGGTGGGCAGCTGAGAGCCCAGGTCTCCCAAGGGTAGAAGCACAGCCACAGGGGGTGTGTTGTGTATATATATGAGCTATGTCTCTGGGCAGGTGGCTTCATTGGAAGACAGTCCTCTTGAACCTGGTGACCCAGAAAAGTCCTGGAGTGATCTCAGCGATGACCCAGTGGAAGCCTGCATCTGAGGCCACATCTCTGACTATGTTCCAGAAATAAACATGCTAGCTCTTGTATCTCCTGTTATCTAACGGAATGGCTTTTCCACAGCTCACAGGCCTGGCAAGGGTGTCAAGTAGTGAGAGGGAGCAAACTTAGAAGGCTGCCCACCGCACAGCCTGGTACACTCCCCAGGAGTTCACAGAGAGCATCTCGCCCAGGGCTATGTCCTTAGAGACCTGAAGGATCCCCCCCACCCCCAGCCTCACCTAGTGCAAGGCCAGGCTATCACGTTCCCTGGGAGTTCTGTGCAGGGGCACCCAGGCCACACCTGTCAGGATACACCCCTGCTGTCTGTGAAGTCAAATGTGAAGAATGAGGACAGGGTCTTCAGGCATCTTCAGCCTCGCCCACCTACCTACTAACACTGTGTGACCAGGCAGTGTCCCTCTTCCCGCCTCTCAAGAAAACCTGAACTCTGCGTGCGGCTCCTAGTCCTGCCACCAACCTGGCTGAGCACATGGAACAGCCACATGGAACCACCAGTTCTGGCCCTACAGAGATGGGAGGGCTGGCCTGGTTTTAGTCGCAACCCAGCTGCTCTGTGCTACTGACTGAAATCTTGGTGCTGGCCTAGTAATGAAGGGCAAGCATGGACAAGCGATTCGTAGTTCTTGTTTGAGTTCCATTCACTTCCTGTGGGCAGAGTCCTGAGGCCTGCTGTGTATAGTGGGGTCTGGATAAACTCTCTCTCTCTCTCTCTCTCTCTCTCTCTCTCTCTCTCTCTCTCTCTCTCTCTCTCTCTCTCTCTCCTCACCCCCTCAGTGCTGGTGGCAACAGTTCCAGGCTTGGGATAAGTTCAGATTCTCTTGGGCCTGCTCTCTTCTTGAGGGAGAGCAAACTGCATGATTACATAGATAGACCTACTAGATAGACCTACTAAGGTAGGGCCTGTGTTACAGGAAGGAGGTACTGGAAACTGCCACTGCTGCCCCCCAGCACACTCCTGATTTGCCTACTTGTTAGACCTCAGCCAGCTGTGTACCCTCCAGGGCTTGGGTGCCTCCACTCTGCAGCTCAGAGCTACCCTCAGCTGACCAGCTGGCCAGCAGATCACTGAAATCCGGGGTGCCCGGGTGCAGTAGGCCCAGAAGATTGGGCACAGGCTCCTTCCAGAAGGACGGAGGCAATTTTCTTTGGGTCATGGGGGTAATGTGGCTATACTTCCGCTCCAGCCTTAGTCTTCGGCAAGCTGATACTCTGGGCCTAGAGAAATGCCGAAGGCCATAATCAAAGAGCTCAGCCAGGGGGCCCAGTGGTGGCACCCTGTCTCCTCTGTGGCCCAGCTTGTGCACCTGACCCTCAGGCCCCCCAGGTAAATGCATCCCGAGCTCAGCAGCCTCCTCATCCTCTGGGGGCCCATCCTGGGCCAGGCATACCAGATCAGTATAGTATAGATGCCGGGCAGAGCAGCTTGCTGGTTGGCTGTCAGCATAGATGTCTTGGGCATCAGGGTCTTGCTCTATGTCCTTGCGTCCAAAATATCGCTGGATGTCACCACTGATGAGCTCTGAGAAGCGCAGCAGCTGCATTGGGGTCTCAGGGCTGCTGGGACCCTGAGGGGCTACTCCTGAGCTCTGTGAGTCTGGGCTGCAGCCCTGTGGCCCCTCACCTTGTAGGTCCTGGTCTGTCTCTTCTTCCTCCTCTTCCTCTTCCTCTTCCTCCTCTTCCTCCTCTTCTTCAGAAGTTTCTGGAGCCTCCAGGTCTTCGGGCAGGAAGGACTTGTGTGACGGTAGGGGCAGCCGGAAGTCACAGACAGACTGTATAACACCAGCAGCCATCTTGTTGAGGTCCCCAAAATTCTGGTGATCCCTGGAGCGGCAGACACAAGCTAGAGAAGTGAGAGGATGGGTTAGAAAGTTAGGGGCTCCCAAAAGGCTGCTTCAGCTCTTTCTTCTTTCCATCCCTAGACCTCCTGAGCTCAGAGAGGACCTAGCTTATAGAGATGTACAGGATCCTCACATGTAGGGTGGAGCCATGGTACAGGGGAACCAGATGGTACCATGAGAATCACCACAATTGTGATCACTCAGGCCACAGGATGAGGACAGGGTCAGAAGTCCTGAGGGCAGTACTTCCCAGACAGGAAGGGACAGGCACTGGACAAGGCGTCTACCTTGTCCCACCTGGGTCACTGTGGTGAAAGGCTCAGAAGCCTGGCAAGTGCCATGGGGAGCTTCAGGGGCTGTGACAGCCAAAGAGCTCCAGCAGACTTGGTTCCTATGTAGCTACCCTTAGCTACAGTCACGGCTCCAAGGCTGCTTTTCCTTCTTTTTGAAGAGGTGCAATTTGTTAGGGCTTTGTTTCTTTCTTCTTCTCCCCCTCCCCCTCCCCCTCCCCCT
>NW_022196911.1:25004338-25025430 GCF_008632895.1 Mastomys coucha
CTTCCTCATCCTCCTCCTTCTCCTCCTCCTCCTCCTCCCTCTTCTTTTTGTTGCTGTTGTTTTGTTTTGAGATAGGACCTCTCTACACAGCCTTGGCCATCCTAGAACTTGCTATGTAAACTGGACTGGCTTCAAATTCACAGAAGTCTACTTATCCCCACCTTCAGAGTACTGGGATTAAAGGCATGTACCACTACTCTTGGGTAGGAATTCTTGTTTTTTAAGAAAAGGGTGTCGGGCTGGTGAGATGGCTCAGCGGGTAAGAGCACTGACTGCTTTACCAAAGGTTCTGAGTTCAAATCCCAGCAACCACATGGTGGCTCACAACCATCCGTAATGAGATCTGACGCCCTCTTCTGGTGCATCTGAAGACAGCTACAGTATACTTACAGATAACAATAAATAAATAAATAAATAAAAAAGGGTGTCAAGCCTAGTGGTGCATGCCTTTAATCTCAAAACTCAGGAGGCAGAAGCAGGCAGATCTCTGAATTTGAAGCCAGCCTGATCTCCAGACTGAGTACCAGGACAGCCAGGGCTACACAGATAAACTGTGTTCTAGAAAAACTGAAGAAAGAAAGAAAGAAAGAAAGAGAAGGAAAGAAAGAAAGAAAGAGAGAAAAAGAAAGAGAAAAAGAGAGGGGGAAGGAAGGAAGGAAGGAAGGAAGGAAGGAAGGAAGGAGGGGGGAATGGAGAGGGGGCATCTCACTTGGAGCCTAGACATGGCTCTCTCTCCTCCTCGCTAGTGACCCTATAGTGGATCTCAACTCTAGAGCCACCAGGCTCCTTCCCAGAGGAAAGGGAGAGCAGGAGAGCAGGTATCCAACAAGGTGTATCAGAAGACAGTCTTTGTCTTAGGGGCCTGGGTATGAGTAGTCCCTTGGTCAGATCTGCTCAGGGTCAAACTGCCCGGCCCTCTCTGCTATCCTGAAACTCTGAGTTTGGGAAGCAGGCTTCGCTATCCTACATTGCTAGAGCCTCCTGTCTCAGGAGGTTTCCAGTAGTCCTGACACTAGTCTTTAAGGATGACTGCTAATGGAGAGTTTAATGCAGACATATTCTCAGTAGGAGAGACACCCCCACCCCCCAACCTCCAGTGGTGTGACCACCCCAGAAGACTCCAGCATTCACCCAGGCTCCTACCTGACTGGGACTGTGGTGCTCACTCAGCAGTCCCACCTCCACCTGGGGCGCAAGCATTTATAGCTGGGCTCCACAACTGCCTAAGGCTGGCAAATATTTGGCAACGGCATTGTCATCGCAGACTAGGCAAA
This sequence comes from Mastomys coucha, assembly GCF_008632895.1. Classification (NCBI taxonomy): domain Eukaryota; kingdom Metazoa; phylum Chordata; class Mammalia; order Rodentia; family Muridae; genus Mastomys; species Mastomys coucha. Next base: position 25,005,613 of record NW_022196911.1, read on the forward strand.
CAGAGCCCGTTTGTTTTAGCGCCCAGCAACCAGAGCCCTGCGGGGGGAGTACCCAAAGACTGCCTCACCTGCATGCCTGCCGGGGGACCATGGAGTGTTTGCCTCAGGCCCAGCTGGCCCACACCCTGGACCCGAGGACCCTTATCTATACTGCTGATTGGGGCCCCATCCAAGCTTTGTCAAATAGGCGGAAAATTAAATTTCATGCTATTTTGAGTTCTGGAGTACGCCTCTCCAGAGGACATCCTGCCTGCAGTGCATGCTATAAACCATGTTCTGCAGCAACAGGACCTGGAGCAAGGGGGAACTGAGGCTATGCAACCGCTCGCTAGATCCAGGATAGGAGCTAATACTTGCAGCCCTTGAAACCCCTTCCAAGCCCTTCCAGCCTCTGGGCCTTTGTCCAGCTAAGATTAATCCTAACCCTAACCCAGCCAGCCCAGTAAGGACCTTTGAGAAGGGCTCTCATGTAGTGGCTGCCACCCACTTGCCCAGAAACCCAGCTGTACTTGTAGTCAGTCTGACTGAACCAACCGCTGAGCACCCTTGGTGAAGTCAAGGCACCTCCCTTCCCTGGTTGGAAGCTGAGATGTACATAACCCTAAGTGGAGTTGGGGGCTCCTCTCCAATCCTTCTGAGGCCCTTTGCCTTTCTGGTGGAGTAGCTTCCTCTGGCTTCCTTAATCACTGATCCCAAAGTGGGTGGTTTTAGAACAGGAATGTCTTCTCTGTCCTGGAAGCCAGAGCCAAAATGGAGATGTCAGGGAGGCTGGTGCTGAGGTCCTGCCAGCCACTTGGGGTTTCTTGTCTCGAAGCCCGTCATAACTACCAATGCTGTCATCTGCACTTGGGCTTTCATTTTTTTTTTAAACCTTAGGACAGGATCTTGCTGTATAGCCTACACTGGCATCAGACTAGTGAACATCTAAATGCTGTCTTTGCAGGCATGCGCCACCATGCTTGACTGGCAACTCTTTTTTTTTTTTTTTTTTTTTTGAGGTTTCTCTGTATAGCCCTGGCTGTCCTGGAACTCACTCTGTAGACCAGGCTGGCCTCCAACTCAGAAATCTACCTGCCTCTGCCTCCCAAGTGCTGGGATTAAAGGCGTGCAATACCACTGCCCGGCGGCTGGCAACTCTTACAAAGATGTTCACCATTGGATTTAGGGCTGTCCGAATCCAGCACATCCTCAGCTTAACTAGTCTCTTCTACAAAGAGGTTTTTTTTAAAAAAAAAAAAATTCAGTCTGTGGTTTAGGGTGGATGTATATTTAGTGGTAGACACTATTCTAGCCCATCCAGATACCCTCCGGGAAGAATGTAGCCCCCAGAGCACTCAGCTGCCCTGAAGGAGCCCCCAGGAACTTCAGATGCCATCAGCTATGGTTCCTCCTGCTGCTACTGGGGTTAGTTCTAAGGATAGGAAAGTGGCTCCTCCAATCATGGCTCTCACTACCTCAGCCTCAAAACATTTGCTGATTGTCTCTTAAGTCCAGTGCTTCACCTGGCACAGGGGTTAAGAGGGATGTGGGTATCACTCACCTTCCTTGAGTCCTTCTTTGCTCTTGGCACTGCCCTCACTTTAGGCAAGGGCAACAGCTTGATTTCAAGCCAATGAAGCCCTAACCTCCTATCTAGGCATATGTCACATGACGCTATGACCTTCAGATTTTTCTGCCCCCTGAGCCCTTTTTTCAGTGAGGTCTGACTCATAGAGGATATGAGGCTAGGGAAACCAACCCTGAAGATACTTCATGCCTGGTCACTGCAGTCAGGACCCTTACCCAGCTCACGTAAGCCACAGAGAAATGAAAAGTTAAGTCCTAAGGATGAGCATCTTAAAGGGCTGGGCTGAGTTGAGAGTGTACTAAGATTGGTAGCTGCCTGCCTAACATGCCCAAAGCTCAAGGTTAGATCCCCAAGGCCATATACACTGAGTATGGTGGTACATCCCTACAAGCATTGGGAGGTGGAGGTAGGGGATTCAGAAGTTCAAGGTCATCTTTTGCAAGATCAAGGCCACACAGGGCTCTATAAGACCCATGCAAAACAACCTGGAAGCAAGGCTGGCACCCTGGTGTGAATGTCTGGGAAGCTGCACACAGCTGTGGACTAGGTTGTTTGCTTGGAGCTGAGCCCTGGAGAAGGGCTGCAAGGAGCCAGTCACCTGCAAGCCCAACAGGACACTGGAAGGCTTGGGGATGGTGGCAGCATAGCTGCTGTCAGTACCAACCTCTTCTGCCTCTTCTCTCTCAGGCAGGAAACTTGGGCCACAGCCCCAGTGAGTACCAGATGACACTTCTGCTGTAGAATAAAATGAGCCTGACTAGGCCCAGTTCTGTGTCCATTCTGCTCTGGATTCCATCTACTCCTGACCCTACAGTCTGACCATGTTAGACTCCAGGGTCTGAAACCACTGGCCAGTCTTGGCTGTGGGCAGCACTGCTTCAGCCTCAGCTGGCTCCCTTCTCACCCATCAAAGCCCAAACCTGCAGGAGGACCAGCTGTGGGGCTGGGGGTTGTAGTTGCTCTGAGCTGAAGCCATATCACCCTCTACTGCTGGATGTGAGAAGGACAAGCTGGCCCAGGAAAGCGATGGGAGACAAGCTGGGTGATATAACCCTGACAAATGGGCCTGGGGTCTACTGCTGCACTATGCTGGATAGGCAGGGAAGGGATCGCCAGGGCCTCAGGAAGTGCCCAGAAGGGCATGTGGATTGTGGCTTGCATTCCACCCTGAGTAGCCCTGGAGACGGGGAAGACTTACAGAGGCTATGTGCAGATTGCCACTGGCTTACTCAGTCAAGCCTTGAGTTTTCTGAACCTTAGATCAAGTACTTCAGGGGGAAATGAGACACAATTCTGCCCTGGAGAAGGTCCCACCTGTATGAGATCAAAGAATGAACTTTGGAAGAGCTGAGTGTGAGGACCAGCCAAGGCAGGCAGCAATGTTTCAGCAAATCGAGAGACTCTGGGAAGACTCAGCCACTGTCAAGGAGCTAGAATCCTTGAGGTCAGTACAGACTCAGTAAGAGGTGGGAGATCAGAGACAGAGACTAGAAGATGCTCTATTGCTGGATTTGAAGATGGAGGAAAGGGCCATGAGTGAATGATTCTGAGATTTTCAGGAGCTGGGAAACTCAAGGGACTCAGTTTTCTTTGCAGTTTCTGGAATGTCATCTGCTACCTCAATTTTAGGGCCAGTGAAACTTCCCTAAACTCCAAACCCTTCTTGGAAATCCCACCTAAGCCACACAGCTGACATTATAAGCATTGGCACAATCAGAAGGCCATAGTAAGAGTCATGGCTCCAGGTGAGATTGGGTGGATTTTTAGGATACTGTGGCTGGCTGTGAAATATATAGACAGTCTCCAAGCATGGGAAACCCCGGTGCCAATGTCCTAGTTGAGATCATGCTTAGGTGATCTCAAGAACAACTCTAGAGCCAAGAGTTTGTTGTGGCAATACTTGATTGTAATCTTAGCTCTAGAAAGGCAGAGATGGGAGGATCCTGTGGTCCAATTAACCTAACCTTCTTGAGTTTCAGACTAGTGAGCAACTGTCAGAAAATAAAAAGGTAACGCTGGGTGTGGTGGCACATGCCTTCAATTCCTGAGCTTGAAGGAAAAGCCAAGTGGATCTCTGTGAGTTGTGACCAGCCTGGTCCACATAATGAGTTCCAAGATAACCAGAGCTACATAGAGAGACCATGTCTCTAAATAAATGAATAAATAAATAGGTACACAGTACCTGAAAAACCATACCTAAAGTTGTCCTTTGTTCTCCACATACATTTTTACACACATTCACAAGCACCCTTCCCCACATACATGCACACCCCACTAACACACAATCATACACACATATATACAAGCATACATGCAAGGAAACCAAAGAACACCGGAGCCTCAGCTGTTTATATGTGGAGAGACCCTCTCCTGCAAGAGCTGATCGGCAGTCACTCCCCAGAGCTGCCACCTCCCCAGTGCTTGCCACCTTCTTCCTCACCTTGTCTAAGTCAGGCATCTGGACAAGATTTTGGACAGCTTTAGGTCTTGAATTGACCAAGTGCAGACACGCCCACTAGTGCTGGCCGAGTGAAGGCTGTCTACTGGCAGTCTTGAGGGCTTCGTCCTTATCCTGGAGTAATTCTGGTGCTCTTCGCTCCCTGGGAAGAGGCCATGGAGAAAACCCAAAGCTAGGATGGAAAATTTTTTAAAAGATTTATTTATTTGTTTTTATGTGTATGAGTACACTGTAGCTGTACAGATGGCCATGAGCCATCATGTGGCTGCTGGGAATTGAACTCAGGATGGCCCCGCTCGCTCCTGCCCTAGGATGGAAGATTTGAAGAAACCAGAGCAGATTCTGAGTTCGAGGCCAGCCTGGTGTACAGAGTGAGTTCCAGGACAGCCAGAGCTACACAGAGAAACCCTGTTTCGAAACAAAACAAAACAAAACAAAACAAAACAAACAAACAAAAAGAAACCAGAGCAGAGAGTTTTATGGGAAGAGAGACCTTAGAAGGGCCTATGAGGCTGGCATGTGTAAGGGAGACCTGGGCAGGGAAGCCAGAGAAGGGCCTGCTGCTTAATCACAAGCAAATGAAAGGGGCTCTCACAGGGCAGACCTAGAGTGCTGGGGACTTAGAGGGCATGGTGAGGGAGTAACCCCCATACTTCACCGCATTGAGTTGTGAGCCATGTTTAGGACAGAGCAGGTGCCCCTAGGGAGTAGTTGGGCTCTAGCTTTTGTTTCTGGTAAGGCTTGGTTGGGGTCTCTGGGTCAGTGGAGAGACACACTAAGTGGGTGGACAAGGCCGGGCAGGGCCCCTCTCACCACATCCTTGTCATCTGCCATCTTGGGATGCTGGAGGAGGCTGGGAATGAAGCATATGTCCTAGGATCTGCTCCTAACTGGGATATGTTTGGGGTTGGGCCTAGAAAAGCACTGTGCCCACTGTCCCCTGCCCCCGCCCATCCCCACTCACTGTCAGTCCTCAGACCCTGGGAGAGTGGGACTCTGCCCTTGTGGAGGCACAGAACTGCCTGCCCCCAGGCACCTGGTATCTATCTTCCTGGGAAAATCAATAGCTCCAATATGTCAGCTCTTAAGTGGAGCTACAATAAATTACCCTGCCATTAAGCCCACTGACGGCTACCGCCGCCTCTGCCTCCCATTAGTGAGACATTAGACTTCCTGTGAAGTCTCCCTGTGTGCTTTGCAGTAATGAGCGCTGAGGTGTTGGTTATATCCCTGAGGGGCGCGTCAGCGGCTCCACACACAGTGTGGTGAGACATCACATCTTGGAACTTCTACAGTAGGGTTGCTTCTTCCACAGATTCCTGGTCAGGCCCCTGTAGCAGAGCCTACCAGGGAGAGTGGTTCTTCGAAAGAAGTTTGTTAAGGAGCAGGTGGCTGAAGAGCAAGGTCCGAGGCTTTTCCCTGGATCAGAGCTGTCAGGAGCAGGATGACGAGAAGGTGGTGTCTGTACCGGTTGCTGGGTCCTGTGACTGAGCACCATAAACTTGGTGACTTAAACAACAGATGTGTGTACCTGGAAAGATGGCTCAGTACGGAAGAGTGCTTGCTGCTCTTAGAAGGACCTGGGCTCTATTCCCAGCACCCACATGGTATCTTACAACTGTACCTAACATCAGTTTCAAGGGACTCAGTGTACTCTTCTGGCTCTGTATACACCAGGCACACACACACAGAACACATACATACATACATACATACATACATACATACATACATACATTGCAAAACATATACACATAAAAGAGACTCAAATTTCTTTTGTTTTGTTTTTCAAGATAGGGTCTTTCTTTGTAGTCCTGGCTGTCCTGAAACTCACTCTGTAGACCAGGCTGGCCTTGAACTCACAGAAATCTGCCTGCTTCTGCCTCCCATTTGCTGGAACTAAAGACATGTGCCACCACTGCTGGCTCATTTGGTTTTTTGAGACAGAGTTTCTCTGTGTAGCCCTGGCTATGCTGACATTCACTCCATAGATCAGGTTGCCCTGCCTCTGCCTCCCAGCTACTGGGACTAAAGGTGTGTGCTACTACTGCCTAGCTTAATATTTATAAAAATTTTAAAAGGAGTATTCCCAATGGTCTAGAGGTCTGAAATTTCAAATGCTCCTTGCTACAGTTTGGAGAGATTATTTCTGGTCTCTCTCCCTCCTTCTGTAGCTGGGGCAGGGTGGAGGGGAATCCTTGGCCAGCGCTTCCTAACATCCTGGGACTTTCCTACTTCCGTGTGCCTTGCCTTCTCTTCTGAAATGGCATTCTGAAAATCCTGACAGTGGATTTACAGCCTCTTTTCACCAGTATGACACCTTTGTAAACTATTTCATTTGCAAAGACCAAACAAGGTGCCAATCTCGTTTTCAGGCGTGGGAACACTGTTCACTCCAGTGCAGCAATGCCAGCCCTAGGAAGATATGTGATTGGTGTGTTGTGTGTGTGTGTGTGTGTGTAGGTCCCATGTGTGCAGGTGCATGGAGACTAGAGGTGATGTTCCTCAGGAGCCACTCAGCTTGTTTTTGAGATAGGGTCTCTTACTGGGACCTACTAGGTGACCAGAGAGCTCCATGGGTGACTAGAGAGATCCCTCTTTTCTGAATCCCCAGAGATGGGATTACAAACATGCACCACTACCTAGAGCTTTTTATGTGGCTGGTAAGAGTCAAACTCAGGAAGAGTGATTCAGCAAGCAAGAATCACTCATGCTTGCAGGGTGAGCACTTGACAGATTGAGCCACTTGTCTTGCCGGTTCTGAAATGTCTCTTTCTGCCTCTGATCTGAGACAGTCATTGAGACTGAGATGGGCTCATTGATCATTGTCATAGGTGAGCCCACCCCAGGGTAAAACTCAAAACTCTTGTTCTACCTCCTTGTTCTGGTCCCATGGGCTGTCCTGTGCAGCGTGAGCCTGGCTCCCCTATAGTATCCAATCAAGGAAGCCTAGTTCCCTTTACATTTTAGCTCCATCTCCTTCTGGAAGCTCCCCCTGGCCTGCATGTTACCTATAGTTAAGGGCCTGGGTGCTATGAGGTCCTTACCAGGAAAGTGGTGCAGGGTTCTGTGATGGAACAGGTGGGGTGGGGCCCAGGGAGGAGGACCTGGGTAGACAGGTGCCTCTGTTGACACAGCAGCTCTTAGCCAGGGTCCTGGGTTGGGCCTCTCTGTTGGGCGGGGGGTGGACTCGCAGGTGTTGCTGGGCTCCAACATCCCTATCATTGCTCCTGCTCTAACACAGTGAGAGTGCCTTGGGCAAGTGTGAAGCTTTTCCCATTAGTAAGTGGGCACTGGAGAACAGCATACTCCAGATCACAGGAGGCTCCTGATTTTGTTCCATCCTGGGCTAGATTACAGCTCACAGTAAGGGAATTTACCAGGACCCTCTCTTGCTCACAAAGCAGTAAGCATTCAAAAGCTAGGGTCACCTTCAGGATGACAGACTGGGTGTGCTGCCCCAGGTGGGAGACCTGGAGCAAAGAGAGGGCAAAACCAGGCCACAAGGTCCCAGCCTTCTTCACCTGCAGGGAACAGGGTAAGTGGGTTTGCAGGCTGCTCACAGATCCTGCAGTTGGAACAGGTGTAAATTTCCCCCAAAGCTTCTGGATCTAATTTATTTCAGGTCCCTATTTCTATGCATGCAGAGTCCAAGTCCTGCCCTCCAGCAGAGGAGTTTCAAGTGAAGACAGGACAATTGGGCTGAGTTTTTGTAGCTGAACTTCATGTCTTCAGGAGGCAGGTTGCTGCTCTGTGAGTTGTGTCTCCCCTCTATGCCACCTAGTGAGGGCACCCTCTACCTTGTTGGAGTGCTGTGTAAGACTGGGCCTCACTCTAGCAGGAATGTCTATGTCACGAAGAGTCAGGGGCTCAAGGGTCATTTTCCTGCCTAACTTCTCCATTTCCATGCTCTGGTGCCCTAAGGTACTATCTATCTCCTGAGCAGAATAAATCATAGGGACTCTGCTGGCCCAGAAAGGATCCCAGGTTTTCTGGGACTCACAGCCATCCAGCCCATGAGATGGAAAGGTGAGGGTTTTTTTTGTTTTTTGGTTTTTCCAGACAGGGTTTCTCTGTATAGCCCTGGCTGTCCTGGAACTCACTCTGTAGACCAGGCTGGCCGCGAACTCAGAAATCTACCTGCTTCTGCCTCCCAAGGGCTGGGATTAAAGGCGTGTGACACCACTGCCCAGCTTTTTGTTTTGTGTTTTGGTTTTCTGTTGTTTTGTTTTTGTGTCTGTGACTAGTTTACAGATCAAGAACAAATTCAGAGTGATAGTCATTAGTGGGCCCTGTGGTAAGGCCAGGTGTAATATAACTCACTCTAGCGTCTACACAGCATAGGTATTAAGAAAACATCGTTAGGGCTGACCCTGGGTTTTTTGTTTGTTTCTTTAATTTTGTATTTTAAATTGGGTTGATGTCAAGCTGGGTAGTACAAGCTGGCTTGGAACCAGTGATCCTCTTGTTTCCGGCTCCACAGTGTTGGGATTACAAGGTTCTCTGGCTGATTCTGAAAATGCAGTGAGCTTCAATTAGCTTCCAGCTCAAAAACGCACACAGGTAAGCTACGGAGTGTAATTTCAGTATCGCCTTTCTGTATAGCCTATGGTCTATACAGAGCCATTTCCATTCTCCCTGAAGGCAAATGAATTCTGGGGACCTGAGATAGTCTAGGTGGAGGTGATGTTTCTACAAGCCTTTTTAAGGGGACGGCCGGGTCGGGCCGGGCGTCTAAGGCGCGAGGGCTTCCCACCTCCGGGCCTGAGGGCCCGGATGAAGCGCTAAGAATGGAAGACGCGCTCCTGGAGAACAGGGACCAAGTCCCTCCGGGGCGACGATCCTGGAAAGAAGCCAGCAGATACCACGAGTTCTCAAGTCTGTGGGCGTCGTGGGCATCACACCAAACAGCCCCGGTCCAAGCTCTTCCGAGAGCCGAGTCTGCTTCACCTTCAATCCGCCGCGCCGGCTCAGGCCTCTAAGGAGGGGCTGACCGTTTCGGAAACCCTTAGGTCGCCCTGACCGCCATCAGGGCGGGGCCCGAGACGGAAGAGCTCGGAGAGGAAATGCATCATTTCCGTTGCGTGGCTGGACTCACGTCTTGCAGTCGTGAAATTTGATGTGAGGTTTGGCTTCCGGTTTTGTGCGACGGAAGTGACGCAGCAAGGTGCGCCTCGGCGTGCGGGTCGAGGTCACTATGAACAGTGTCCTGTGCTCACGGGCTGCGGGGTGAGGGCCGAGAGGTGCCCGTGGGTGAGGGCGGGAAGCGGCCGTGACTGCGAGACGCTTACTGCTTTTCTCTTTCAGAGCGGTTCGGGCTCTGCGGCTTGTGGGCTGGGCTTCGCGAAGCTTGCATCCGCCGCCCCGTGGCCCGTCTCCGGCTCAGCCTGCAGACAGGGAAGAGGAGGAAGACCCCAACCTCCCAATCCAGTTTTCCGGCAGCAAAGCCACCCCAATCCGCTGGACGGTGGAGCATTCCCTGGGGAAGCAGCAGCAGCGACCCTGGTGGAAAGTGCTGCCGCTCGCCCTCACACTCGTGGCTTTGGTCATATGGTGCTATCAGAGGGAGGAGAGCAACACGGACCAGTGGTTGAGCCAGGTGTTGGAAGGGAAGGACGAGGAGGACGAGGAGGAGCCGGAAGGTCCTCCGGAGGAGCTTGAAGCTCCAGCCCTCCACAGGGCTAGAACGTAACGTGGTGCGTGCTGAGGAGGGGACTAGGCAGCCGTCCTTCCGTTTTGTCGTCGAATTTGACGGTTTCTGAACTGGTTTTGCTCATGTCCTTGTTGCCTAAAGGACTTGGATGGCGCTCTTGGCGCAGAGACACTAGAGCCCAGCACAAAATTGGAGACCCTGATCTTTGCCGAACACCAATGCCCAGTGATTACGTCCAAAGAACTTTTGAGGTTCATAGAAAAGGTTTTAGCTGTTCGTACAGCTTAATCATGTTTCCAGAGCTGCTCTGGTGGACATGTTAACTGCAGAAGTGTAATGAGCTGTCGTGTGTGTGTGTGTGTGTGTGTGTGTGTGTGTGTGCACCATCAGTTGAAGCTATTTTAAAAACTTGCAAATGGAAAATACATTTGGTAAAGTCTAATGAACTCAATTTCCTCACCTCCCCTTCCATCAGGTGGGTTTTGGTTTGTTTGTTTGTTTGTTTAGACACATTCTCCCCATATAGCTCTGGCTGGCCTGGAACTGGCTATGTAGATAAGCCTTGCCTCAGACTTAGATCAGCCTGCTTCTGCTGCCACTTTTTTTTTTTTTTCTGCTGCTCTTCATTTCTACTTGAGAACTTAAAACAAAAATTCGACATAAGTGGTAGTGCATGCCTGTAATCTCATCACTTATGAGACTGAGGCAGGAGGATCCTAAGTTTAAGGTCTGCTTGGGCTACATAGAGAGGCCCTGTCTTAAAACAAACAAACAAACAAAAAATCATTTTTCAATAACAGTGGGTTTTTTGTTTCTGTCTTTTTACATTGTTGCACATTGAACCCATGAATCTTTTGTGCTAGCCTACCAGTGAGCTCTATTTCCAGCTCACATAGAATAGGTCACATTCCATGTAGCAGTTTCTCATGCTTCCAGGCGGATAACTTCTCTGAAGTGATGTGGGCAATTGAACTTAGGAGCAGAAGAAATGGGCACACATACTACACATCTGCTTTGTTGTTTTCTTTCTTTTCTTCTAATTTTTCAAGACAAAGTTTCTTTTTTGTTTGTTTGTTTTGTTTTGTTATTTGTTTTTTCGAGACAGGGTTTCTCTGTATAGCTCTGGCTGTCCTGGAACTCGCTCTGTAGACCAGGCTGGCCTCTGCCTCCCAAGTGCTGGGATTAAAGGCGTGCACCAGTAGCCTCAGCTGTCCTGGAATTCTGGCTGTAGCCCTGGCTGGCCTTGAACTCAGAGGCGGAGGCTGCCTCTGCCTCCTGAGTGGTAGGATCAAAGGCATGCACCACCAGACCTGAGCCTGACATATCTGCTGTTTTATTTTATGGAGTGATAGGAGAATAGTGATAGGAGAATAGGTTGTTAGCTGAACATTTATTTTATTTTATTTTTGGTGCCATGCTTGTCCTATTTCCCAAATAGACAGTAGCTTGTGTTTGTCTTATTGTTTTCAGTCTGGTGAATTCTCTGGGTGAGTGCCCAGTAAACATCAGGTAGGGAGTGGACCTGTAAATATAAGCCAGCTGCACATACAAGATGGTAGACAAACTGTTGGGCAGAAAGAAATGATTAAATAAAACATGTTCTTTTGAGGGAGGAGGAGTTAACCTAACAGGCACTTAGAAAATTAGATTCATTTTATGTGTATGTGTGTGCATCACATGCATGTCTGGTGCCTATACAGGTGAGAAGGGTGTGTCATTTCCTGGAACTGGAGTTACAAATGGCTATGAGCAACCATGTAGGTGCTGGGAACTGAACTTGGGTCCTTTGGAAGAGGAGCCATGATTTTTAACCACTGTGAGCAATCTCTCCAGCCCCAATAGCCACTTTTGTACACTGTAGCTGTACAGATGGCCGTGAGCTATCATGTGTGTGGCTGCTGGGAATTGAACTCGGGACCTCTGCTGGCCCCGTTCCCTCCTGTGTAATTTACTGTAGCTGTCTTCAGATGCACCAGAAAAGGGCATCAGATCTCATTACAGGTGGTTGTGAGCCACCATGTGGTTGCAGTCAGTGCTCTTTAACCGCTGAGGCAGCCCTTTTTGTAAGTTCTTAAAGGTAGAACAGTAACAGCTTCAATAAAAGGACACTTCTGGTCCTTATGTGGGTATTACAGGTAATGAGTAGATCCGTTGAAGCTAGTTTAAAAACTAACAAATGGGCCCGGCAGTGGTGGCGCATGCCTTTAGTCCCAGCACTTGTGAGGCAGAGACGGACAGATTTCTGAGTTCGAGGCCAGCCTGCTCTACAGAGTGAGTTCCAGGACAGCCAGGGCTACACAGAGAAACCCTGTTTCGAAAACCCAAAAAAAACACAACTAACAAATGGAAAATACATAAAGTCTAATGAACTCCAATTTCCTCACCTCCCCTTTCATCAAGTGGGTTTTGGTTTTTTTTGAGACACAGTCTCCCTATATAGCGGAATAAACACATCGTTTGATGAGACACCTTTGCTCATGTCCACAGTAAAGGTTGTTCAGTTCTACCATCACTGCTATTTGCTCTCTGTCGAATTTATGGAGCCAGCTCTGCTGTCTGACAGGTTCCTTAGGTTGTCTTGTCTTGTGTGTTACTCCAAGCTGGAGTTTGGGATTGATCTAGTAAATAAGTCCTTTAAAATAAGTTAATTTCAGGGTTTGTGGGCTACGGAGAATGCTCAGTGGTAAGTGCTTGGCTAGCATGCACATGGCTCTGGGATCTACCTCTAGCAACCAAACCAAGCCAAACTCCCAAAAGTTGTCAACAACTTTTGTCAACAAATGTCATATGAAGAAGTCAGTAATCTACCCAGCAAGTGGTAATTTTACCTTACTAGTATTTTAAAATATAGTTTACATACGTGGACCAATCTCTCTCTGATCATATTTTAGATCGTATTCCTGGAAATGGAATAGATTTTCTGTAACCCTCCTTTCTGAACATCACTTTACATCCATTCCTTTCAGAACACTTGTGGCTTTGCTACTCAGACTTTATCCATCAGAGCACCTCCGCTGTTAGCTGTGGTCCCTTTTCTCAGTATTTACAATGTCTCATGCCACAGTTACACACTAGTGAATGCTAGCCCTGGGTTCTCCCGAATTCATCCTAGTACTTGCTGAGCCCCACCCCCCACGTGCAGTTACCATTCCGTGGATCCCAGGTCGCTGATTCCTGACCACCCTGTACATCCTTTGCCCGATGGGCTCATGTGGCAGCCTCTTACTCTGTGTTTGTAAAAAAGTGGCTCAACAGGATTCACACTCGGATCGTCCTTAAGTTCACAAATTTAATAAAGGGGCGACCATCGCCACAGTCTTAATTATAGAGCTTTTCCAGCTAAAAGAAACCTGTGCCCAACAGCAGCCCTGGACGCAGAAGCCCTCACGGGGACTCTACACCAACGGGCGTGTCCTGCTTTGCGCCTGGAACTTGCTGCCCTGGTGGGCCGGCAGAGGCTGGGTGTCACTCCAGCCGCACAGCGCGCGTGGGCGAGGGGTCGGCGGGGGCGTGGCCGGCGCGGCGTGCCCGGGGGTGTGGCCGGCGCGGCGGGGGGCGCAGGGGGCTCGGTGCGGGGGGGAGATCCGGGGGCGCCGGCGCGGCGCATGCGCGCTGCATTGTTTTGACTGAAAATGCCGTCGGTTTCGAAAGCCGCGGCGGCGGCGCTGAGCGGGTCCCCCCCGCAGACCGAGAAACCAACCCACTACAGGTCAGTGCCTGGGCTGCCGTCCATGGCCTTCTGGGCGCCGCGGCGCAGAGCAGCGGCCCGCGCGCGCCACGGGCCCGGGTGTCGCCGCTGAGGGTGCGCCCCGCCCGCGCCCCCGCCGCCAGCCCTTGCGGGTCACGCTGTCCGGGCGCGGGCCGCCGCCTAAGGTGGAAGTGGCGGCGCCCAGGGTTTTCGGTGACCCCTGGCTTGGGGGCTGGCTGGGCTTGCTCCTGGTCTCCGGCGACCCCGCGCGCCAGACTGGAGTCTGGGGAACAGCGCCTGCGTTCGTAGCTCAGGGCCGCGCCTGGGCTGGAGGTGGGCGCGCAGCCATCCGGACTCGGGCAGTGGCCGCCTGAGCTTGAGAGGCGGCGCCCAGGGTCTGGGGTGACCTCTGGGTTGGGGGCGGGGCCGCACCTAGAGTCCTGTGGCCGCCTGGGTTGTGAGCCTGGGGGTCGTTTCTGCGGCGCGAAGAGGGGTTGCGCCTGGTGTGGGCGGGTGGCGCTTGCAGTCCATCTGGAACCTGTGAAGGTAGTCGAGCGGGAGTCGGGAGCCCGGGACTGAGGATTGAGAGGTGGCTCCAGGGGTCAGGGACTAGAAGGGGGCGGAGAATGGAGTGTGTAGTTCTATAGAGTTACCTGGGATCAGAATTGGTGATGGCCTGCTAGGAGGAGGTCTATGCCTCGTGTCCGGGAACCTTCCTTATCTGGGGACTGGGAAGTGGAATTTGGGCTCAGGGACCGGAGAGTCTGCCTGGCTGTCTGGAGTTTATCTGGTCGCCGAGTTGGGGAGTGACACCAAGGGTGGTGCTTTGAAAAGAGGAGGGTACCGGGCCATGGCGTGTGGGGGTTGGGGGGTGGCGGGGGAGGCTTCGTGTCTGGGACCCTGCCCCGCCGCATCCCAGGGGCCTCCAGCCGGCGGCGGCTGCGGCCCGCAACGCTGTTTGTCTTTTTAGGTATCTAAAGGAGTTTAGGACAGAGCAATGCTCCCTGTTTTTGCAGCATAAGTGCAGCCAGCACAGGCCGTTCACCTGTTTCCATTGGCATTTCCTAAATCAGCGTCGGCGCAGACCGCTCCGACGACGCGATGGCACCTTCAACTACAGCCCAGACGTATACTGCTCCAAGTACGATGAGGCCACCGGCCTGTGTCCCGATGGTGATGAGTAAGTGGGGCTCCGGTGGGTGGCTCCTGGTCTTTCCTCAGGACGGGTGTTGACTCTCTGATCAACAGGTTTTTGAGGTTTCTGGCTTTTGAGATAGGGTGTCTTTATTTAGCCCTGGCTGTCCTGAAACACTGTATGTAGACCAGGCTGGCCTCGAACTCATACTGATACCTGTCTTGGCCTCTTTAAGTGCTGGCGTTAAAAGTGTATGCCACACTACACTGGTCTCTTTGGTTCTTAATACTCACTGCCTGTAGAGGGGAACCTCATTTTATTCAAGACTTCCAGGGGTCAGTAGAGTATGTGTGCTTGAGGGGTTCCCCGTTTGAAGACTTTTCCTAAAAGATTATGTATGTGTGTTGTAGGGGAAAATATTTGATGATTCAAACTGATTTTGATTCACTTCCCATCCTTATCCCATCCAATGCTCTTCTTTAAATTGGCCCATGATTTGCAGCTGTCTGATTTAAAATGGTTTTGTGTGGTCAACTGTAAGCGTGCCATGTGTACCGTGTAAGTGTGGGATGTTTCTTTGCTGCTTATTTATGTATTTTAAAGAAGGGTAGCAAACTGTTATTCTGATAAGGTTTGTGAGATGATTTTGCTCTTTATTATTAATAATAAGGTGTTGAATCACTGGAGCCGGTGATCTTGCTTATGCAGGCCAGGACTCTAACAATGAGATACTCTCAGCTCATTTGTTGTTGGTTTGTTTTTTGTTTTGTTAGGGTAGGAAATTTGTTTTATTTGCACATTGTCACTTATGTAACACTTTCGGATTTTAATAAGTCAAGGTTTTGTTTGGGTTGGTTTATATTTTACAAGTTTCCTAATGGTGTTATGAGCAGATGTCTTTGCGTGCATGTGTGTGTGTGCTTATGTGTGCAGGTGCAGAGTGTGTGGTTGCTCATGCTCCAGTGCGTACACATACGATTAGAGTTCACAGGTTAACCCTACATATTGTTCCTGACCTTGTTTGAAAATAGGGTCTCTCACTAGCCTGGAGCTGTTTAAGTAGGCCAGGCTGGTTGGCCTGCCAGCAGGTGCCAGGGGCCACCTGCCTCTGCCTCCTTAGCACTGGGATTACAAGTGTGCGCCACTGTGCCAGTGTTTTTTATTGGTTTTGTATCAAGATTCTGGGAATCAAACTCAGGTCTTTACGATTTCAAGGCAAGTATTTTACTGACCGAGCTCTCTCTCCAGCTCCAAACATCTTGGTTTTGAAATAATGAAGACAGAGGAAGTCCAAGTGAGACTTTGTGTTCAGAGGGAGGTGGAATATAGTATCAGGAGGTGTTAAGTTCTTCCTTTGGGCAGTTTGGGGTGTTGGAGTAGCTTCCTGTCCTGACTTGGAAGTATTGGTCTGTCTTTTTTTTTTTTTTTTTTGCCGCTCCCGTCCCAAACTCCCTGTGTAGCCTTGGCTGTTTTGGAACTCACTCTGTAGACCAGGCTGGCCTCCCGAAACACAGATCCACTTGCTTTTCCCTCCCAAGTGCTGGGACCAAAGGTGTTACCACCACTGCCTGTCAACAATGTCTGTCTTAAAGGCTTGATCTCTTGACACTTTGGAGGGATCTAGTGCCTGTGAAATTGTCATAATAGCCATATAGAGTTGTGCTGCTGGTAATTATTTTTTTTAATTTAATTTTATTTATTTTATTTATTTACTTGTTCATTTTTATTTGTAGAATGGGGTCTATATCTTTAGCTTCCTCAGTATCTAACTATGTAACTCTGAATAGCCTGTACCTTGCTGTATAGACCAGGCTAGCCTCAAATTCCCAGAGATTGCTTACCCAAAGGTATTCACCACCATACCAGGCTTGCTTTGTTTTGTTTTGTCTTTGGGATTGGGTTTCTTTGCGTAGCTCTGGCTGTCTTGGAACTCAGGTTGTTGGCTAGGCAGGCCTCAAACTTACAGAGACCCTCCTGCCTGTCTCCTGAGTGCTGGGATTAAAGGCAAGCACCATCACTGCCAGGCTCACTGATCTTTTTTCAAGATTGTATTTTTAATTTCGTGGGTGTGTACACATGTGCACATGAGCATTCAGAACCCACAAAGACTGGAGGATCTGATGGCCCTCAAGTTACAGATAGTTTGACTTACTCAATGTGAATTCTGGAAACTCAACTTGGATCAAGAGCAGTGCATGGCCGGGCAGTGGTGGCACACGCCTTTAATCCCAGCACTTGGGAGGCAGAGGCAGGTGGATTTCTGAGTTCGGAGGCCAGCCTGGTCTACAGAGTGAGTTCTAGGACAGCCAGATCTATACAGAGAAACCCTGTCTTGAAAAACAAAAAAAACCAAACCAAACCAAAACAAAACAAAAAAGCAGTGCATGGTCCTGACTACTGAGCCATCTCTCCAGCTTTCACAGAAAGGTCTTAAATGTATATATAGTTGCTATTAATGTAGCTTGAGGGCCAAACTAGATAAATAGTATAGCCTGCTGAGCTTCAGTTACAGTGTTGTAGAGTCAACAATACGGTTTAGTGGGCAAGAGCATTGGCTGCCAAGCAAAGTTGACTTAAACTTATCTCAGGAACTGCATGACGGAAGAAGAAAACTCATACAAGTTAACCTCTGACTTCTGTACATATGCTATAGCACTAATGCATGTTTGCACATGCATACGCACACACGTACTCTCTAAATACATACAATATATTTAGTGTTAGACGTAGTCTTTGTGTGGTCCTGGCTGTCTTGGAACTCACTATGTAGAGCAGGCTGGCTTTGAACTCAGAGAGATCCATCTGCTTCTGCCTCCTACATGCTGGATTGAAGGCGTGCGACCACAGCTGTGCTACATACACCCTCTTGATCTGGCTCTTTTGAACGTGTCCTTAGAAGACAGGTGACTGTCTGGCTGAGGCCAGGCTCTGTTCCTAGTTTTCCGTGTTCTTTTGGTCACTTGGGGCCGCTGCTACCTGAGCATGGAGCAGGAATACACGAGGCGAACGGCACCAGCCCTGCCTGACCTCATCCTACAGTGCGGTCTGCCTGCAGATAGCTCCTAGTATTCCCCAGTGATAACTTTAATTTCTAAAAATAAAGCATGTCTTGGGCTAAAGGGTTGGCTCAGTGGTTAAGAACACTTGCTGCATTTCCAGATGACCTGGGCTCAGTTCCCAGCACATGGTAGCTCATGCCCACGTATGACTCCAGATCCAGGGAATCTTTACACTCTACTGAAGTCTGCCAGTGCCAGGCACACACACATTATACAGATAAGCATGCAGACACAACACTCAAAACACATACAATAAAATGAATCTAAAAAGAAAAAAAAATCAGTCATTTCTGAGACACTTTGTGGTTCTGAAACTCGGTTGTCCTGGTATTGGAGCATGTCACAGCTGGGCGTCTATAGTGTGTCCGTTCTTAATGGAATGAAGTGTGCTGCGCTGAACATCAACCTACAGCTGATCCTCCTTAGCTGTGTACAAATGGTAATTAACCACATACAGTTAGACATGTTACCTGACATTCTGTGTATCTGATATTTAGTGTAAGATATGTCGTAGGGAAGATTTTTGTTTGTGGTTTATCTAGAGCACATGGAATGATTTGCCCTCAGGAAGCATTCGACAGGCTGCCTCCACTGGGAATCTCTGCTTAGTAATTACTGAGGACTTCCCCATCGCTGCACATGTGCAATGGGTGGAGTTTTTCTTATTGAATTGCATCTTCTGGCTCATGTGGGGTTGCCATAGAAATTATAAATTAGATTGTACCTTCCAGAGCAATGGTGGTGGAGTTTTCCCTTTATTTCAGGGTTTTGAATTTATTTTATTTTATTTTTTGCATAGTACTACCAAGCAATTAATAAATATTTATTTTAGTGCAGAAGTAGAACGCAGGTCCTCAAGAAAGCTAGGGTTAACCTCTGAGCCACATGCCTAGCCCCACAAATCCATTATTTTAAAACATCACCATTTTCAGAGTAAAGCCCCTTTAACCAGTGAGTGGTAGAGTGAGCACTTGGTTATTCTTGGTGTGGGCTCAGCCCGTCCTGGGGCTCCGGACCTGTTCCAAGAGGGCAGCACTGGAGCATGTGTCTGTGGCCCTCTTCTATCCTCACCCTTTCCTTCTGGCTTTCCTACCTTCCCTGAACTCAGTGAGCACCTTCTCCTTCCCTCTGTCATCTCTCCCTATAGAATCCTCCCTCTTCTCTCCTGTGGACACACCCTCTTTGGGAAAGCTTGCTGTCCAACAGTCTCATGGTGAAGATTCCCGACACACTCTTTCCTGGTCGGAGCTGCCTTAGGGTTTCATTGCTGTAAAGACACCATGATCAGGCAAAGAGAATTGGGGCTGGCTTACCGTTTCAGAGGTTTAGTTCATTCTTGACATGGCAGGAAGAATGGTGGTGTGCAGGCAGGCATTGTGCTGGAGAAGGAGCTGAGAGTTCTACATCTTGATCTGTAGGCCACAGAAGGAGACTGTATTCGTAGCTTGAGTGTAGGAGACCTCAAAGCCCACCCCTACTGTGACACACTTCCTCCAGCAAAGTCATAGCACCTAATAGGGCCAGTTACATTCACTCTTCCACAGTGGCCACCCTTGATGCCTCCTCCCATGATTCCCATTTAGCCTGTCCTTTGATAACTATTGTAGCCCTAAACTACTCCACTATAGGGTTTGATGCCAAAGGGTACTTCCTGCTTCGTCCTGCCCTGGCTGACAACTTGGCCTTTGTTCTGGTGGGCATGACCTTTTCCCAGGATGGGCCTTGAATGATAGCTCTGGGTCATGTGTGGTGGGCTTTGCCCCCATAGGAATTGCCCTTCAGGCTCCATATGGCCTGGTTAGGTTGGTTGGCTAACTGGAGAGTGGTAGGTCTGTCTCCCAAGCCCATTAGGCAGCATCTAGGGCAGGTAGTAGGGTTACATTCATATCTGTGCACAGTCAGTGTCTGTCACCCCCAGTGACAAAGCCCTGTCTCCTAATCCCTTTTAAGTAGTGCTATTCCCTGATGACAACTTGGTCATTCAGATATATGAGTCTGTGCAGACTGTTCTTACTCAAGCCTCCACTCTTGGTAACTTGCTGAGTTTCCCTTTCTTTCTTTCTCTCTTTCTTTTTTAAAGATTTTACTTATTTATTATATATAAGTACACTGTAGCTGTCTTCAGAGACACCAGAAGAGGGCAACAGATCCCATTACAGATGGTTGTGAGCTACCATGTGGTTTCTGGGATTTGAACTCAGGACCTCTGGAGGAGCAGTCAGTGCTCTTAACCGCTGAGTCATCTCTCCAGGGCGGGG
>NW_022196911.1:25025697-25044092 GCF_008632895.1 Mastomys coucha
TTCTTCTTCTTCTTCTTCTTCTTCTTCTTCTTCTTCTTCTTCTTCTTCCTCCTCCTCTTCCTCCTCCTGTTCTTCTTCCTCCCCCTGTTCTTCCACCTCATCCCCCTTCTCCTCTTCCTCCTCTTCTTTCTCCTCTTTTCCTACGATTTATTTTATTTTAAAAAATTTCTAATAATTTATTTGTTTTTTATTTCATGTGAATTGGTGTTTTGCCTATGTGTATATCAGTATAAGCATATTGGATACTTTGTAGTTAAAAACACTTGTAAGCTGGGCAGTGATGGTGCATGCCTTTAATCCCAGCACTTGGGAGGCAGAGACAGGAGGATTTCTGAGTTCGAGGCCAGCTTGGTCTACAGAGTGAGTTCCAGGGCAGCCAGGGCTACACAGAGAAACCCTGTCTTGAAAACAAAACAAAACAAAACAAAAAAACTTGTGAGCTGCCATGTAGGTACTGAGGATTGAACCTAGATCTTTTGGAAGAGCAGTCAGTGCTCTTAACCACTGAGCCATCTCTACAGCCTTTCTTTCTCTCTTTCTCTTTCTTCTTTCTTTCTTTCTCTCTTTCTCTTTCTCTTCTTTCTTTCTTTCTCTCTTTCTCTTTCTTCTTTCTTTCTCTCTTTCTCTTTCTTCTTTCTTTTTTCCTTTCTTTCTTTCTTTCTGTTTTTTGTTGTTCTTGTTTTGTTTTGTTTTTCAAGATAGGGTTTCTCTTTGTAGCCCTGCCTGTTGTAGACCAGGCTGGCCTCAAATTCAGAGATCTGCCTGCCTCTGCCTCCCAAGTGCTGGGATTAAAGAAGTGGACTACCACCACCCAGCTTGGTTTTCCATTCTAAGACTTAGAGCAGCAAAGTCTTGTCTCGATGGCTATGGCATGTGTTAACACAGTTCTTACATTCAATGCCTGCATGGAAAGACCCTTATACAGTGTTTCATATACAAACTTGTGGGAGACCAATCGTGATAGTGCATATTTTTAATCCCAGCACCCAGGAGCCAGAGGAAGGCAGATCTCTGAGTTCAAGCCAGCCTGATTTACAAAACAAAGTCCAGGGCAGGCAGGCCTACATAGTGAGACCCTGTCTCAAAAAAATAAATAAAAATGAAAACTTGTGAGGCCTAAGGCTTATGTGAAAGCTAGACATAATGTGAAAGCACTGACTGCTCTTCCAAAAGATCTGGGTTCAATCCTGTAATTTGAGTGACTACTGCAAACTTTTGCCGTGAATGAAAGCATGAGCAGCCCTGATGGCTAGAGAACGACATGTAGGCGTTCTGCCACTTGTGGCTTTGGAGAAAACATGCTCTTTGGTGGCTCCAGGATACTCAGGTTAATGGAATTAGAATCAGAGCACTGAGCTGGGATTTGCAAGGGACTCATGTAAAACGTGCTTCCAAGGCTGCAGGTTCTAGGCCCTGAGCTCAGCAAGAGCTCTCTTGCCTTAGAGTGGAGCAGGGGGCAGAGGAGGTGACAGAAGAAGCTCCTGAAAGATGCCAGCTTGGAGGACAGGGACATCAGTGGTGGTGGCCCAGCACTTGGGAGGCCGAGGCAGGCGGATTTCTGAGTTCGAGGCCAGCCTGGTCTACAGAGTGAGTTCCAGGACAGCCAGGGCTACACAGAGAAACCCTGTCTGGGGAAAAAAAAATGCGTAGTTGTTAGTAAATTGCATCTTTCTAGCTGAAGTCTCTTGCAGGATGTCCCTGGAAATATCCCTGGGTTTTTATGTGAAGTAATCCCTAAAGATCTCTTTTGGAAGATGACCTCTACATGACAAAGCCAGCCACAGTGAGCTTTTGAATTAAATTAATTGCATTGAATTAAGTATGTAAATCAGGTTGGCCTTGAGCCTGCAACCTCTAACTCCCAAGTGCTGGGACTAAAACATGCCCGTCATGGAGGCTGTTCTTTTACATTTGGTCCAAGCTCAACTTTGAGGTCATGGAGTAGTGGGCAGTGGCTGCCTGGCCAAGCAGAAAAGAGCGCCAGGTAGTGGGAGTGCGACTGTCCTAGGGAGAAATCTCAGGCGGTGCTCTGGTTGCCATGGCAATGATCCTGGAGCAGAGAATCAAGGTGCCCCTCAGCACAGATCAGAGAAACCTTATGGGAATGGACATAAATTTCAATGTAAAATTGGGAGGATGGATAAGGGTGGTTAAGTTGTCTCTACAGTGTGGAGACATCTCTAGAGCCCTATCCCTTTGGAGTGATGTTTTTCTGTCCCCGTCTTTTCTGACGGGATAGCAGTTGGAATGAAAGACTGCTGGAGTGGAGGCATCCCTGGCTACAGCACAGGTAGATGTGGGCCGGA
Organism: Mastomys coucha; assembly: GCF_008632895.1. NCBI lineage: Eukaryota > Metazoa > Chordata > Mammalia > Rodentia > Muridae > Mastomys > Mastomys coucha. The sequence goes on from NW_022196911.1 coordinate 25,028,004, forward strand.
GTGGAGGCGAGGTCATTCGTTATGTTTGAGGACTTGTTTGTATTGTAGTATCTGTCTCATACACACTTACACATGCATATACATAGGCGCGCGCGCGCACACACACACACACACACACACAGTATGAGGCCTTTTGTTCCATTCTCCTGTTTCTCTAGATCACTTATGATTCTTCTTGGAGTATATGGTCTCGGGTCCATTGTATGATTGAGGCATGACATTGCCCTATCTCTTCCTTTTTGCCCAGGTCCAGCCTTGGCTGTTCCTCACTAGGTCTGTGGCCTTGGTAATTTACTAAGACTTTTTCTCATTCCTTTTCCTCATTCCTGAAAAGCATCAGAATAGAAAGAGGACAAGGCCTGTGTTCATGGCAAGAATGCACATTTGAGAATTTTATTCAGGGCTGAGAGTGGTGGTCTAATCCCAGTACTCAGGAGACAGAGGCAGGAGATCTCTGAGTTCAAAGCCAGCCAGATCTACATAGTGAAATCCTGTCTAAAAAAAAATTTTTTTTAATTCAGAACAGATGAAGTGACTTAGATAAAGGTTCTGACACCAAAGAACATTGTGAATTAAGACCTGGAAATAACAGACTCCTGAGGTTGTTGGACACACATTCAGAAAATAAACAATGTAATAAAATATTTTTTAGAAAGTAAAAACTTAAAAATTTTAATGGAAAAGAAAAATAGGCCTACTGGCACATATTGGAGTATATCTGTAATTCTGGCGCTTAAGGGGTAGAGGTAAAATTTGGAATTCAAGGCCAGCCTGGGATACATACAACCTGTCTCAAAATACAAAATAGGCAGAAAACTTTCGGTTTCAGTTTGAGAGAAGAGATGGGCACAGCTTTGGCAGTTGATTGCTTCTTGTGTAGTATAGCTCCTAGAGACGGTGAGATCTCCCTCCGTCATTCCAGACTCTGTGTGCTGGCCCTTTAATGCTTATTTATAATCAGATTAAATGTCTTTTCTTGGAGATACTTTTGTTTTAAAATCAGTAAAGGAGGGCAGGAGCTGTAGTTCAGTGCTAAGAGTACTTGTCTAGTATGAATGCAGTTCTGGGTTCAATTCCCAGTACTTCCAGGGAAAATAAATAAACCATTGACTTAAAGTTACCTCAACAACAGTAAGATTAAATAAAATAAAAGTCAGTAAAGAAGCCGGGAGGTGCTGCCGTGCTCCTTTAGTCCCAGCACTGGGGAGGCAGAGGCAGGCGGATCGGATCTCTGAAGTTGGAAGCCAGCCTGGTATCCAGAGAGCCTGTAAGTTATATGATGTCATGGATTTTGGTATAGCAATTAATGATAATAAGGATAATGTCTTAGTTTGCTTTTCTCTTTCTGTGATAAAACATCTGACCCAAAGCAATTTGGAGGAGAAAGGTTTATTTATTTGGCTCGCTTTCATCACAGTCCCTCACTGAGGGAACTTGAGCAGAAACTGAAGCAGACCTCCCAGGAAAACTCTGCTTACAATCTTATTCTCTGTGGCTTGCTCAGTTTGCTTTCTTTTTCTTTTCTGTTGGTTTGTTTGATACAAGGTCTCTCTGTTCAGACCTGGCTGTCCTGGACCAGACTGGCCTCTAACTCAGAGATCTGTCTGCCTCAGCCTCCAGAGCACTAGTTTTAAAAGCACACACCAGGGGGCTGGTGAGATAGCTTAGCAGTTGAGAACTGCTCTTCCAAAGGTCCTGAGTTCAAATCCCAGCAACCACATGGTGGCTCAAACCATCTGTAATGGGATCTGACGCCCTCTTCTGGTGCTGTCTGAAGACAGCTACAGTGTACTTATGTATAATAATAAATAAATCTTAAAAAAAAAAAAAAAGCACACACCACCACAGCCAGGCAGTGGTGGCACACACCTTTAATCCCAGCACTTAGAGAGGCAGAGTGCAGGTGGATTTCTGAGTTCGAGACCAGCCTGGTCTACAGAGTGAGCTCCAGGACAGCCAGGGCTATACAAAGAAACCCTGTCTCGGAAAAAAAGAAAGAAAGAAAGAAAGAAAGAAAGAAAGAAAGAAAGAAAGAAAGAAAGAAAGAAACCAAAACCAAACAAACAAAAAAGCATACACCACCACCATCTAACTTAGTTTGCGTTTTTATAAGATCCAAACCTGCTCAGAGTTGGCACCACCAACTACACCCTCTCATATCAATTGTGAGTGAAAGAAAAAAAAAGCCTCACAGGTTTGTCTAGAGGTCAGTCAGATGGAAGCATTTCTTTTCTTTCTTTCTTTCTTTTTTTTAAATATGTATTTATATGAGTACACTGTAGCTGTCTCCAGACACACCAGAAGAGGGCATCAGATCCCATTCCAGATGGCTGTGAGCCACCATGTGGTTGCTGGGAATTGAACTCAGGACCTCTGGAAGATCAGTCAGTGCTCTTAACTGCTGAGCCATCTCTCCAGTCCTAGAGGCATTTTCTTAATTGAGGTTCCCTGGTTCCTGATTACCCTGTCTTGTGTCAGGTTAACAAAAAACTGACTAGCACCAGTAGCAATGCATGGTGTAAAATATGGAAAGGTCGCATGCCTCCGAGTGTGCCATTTTGGCAAGCGGATTATTCTGAGATGAAGGCAGACAAACTGTCGCTTTGACAGGAAGTGGTGTTTTTCTGCTGTGTACATCAGATTCGGTCTGAGTGCCCTGGGAGGGTTGTGGAGTCGGGGACAGGTACTTGCTGAGTAGCATCATTTCTGGTCAGAGCACACCTTGGTGTGCAGGTGTGTAGAAGGAGCCACTCCACAGCTGTCGGTGGTAGGCAGGTGAAGCGCAGGGTCGGCTAAGCCCACCACAAGAACTAGTCAGTGTGTTCATCCCTCTGCCTCCCAGATGCCCTTACCTGCATCGAACGACTGGGGACACGGAGCGCAAGTACCATCTGCGCTACTACAAGACAGGCACATGCATTCACGAGACAGATGCACGGGGCCACTGTGTGAAGAATGGGCTGCACTGTGCCTTTGCACACGGGCCCCTGGACCTTCGGCCGCCTGTGTGTGACATCAGGTGAGTTGGCGCTTACTTAGGGACCAGCTCACCCACTGCTACTTCCGGCATTATTGTTTCAAAGCATCTCTTTCTGAGCCCATTTTCTTGGGTTACTGTTTGGGGACAAGATCTCCTGTGTTTCCCACACTGGCTTCAAACTCTCTTTCCTCTTGCCACTCCTTCTGGAGTGCTAAGATTATAGAGTTTGCCACCACACCCAGTTTATGTAGGCTATGTAGGTTTATGTAGGGGAGCAAGCAAGCCAAGTGTGGTGTGTATACCTTCAGTCCCCGTACTTGGGAGGCAGAAGCAAGCAGATCTCTTAAGTTCCAGTACAGCCCAGTCTTCATAGCAAGCTCTAGGACAGCCGGGAGGGCAACAACAACTCTGTCTAAAATAGAAGGGGTGCGGAATTCTTTTCTAATGAACCAGCTCTACAGTTGCAATTTGTGAAAGAACTGATGTCCGAAAACAAGGCTACTGGGCCTAATGCTGTTGTGGTCTGGCTCTAAACCCTCCGGTAGTGTTTGTTGGTGAGGTGACAGACAAGAACTAGGCTCTGTAGCCATGGATTCTGCTGGCTTTCCTACCTCCAGGAACCGTCAGGCTATAACTGCTGTACTCTGCTGTTGGTTGCAGGGAGCTTCAGGCTCAGGAAGCCCTGCAGAATGGCCAGCTCAGTGGAGGGGATGGTGTGCCTGATCTGCAGCCTGGGGTCTTGGCCAGCCAGGCCATGATTGAGAAGATTCTTGGTGAGGATCCACGGTGGCAAGGTAAGCCTGGGGTTGCTGCAGTACTGCAGGGGGGAGCTATGTCTTCTCTCTTGGTACCTGCCCCATTTGTGAGTTCTTAAACTAGGGAGGAGGACAGATGGACAAGTCAAGGTTCCTCAGCCCACTGTTAACCGTGAGCCATGTAGGAAACAGGTGGCCAAGTGGCATTTGAACGTAGCCATCTGGCCCCAGACTGTGCTGACCCATCATACCACCTGATATCTGTCTTGTTAGGTAGTATTGGTTGGGTTGTGGGACTGAGGGAAGTGTTCAGGGCCCACAGCAAACTCCAGGCACCCTGTACCAGGACTTTGCTGTCTGGTGTCTGCTGCCACCTACCCCATTAAAGGCAGACCCACCTACATAAGCCTGGATTTCGATGTGTCTGGAACTTCAGTCAGATGTTTGCCTGGTTTTGGGCTTGTACCTTGGAACTGCAAAACCCACATCCTCTGCAGGCTCCATGAATGATAGTTGGGAAAAGTAAGAGTCATGTTTTGTGGTAAAATATGCATAAAAGTCACCATTTTAGGGACTGGGGAGGTGGCTCGGTGAGTGCAGGGCTTACTTTACAAGCATAGGGATCTGAGTCTGGATGCAGGGGATTCCTGAGAAAGGCCAGGTGCTGCAGTGCAGGCCTGTGATTCAAGCACTAGGGGGTTGGAGGCAGGAGGATCCTGAACGTTTGCAGTCTAACCAGTCTAGCCAATTGGTAAACTCGGTTCCAAAAAGTAAGATGCAAAGGACTGGAGAAATGCCTCAGCAGTTAGAGCGCAAATAGCTCTTAAGAGGACCGGGTATGATTGCCAGCACTCACCTGGCAGCTCACAACGGTCCTGTATCCATGGGCACCAGTACACACATGGTATAAAGACATACATGCAGGCAAAAGCTCCTACATACAAAATAATAAATGTGAAAAAAAAATAAGGTAGGAGAGCAGGGCGGTGGTGGCGCATGCCTTTACTCCCAGCACTTGGGAGGCAGAGGCAGGTGGATTTCTGAGTTTGAGGCCAGCTTGGTCTACAGAGTGTGAGTTTCAGGACAGCCAGGGCTACACAGAGAAACCCTGTCTCGAAAAACCAAAAAAAAAAAAAAAGGTAGGAATGTTAAAGGAAGACACTTAATGTCAACCTCTAACTCCCACCTGTACGTACACCCAAGGATGTGTATACACATGCAATTCACCTTTTTAAAGTGAGCATTTTAAAGTGTTACATTCTGTACATTCACAGTATGAACCACCAGAGCTACCTAATTCTAGAACATTCTCTTCACCCTGAAAGGAAATTCCATATTCAAGGGTAGTCATGTGCACCCATCCCTTTTCCTCATGTATAACAAAGCATTGTTGTTATTCAGTTTTTCTGAGGCAGGGCTTCTCTTTAGCCCTGACTATCCTGGAGCTCACTGTGTAGACTAACCTGGCCATAGACTCACAAAACTCTGCCTGCCTCTGCCTCCTGAGTGCTGGGATCATAGATGCCTGCTACCACAGCCTGACTTCTGGGTTTTCTAGTTTGTAAGCAGTGCTTCTGACTTTCAGATAGTCCAGCTTTGGATTGTTTTCCTTCAGTCTTCCTCTCTCATTGGATAAAATGAATCCAGCTAGGGGCCAGAAGCCAGATACATTAACAGCATGGCTATGGAGCTGTTTCTGACAGTCTTACTGTGCTGTCTGACACTCACACTACATTCTCTTCATTGCCCTGCCTGGCTTGGTGCTGACAAGTTGCGGCTTATTGTAACACTGTAGGTTTTGGGAAAGGAGAAGGGATGCCACCTTCCTAGTCCCTCTGTTCCAGACCCAAAGTCAGGGACAGGGCGTGATAATTAAGCACAGGACGGAGTGGCAGCAGGCTCATGTCTGGCTCTGTGTGTGTCTATCACCCTCCTGCTCTGTTCAGCAGTCTCCCATGGGCAGCCTCTATTTTCACTAAGTGGGCATCTGATCCATTGCCACGGGTGAGAGGTGAGGACCCCATGTCTCTGGAGGGTAGATTTGACTCATCAGGACTTAGCTGAACAGGACAGAAAGAAAGGAAGTGAGTTTCAGATCTTTACTCATGGTTTTGTTTGTTTGGGGTTTTCCTTTTTTGACAAAGGGTCTCACTATGTAGCCCAGACGAACCTTGAACTCAGAGATAGACTTTTTTCCTCTCCAGTGCTGGAATTAAAAGTGTGAGCCAGCGCAGCCAGCCTCAAAGTTGGAGTGTTGTTGTTATTTTGTTGTTCTTTTTTTTGAGGTAGGGTCTTATGATGTAGCTCTGGCTTTCCTGGAACTCACCATGTAGACCAGGCTGGCCTCAAACTCATAAAGATCTGTCTGCCTCTGCCTCTTGAGTGCTGGGATTAAAGGCATGCACAACACGTCTGTCAAAGTTAACCATTTTAAAGCTGGGTGTGTTAAAGCACACTTTGTGAGTCTAGCACTCAGGAGGCTGATGCAGGGTGATCATGACCTCAGGACCAGCCTAGGCTACATACTAAAACTGTTTCATAGAGTTAACAAAGACACTGAGCTGGATCTGGTTAGTTCATACCTATAATCTTATATCTTAGGAGGCTGGGTTTGAGCAGGATTGCAAACTCTAGGCCAGCTTGAACTACAGAGCCAAGTTTAAGGCCAGTCTGAGCAATGAATGGGACCCTCCTCACAATAGAGAGTAAAGAGCTGCATGTGTGTGACTCAGGGCTAGACTGCTTATCTGCGCTTTAGGTCCATGCTTAGTTCAGTGCAGCATGAGCAGGAGCATGGTGGCTCACATGCACTGGGGAGGCAGGCACAGGGGATTGAGTTTGAAGCTAGCCTAGATTATGTGTAACCTGTTTTTTAAAAAATATTAAGATTACTCCCCCCCCCCCCCCCCCCCCCCAGACTGGTTTTTTCTGTGTAGCCCTCGCTGTCCTGTAACTCACTCTGTAAACCAACCTGACTTTGAACTTACAGATCTGCCTTCCTCTGGCTCTCAAGTTCTGGGATTAAAAGATGTGTGCCACCACCACTTGGCTAATGTTAAGTATTTTTAAAAGTAGGAATTTCCGGGGGCTGGTGAGATGGCTTAGCAGTTAAGAGCACTGACTGCTCTTCAGAGGTCCTGAGTTCAGTTCCCAGCAACCACATGTGGCTCACAACCATCTGTAATGTGATCTGATGCCCTCTTCTGGTGTGTCTGAAGACAGCTACAGTATACTCATGTACTTAAAATAAATAAATAAGTCTTTAAAAAAAAAAAGTAGGACCAGGCAGTGGTGGCGCATGCCTTTAATCCCAGCACTTAGGAGGCAGAGGCAGGTGGATTTCTGAGTTTAAGACCAGCCTGGTCTACAGAGTGAGTTCCAGGACAGCCAGGGCTACACAGAGAAACCCTGTCTCCAAAAATCCAAAAACCAAAAAAAAAAAACAAAGCAAAACAAGGGCTGGCGAGATGGCTCAGCAGTTAAGAGCACTGACTCCTCTTCCGAAGGTCCTGAGTTCAAATCCCAGCAACCACATGGTGGCTCACAACCATCCGTAATGAGATCTGACGCCTTCTTCTGGTGTGTCTGAAGCAGCTACAGTGTACTTACATATAACAATAAATAAATCTTTAAAAAAAAAAAGTAGGAATTTCTTCTCCGTCGTCATCATCATCAGAGGTAGGAGTGGGCATGAAAGTGCTTGGGTAGAGGCTAGAGGACAACTTTTGGGAATCAGTTTTCTTCTATTGTGAGTTCCAGAGATTGAATTCGAGTTGCCAGGTTTGCACAGTAACTGCTTCTACCTGCTGAGACATCTCACTGACCTAAAAGTATTTTTAGAGCAGGTCTGTACTCACAGCAAACAGGAGAAGATGAGAGCTTTCCCCTGTGTTCTGTGTACCCCAGCCTTATTGACAGAGTTCAGAGTAGAGCTAGTCACCTGATGCACTGGGCAGGCCTGCAGTGGCCCGTTGCTACCCAAGCCCACGGAGATCGGGCCAACATTTCAGTAGGTTGGTTGGGTGTTTTTTTTATGGTAATAGAAACAACAGAAAGAGAAGACAGCCAGACAGTGGTGGTATATGCCTTTAATCCCAGTATTCGGGAGGCAGAGGCAGGTGGATTTCTGAGTTCAAGGCCAGCCTGGTCTACAGAGTGAGTTCCAGGACAGTCAGGGCTACACAGAGAAACCCTGTCTTGAAAAACTGAAGGAAAAAAAGAGAGAGAAGACACCACTGAGAATGGGAGCATGAGCTGGGGACAAGCATATTCTCAAAAAAGCTCTATATTTTTGTGGTTGTTTATTTGTGTGGGGGCTGGGAGTGTGCATGCCTGTGGGTGTGTATGTGTGTGGGTGAGTGTGCATGCTTGTGGGTTGTATGGGAGCCTGAAGCTGACATCAGACATCAGCCTGTAGCCCGATCTCTCCTCATGTATTGATATGGAGTCTCTAAATTGTCCACAGCTCACTGGATCTGCATTCTCCATGATAGATTTGTGGGCAGGCTGCATGCCCATCTGGAATTTACATGGATGCTGAGGATTTGATCTCTGCTCCTCATGCTTGTCCAATAAGTGTTTAAAGCCACTAAGCTATCACCTCAGTCTATCAGTGGTTTTTAATATGGTCATACACTAATAAGACTTTTTTTTTTCTTTTTGAGACAACATTTCATTTCACCAAGTATAGTTTTGAACTTGCCATGTAACTAAATAAACTTGAGTGTCTGTTACTTCTGTCTATACCTCTCAAGTGTTGGGATTACGGCACGTGCCACCATGCCCACGTCACAATGGGATTAAACCCAAGCTTGGTGCATACTAGGCAAGCTTTTAGCAGCTGAGCTCTATTCCCAGCCAGTTCCTAAAGGAACCCTATCCCAGTTAACAGGGCTTCTCTCATCTCGTACTGTGTACAGCATCTTTACGGTCATCCACAGTACATACGGTCATCCACAGTACATACGGTCATCCACAGTACATACGGTCATCCACAGTACAGTAGCTCTGGTCCTTCTCATGGATGAACCACGTTTGCTTACCTACTCAATGGTGATGGATGGGTTGCTGTCTGTACTTTGTACTACTATGCCTAATGTTACTTTGAGTGTTTAAGGCCAGATTTTTTTTGCATCTGTTTTCCAGACAGTAACTTTGTGTTGGGCAGCTATAAGACCGAGCAGTGTCCGAAGCCACCACGCCTATGTCGCCAGGGCTATGCCTGTCCACACTACCACAACAGCAGAGACCGTCGTCGGAACCCCAGGAGGTTCCAGTACAGGTGGGCTCGGGGACCACAGACAGGAAGACCCTGAGCAGTCTCCCAGGTGTTCCTGTCAGAAGCCCACACTGGCTCTAGATAGATACTCTATATCTATCTAGTTGTAGCCACTGACCCTGTGGCTCTGTAACCCCTGCTGCCTCCCTTCGCCTGACAGATTCAGGCCATGAGGCTTCTTCACTTCTTTGCTGTGACCCTTGCACCCTGTGCTGGGGGTGGGGGGAGCATTTTCCATGCAGTTGTCCTAGAGATGCTCATCTTAGGTTCTCCCATTGTGGATTCCCTGCTCAGCAGTGGTGTCACTCACAGGCAAGGAAGGTGTCTTAAGAGAGCTTGGCTTGTTAGAGACAAAGTGAAGGCTTGAACGTCTGTTGATGTGTTGTAGGGGCAAGTGAGGGCAAGGCTGGGATCTAGGTCACTTTGCCCTCAGGCCTGGTGGTTCTCACATGATCCTCCCACTGTCGTCCCTGTTAGGTGATGGGGATTACAGGTGGGCACACTCCTCCCCGGCCTGCCCATCACTTTGTGTGTTTTCACTGGCACCACCCTTGTACAGTGTACCACCCCTGTCATGTAAGGACTGTGCCCCACGCAGCAGTCATTGCACCTTTGGCTTTTATGGGATGTGAGGTAGAGCTCACCCTCCAGGCTGATAGTAGGACACCATGTCCTGGAGATTGAGAGTTTTGGGGGTGCTGAGCTCCTTACCTTCCTGATTTTCACCTGCCTCTGGGTCGGAGTCCCATCAGCCTGATGGCCCCCATCTTCCCAAGCATCATCTACTCTGCTCTAGCCACCCCTCTCTGTATGGCTGGCCTCCCCTCTGGGCTTGCAGTCTGCACTCCCAGTGGCCCAGATCCTCGGTCCCCACAGATTTCCTTACAGCCTATCCCTTTTCTTCACAGGGCACTTTCTCCTTTTTGTAGTAATCCCATGTCTCTTTGAGTGCCTAAGGGACACCATTCCTCAGATAGGCAAAGATAGTGGGTTTGTGACTTCACTGCTCTCTGAATAGCTTCAGGGTCAAGAGACCCGAACAGAAAACCAGCAATAATATAAGTAAATGGTACTGCCAGTGCTGCCTGGCCTTAAGAGGACCAGCAGATATTGTTGTAAAATGGAGGAAAATTGTGTAAAGAAGCCAGGCAGAGGCAGGTGGAGTTCTGAGTTCAAGGCCAGCCTGGTCTACGGAGTGAGTTCCAGGACAGCCAAGGCTACACAGAGAAACCCTGTCTCTAATAACAAAAACAAACAACACCCCCCCCCCCAGAAAAAAGAAAATCAGGTAAAGAAAAAAAAATGAGTTCCAGAAGTGGGAATTTTTACTATAAACGCAAACGGACGGTGAAGCTGTCCGAAAGCATGGGAAGAGGGTGGGGTGTGGTCACTTAACCTGATTAGGAGTCTGGAGAGCTCCATCACATCTCAGATTCCACTTGGCCGCAGAAGGCAGAGTCCTGGGCCACCTCACCCCACACCCTACTGTGGGTCCCTGAGCCTGCTCTTCCTTGTCCCTGGGAGGTGTGACTCCTCTGGAGAAGGGTCTATGGGGAGTAGACGCTCAAGTTCACCCCGTTCGCCTTCGCACCCCTGAGGGGGGTTCTCTTGCTTTCTGCCCTCTGTTAGGAGCCAGATTCTGAGCACATAGTATATGCTCTTCCTGTTCTAGGTCTACGCCCTGTCCTAGTGTGAAGCATGGTGATGAGTGGGGGGAGCCCTCACGGTGTGACGGTGGGGACAGCTGTCAGTACTGCCATTCCCGCACAGAGCAGCAGTTCCATCCTGAGGTAGGCATTGGTCAGGGCCCAGACTGGACTACTGGCAGCTCAAGAGGGGCTGGTTGTATGTGGGATCCTCACTGGAAGGGCCACATGCTGTGAGACGTATTAAATCAGCCTTGGAGGAGTGGGGAAGTGGGGTGGGAGCAGAGAGGCAGGAAGGGCCCCATGACGTGAGAACAGCACTTCCCTCTCCCAGACAGGGAGTATATCCAGGAAGGGACAGTCGTTACTAGAGAGTCCCCCCCACCCCCCCCACCTCCCCACCCCCCGGCACTGGCTGCCCTGTTTTCAGTACTGAGGTGCAGCTGATGGATACAGTTCACAGCTCCGCCCTGAGTGCTGTGTGAGATGAACTGCCCGTTCCTGAGCAACAGACTCTCACTAGTGAATCCTCATGGATGATGAGTTCCACATGGATGGGAAGGGCTGTCTGTCCTGTGCAATATTCTAGATAGGTATTTGGCCCAGTCCTGATGTGTTCTCCTTGGCTGCCCAGTCACCAAGCAGAATTCATTCAGATTTGAATTAAAATGAATAAGCAGGGGGAGGAGATGTTTGAAGGGGGCTGTGACCGGGATGTAAAGTGAATCCCTAAATTAATCAATAGAAAGAACGAATAAGCAAACAAACTGTGCTTGGGCGTCTAAGTCTGCAGGTAGTAGGGCTAGGCTAGGAGCTGAAGGACATGGGCTGTATGCAGGCATAAGTGAGCTGGTGCAGGGGGCTGTTGCCACGCCCTCCCTAAGCCTCTGGAGTGGCTGGTATTGTTTTGGTATCTGGGGAATGTTGGCCCCAGAGGTGCCGTTCCTGGTGCCAAAGTCTTTTCTGTTCGTTCCCAGGTCCCCATGGTGAGTATGGTACTGTGAGTGAAGGAGTGGACAGTCTGGTCGTAAGATAGGTGCTTGTATCACCTTTTCCAGAGTGTCAGGTAGTCTTTGCCTGAGGTCGGACAGACAGGCTTGGCTCTGTTCGGGCAGACAGGCTTGGCTCTGACCAATACGTTTTGTAGAGAGGAGGGTTTTTAGGACCTCCTCTAGCATCTAGCGGCCGTCCTTCTGTCAGGAGAAAGAAGGGAGCTGTGTAGCTCAAAGATTTGGAGGTTCCCATCCACGGTCATGAGCATTTCTCATAGGTACAGGGGTCTTGCACTAGGCCCTGCCTTGCCAACATTCCACCATCCTCTGATGCTGAGAACCAGGCCTTCCATGAACCTCTGGAGACCCTGCGTACTTGTTCCGCAGCTGGGAAGTGTCGACTCAGTCTGTCTGCTTCTGTGTTCCTCACAGAAAACAGATCACTAAGCCTCCATGTTTTGTCTGCTTTCCTAGATCTACAAATCTACAAAATGCAACGATATGCGCCAAACTGGCTACTGCCCTCGGGGCCCTTTCTGTGCCTTTGCACACATGGAGAGTAAGTAGTCAGTCTTGAACCAGGGGGCCAGCTCATCCACCCTGTGGCCAAGGATCTCGGTCAGCGGCTCCACAGTCTCACTGAGTTTTAGCTCATCCAGACCCATCTTTGAGGATGAGGAAAGAGTGGTGGCTCAACACTGTGACCTGGGACTAGGCATGTCTGGGAATAATGTATGTAATGCCCATTGAGATGGCTGGGGTGGGGGCAGGGAGAGGGGAGGGCTCATGCCACTTGGCTGAACCTGTCCTGCCCTTTGTACCTGGGACAGACCAGACCTGCCTCCTGGGACACAGATCTGTTGTCATTCACCTGTTCACCTGCTTTGCCCTGAGCTGCTATCCTGGTGGGACTTGAGTGTCAGTGGCTTTGTGGAGTGACTTTCTTATCCCTGTAGCTGGAGGTGCCAAGATCCCTAGTTGGGCTTGGCCAACCACCTCAGACCCTACGGGTCACTAATTGTCACATAGGCTTGTAATTGATTCTATGAAGCTGCTCCCCCAGCTCTGGAGTCCAGGCTCTGGTGGTTATAAAGGAGGTGCAAGCTCAGACTTCAATCTCTGTTCCAGTTGGAATGGCAGCGGTTTCTGTTCACACTTGACGTGTTGTTGTTAACATGTATGCACGTTAAAAATGATTGCATCCGGGCTGGAGAGATGGCTCAGTGGGTAAGAGCATGCATTGCTCTTGCACAATCGAGCTGAACTCCTGGCACCCACATCAGGAGGCCCACAACCATTAGGGAATCGAATGCACTCTCAAGGGGAGCACCTGTACTCACATACACACACCCCCCCACACACACACTCACACAGAATATACACATCTTAAGACAGACTTACTGCTTTTATGCATATGAGTGTTTTGTTTGCATTTGTGTATGTGCGATACTTGTATGCCAGGTGCCTGCTAGAACTAGAGAGTTACAAATGGTTGTGAGTTACCATGTGAGTTCTGGGAGCCCTGGTCCTCTGTAAGAACAGCAAATGCTCCTAACCAATGAGCCACCCCTCCAGCCCCTAAGAAGAATTTTTCTTTTAATTACATGGCTCTGTGTGGGCTGGCCTGCCATCTAGAACAAGGGAAGTGGTTACAACATCAACTAGTACTCTCCACCTGTCCTGTGGGCCAGCTGGAAGCCCCTCAGTGCCAGCTACTCTTTTTTTCTTGGCAGAGAACCTGGGTATGGTGAATGAATGGAGCTGCCGTGATCTCAGTTCTAACAGCACCTCAGCTTATAGCATCCAGCCTGGAAGTGTAAGTGGACTCTGCTTGGATCAGTCACACTGAGGGGGCAGGCATGGGGTGACATTCAGTGATGTGGCTGAAAGAAGTCTACATGTGGAGTTGTGATTCCTTCTCAAAGAGTCTAGAAAAGTCCTGGCCATATTCTTGCCTGGGCTGGAGCAGGACATGCGTCTCACGGGATTTGGCTTTTAGCTGTGTCCAGTGCCGTGCCTCCCTCATCTTTGCAGATCTCTTGGGCTGTCAGTGCTAGGCAGTTGGAGGTCATCAACAGATAGTATCTGATGCAGCATCCACAGTCTGTGTTGCTCAACACTCCCATGCTTTAGGTGAGAGGCATCCTGTATCTGATGGGTGTGACAAGGATGGATAGTTCTCTGACTTAGAAATCACTTCCTGCCGGGCGGTGGTGGCGCATGCCTTTAATCCCAGCACTTGGGAGGCAGAGGTAGGCGGATTTCTGAGTTCGAGGCCAGCCTGGTCTACAGAGTGAGTTCCGGGACAGCCAGGGCTACACAGAGAAACCCTGTCTCGAAAAAAAAACAACAACAACAACAAAAAAAATGAAATCACTTCCTGTTCTCGTGCCAGAGTCAGCCACGAGAGTAAGTCCCTCAGGAGCAATCCCAATACAGGGACAGGATGTTCAAAAATGGATTTAAAATAGCGTTTGGTCCTAAACTGTTTGAGTGACATTGACATAGTCCTGAAGTTGCTGGGCAGTGGTGGTTTATGCCCAGCACTCAGGAAGCAGAGATAGGAGATCTCTAAGTTTGTGGCCAGCCTGGTTTACAGAGTAAGTTGCAGAAACCCTGTCTTAAAAAAAAAAAAACAAAACAAAAACAAACGATAAAAAAAGACAGGGAAAAAGGAGATATCCCTGAATTTGTTGAACAGAGCCACTCTGCTTAGCTCATGCAGTCACAGGTGTCGCTGCACTTTGTTGGGTGGCCCCTGAGTGAGGCTCTGGAGGTGGCTCTTTGTGGTCTGGGGTTTAGTCACTTTTGTTCTTTGGCCCTTCTGCCTGACGGTGCTCTGTGGCTGATAGGGCAGGCTCCGTATGTGTCCTTTGCTGCTCTGAGCTCAGAGGCCCCAGTCTCTGATGCTCTGCCACTGGTGTCAGTGAGGTGTCCTGAAGGTCCCTCTCTCTGAGTGAGCGGTGGAGGATCACCTATGGACCCATCATCTTTACATTCCTTCCTGTTTTGGGCCTGGAACCCTGCAGGCACTCTGTATACCCTCTTCTTGCCACTTAGAATTGTCACAAAACTGTCACAGGGCCACTTGAGATGCTGGGAGCTCTTCTCTGTCAAGAAGGCACGGCTGGGCCTGTCTTAGTTAGGGCTTCATTGCTGTGAACAGACGCCATGATCAAGGCAGTGCTCCAAAGGACAACATTCAATTGGAGCTAGCTGGCTTACAGGTTCAGGGGTTCAGTCCATTATCACGGTGGGAGCATGGCAGTGTGCAGGCAGATACGGTGCTGGCAGCCAGTAGGAGACCAGGTGCCATACTGTGCGTAACCTGAGCATAGCAGACCTCAAAGCCCTCCTACACAGTGATACACTTCCTCCAACAAGGCCACATCTCCTAATAGTATCACTCCCTTTGCCATGCATTCAAACATGAATCTATGGGGGCCAAACCTCGTCAAACCATACAACCCCCCTTGGGCAGCACCCACACAGTACCTAGTCAGCCTCAGTGCTGTTTGGGTCAAGCAAGAGACCTGCACGTGCCCAGGCCTTTTTATTGAGTAACTCCTTGGCTCTTGTACATGTGCAAAGGACTGTCATTCCTGCGTGGTCCAAGTGTGGGAAGGACTTTGGGTACCAGTGGGCAGGAACAGTGTAAACACTTTCTCAGTGTTTTCTTTTGTGGGGTTGTTAGTTATTGTTTTTGTTTTAGTTTTTGAGACGAGGTCTTATTTATATGGCCTAGATTGACCTCAAACTCATGATCTTCCTGCTTCAGTCTCCTTTGTAATGGGATTACAGCATACCATTCTAAGCAAAGTGTAGGCTTGTGTGTTTTCAGAAGATGTCTCCTGCCTTTCTAACCTGAGCAGTCCTTCTATTGCAGGCCAAACGGAAAGATTCCCCCTCTGAAGGAACCCAGAAAGCTGCTGAGGACAGCAAGCAGGTACAGTTCTGGGGCGCGGGCTGGGCCAGGCCGGGCTGTGCGACTGGACAACATAGCATGGCTTTCTATTAGGCCTTTCCATATCCACACTCTACTGCTGAGCTAAGCCCCTGGTCCCAGTACCTACTTGTTCTGTAATTATTTTTTTTCTTTTGCTTATATTCATATGTCCTTTGTTTTCTGTTAAAAATACTTAAGCCTGGTGGTGACAGGGGCACACGTCTTTAATCCCAGCACTTGGGAGGCAGGGGCAGACAGATCTCTGTGACTTCAAGGCTAGCCTACAGAGCTAGTTCCAGGACAGCCGAGGCTACACAAAGAAACCTTCTGGTATCCCTCAAAAAATTGTGTCCTACTTTGAAAACAAAATCAAAGCCTTGTAGCCATTTTCTTGGGAAACACAGGTCCTTCAGTTGGCTGCAGTCACTGTAACAGTGTTTCAAAGCCTTGTAGCCATTTTCTTGGGAAACACAGGTCCTTCAGTCGGCTGCA
>NW_022196911.1:25044408-25061217 GCF_008632895.1 Mastomys coucha
GCTGCAGCCACTGTAACAGTGTTTCAAAGCCTTGTAGCCTTTTTCTTGGGAAACACAGGTCCTTCAGTCGGTTGCAGCCACTGTAACAGTGTTTCAGGCAGAGGCTTGAGCAACAGAACCCCTGCTTCTTTTTTTTTTTTTTTTAAGATTTATTTATTTTATGTATATGAGCACACTGTAGCTGTACAGATGATTGTGAGCCTTCATCTGGTTGTTGCGAATTGAATTTAGGACCTCTGCTTGCTCCGGTTGGCCCAAAGATTTATTTATTATTATAGATAAGTACACTGTAGCTATCTTCAGACACACACAGAAGAGAGTGTCAGATCTCATTACAGATGGTTGTGAGCCACCATGTGGTCACTGGGATTTGAACTCCGGACCTTCGAAAGAGCAGTCAGTGCTCTTACCTGCTGAGCCATCTCACCAGACCTGTCCCATCTCTTACAAGGACAGTAATCTCATCATAACCTACAGCGGTCTGTAAAGATTCTTGGGTCTAGATTAGGGTCACACCCAGATGTCTTGGTCATAAGGGTTCCCACTTAGGATTTAAGGGGCACTGTTTAGCCCATACTCCGGCATTCACAAGCCTAGCTTGTTTATGAGAGTGGACATCAGTGGCTATGGGGATACAACCTGTCTGTGTTCATTAAAGCTCCCTGGCCATGCCCTGGTCTTGTGATGGGGGCTTCATGTGCCCGCAACCTCAAGGCCTCTTCCCAGCCAGTTTAGCTTACATATGTTGGTTCGGACTAAGTTGTCTGTTTTAGGAAACAATTTTTTGTCTTGACACAGCTGCCCCAATGACTCAAGATCATTTGTGTTTCCTTATGCCGTAAAAGAACCGTGAGCATTGCAAGGCTATGTAATCCATGCCTGTAACCCCAAATCTCAATACTTGGTAGGCCAAGTCAAGATCATGAGTTCAAGGCCAACCTAGGCCACAGGTAGAACCCTATCTCAAAATAAATAGAAATAATCGATCAGTACTGGCTCAGAACTTGCTCTGGGTGAATTGTTACTTCCTCTCCTTCCTGTGATTTCTGCTGTCCTCACGGAGCTAGGGCCAGGAAAGGAGGTGAGGCATTCATGGGTCACAAGGAGGGGGTGTTAGCTGGGGAAAGTGAAGGGTTCTGGACACTCACTGGTGGTGGTGGTGGTGTTTGCACAGGGTGGATTCATTTAATGCCACAGAAGTGTACAAGAGCCAGGTCTTGTGGTCTGGCACATAGAATCACAGAGCTTGAGGCAATGAGTATCACCTAGCTCAAGGCCAGCCCGGGTTTACAGTAAGGGCCTGTCTTAAAGTTAAAAGTAAAGGGCTGGATGGAACTCACTGGTAAGCAGTGCTTCTCTAGTGTCTTAGTCAGGGTTCTTGTTGCTGTGCTGAAATACCATAACAAAAGCAAGTTGGGGAGGACAAGGTTGTTCTGGCTTACACTTCCACAACACTGTTCATCATTGAAGAAAGTCAGGACAGTAATTCAAACAGGGCAGGAACCTGGAAGCAGGAGCAGAGACCATTGAGAAGTGCTACTTACTGGCTTGCTTGTCATGGCTTGTTTAGTCTGTGTCTTAGGGTTAGGGTTTCAATGCTGTGAAGAGACAACATGACCAAGGCAACTTTTATTAGGGGCTGGCTTATTAGTTCAGAGGTTCAGTCCATTATCATCAAGCAGAGAAGCATGGCAGAGTCCAAAGCATGATGCAGGAGATGGCTGAGAGTTCTACATCTTGTTCCAAAGGTAAAAAGGGAAAGACTGAATCTCTTCAGGCAGCTAGGAGGAGTGTCTCAAAGCCCATCCCCACAGTGACACATTCCAAGAGGGGCATACCTACTCCAACAAGGGCACACCTCCAATAGTACCACTCCCTGGGACAAGCATATCCAAACCACCACAGCCTGCTTTCTTATAAGCCGAGGAACCTAGGTATGGCACCCTCCCACCCCCCAGAACTGGGCCTGGAAAGATGGCTCAGTGGTTAAGAACACTGGGTGCTCTTCCAGAGGTTTCATTCCCAGCATGCACATGGCAGCTCACAACAGTTCCAGGGAATCTGACAGATGTACATGCAGGCAAAACACCAGTACACAAAATAAATGCAAGTCATTAAAAAATAATAATAATAAAGAAAATGCCATATATCTAGAGAAAAATTTTCAGTTGAGGTTCCCTCTTGTCAGATAATCTAGCTTTTGTTGACATAAAACCAGCTAGCATACCTAGCATGCATGAGCTCTAAGGTTCAGTCCTCAGTGCCACATAGAAGTGTGTACTTAAGACTGATTACGAGCCAGCCAGGTAGTTCAACAGGTAAAAGAGCTTGTCACTGTGCACAGTGACCTGGGTTTGATCCCTGGGTTTGATCCTTTAATCTTGTGGATCACAAGATTAAAGAAGAGAACTGACTCCCGTGAGTTGTCCTCTGACCTGCACACATGAGTATCCATACACACACCCTCATAAATAACATTAAATAGAACCCAGAATGGTTGAAATGATTAATTTTATCCTGTGTATATTTTAAGAACAAAAAAGAAAAGAGAAGGGAAGAAGGAAGGAGAGAGAAAAGCCAGGTAATAAAGCTGCCTCTAGAGGAGGCATGATATTCCTTGGTGGTGTCTCTCTGGCCCTGTCTGCCTATCTCATTGGAAAGTCTTGGGTTGACCCATTGTGGTTATACATTTATGACCATTGTGACTTAAAGGGAAAGGACATGATGATGTTACTAATTTGTAGGTTCAAGCAGTCTCCTGGAACCTTTACCTAGGGGAGAGGGGTGACTCTGCTGGTGTGACTGGAGGGGCTGTGTCATAGTGTCTTCCGTGATGAGGCCATGGTGCCACATGCACTGATGAGAGAACTGCAGGTGTGATTGTCCCCCTCACATCTGAGAAGGAAGAAAGATGGTACCTCAGGGCCCTTGGCAGGTCCTAGTGCCCCAGGCTATGGGTCAGTTCCCAGATGGGGCCCTGGTGTCCCACAGCCCAGTAATATTGCTGCTGTACTCAGAATGTCAGGCAGCATCCCTCAGACCAGCTGTGTTGATGTCTTGGCAATAACACTGTGCCAGTTTGCAAGGTCTCTGGTTTAAAGTCCAGAAAGGTCTTTGTGGTTTTGTCATCATTGTTGTTTTCATTTTTATTATTTTTATTGTATGTATGTGGATTTTTTTTTGTCTGCATGTATGTCTATGCGCCATATGCATATCTGGTGTCCACAGAGGCCACAAGAGGATGTTGGATCCTTGGGTATTAGAATTACAGAATTGTTGCAAGGTGCCGTGTGGATGCTGGAAATCAAACCTGGATCCTTTGGAAGAACAATTTAACTGCTGAAGTACTAAAGCCAGAGTGACAGAACACTCTGGGATTTTAGGCCAGAAGTCCCTTTTCTACTAAACACAGCCCTATGGGGGTGGCATGTTTCCGTCTTATTTGGGAAGAGGTGTGTATATTCCTAGTGATATTGGACTTAGGTGAAGTCTAAAGTTTAAGGTAGACAGGTGGAAGGGCGCAGTAGTGATTATGACCCAGAATTCTGGCCTCTCAGTTGTCCAGGAATGGACTTCAGCTTGACTGACTAGAGCCAGCTCATCTGGCTGGGCCCAGTGTTGAAGGTGGTGGCTGAGAGACACCACAGGTACCTACAGCTTCTGTGCCTGTACCTGCTACCTGCATGGTGGGGATACCACTAAGTTTTTGGTTTCAGGATGTGATGTGTGATCTGGTGGTCTACTGAGAGCAGGTTCCCCTCCTGCTGGTAACCGTTTCTTTCAGCCCATGGCCAGTGCCCGTAACTTGCTATGACTTGTGTCTTCTCTCTTTGGCCCAGGCACTTGTGTCACTCCTGGGTAAGGGGTCCCTGGGTACCCTTGTGGGACTCAGTGGGGATGTGATTGCCCTGGTGTTGGCTCAGGGAACCACGGTGAGGCCCAGGATTCAGGGACTGCTTTTTCTTAATGCAAGAATCCTAGGTTCAGCACATAGGTTTGATTTTAATGTAAGTGTCCATTGTGTGGAGACATGCTGAGGACCCCCAGCTGTGCTGCTGTGTTCCCTGAAGCTAGCCTGGTCCTGTTTCATATCATCTGACTTGTTTTATCTGTTGTCTGTCAGATGGAGATGGGGCCAGTTTCCCCAGTTTTCACTTTTCTGATCTCTGGGTGGGTGAGAACTGGGGAGGGGCAAAGGGTCTCCTGGGAGGCTGGGGAGAAAGGTGGGCAGGTCCCCAGCCCCTGGCCTGTCGCAGGTTGTGCCTGCTGGTTGTATTTTGTGGACAGACAGACACTTTGCAGATATGTTTGTCTGAGTAATAGCTAGGCAGCCTGTTGTGGTCAGTGCGTGCTAGTGAGCATCCCTCTGTTCACCTGAAATGTTGTGGTCAGTGCATGCTAGTGAGCATCCCTCTGTTCACCTGAAATGTTGGCTGTCTTCAATGCTGCACTGGGGAAATAGGCAGCCCATCCATCTGGGGTATCTCTGCTGCTGTGCTCTCACCTGCTCATATTGTTTGTGTTTTTTTAACAGAACCACCTCGCTGTGTTCTCAGTGGTTCACCCACTGGCTCCCAGCATAAGCTCCAGTGTGGCATCTAGCCTGGCATCCAGCACTGGCTCGGGTAGCTCCTCCCCCACCACGCTGCCTACCCTTCCTGCCCGTGCCCTTCCACTGGATCCAGCTGGCAATACTGTGGAGGCAGTCATAGGTAAGTCCACACTTGTTTTTCTGGGCACGACCTTTGGCACTGTGTTGTAGATGTTCAGGATGTGCTGCTCTGTAGAAAAGCTGGAGACATCATGCTTTTGTTATTTCTCAGTGTGAACCATTCAGTGCTGTGTGGTGCTCAGGAGTGCAGAATTTTTGGAGCCCACATCATGTACTGCAAAACACCAAAACAATCGTGTCAAATGGGTTCTTTGACACTAGAAAATGAGGCTAGGGAGAAATGGAACTAGAAACCATGATGAACTAAAAGTGGAGGGTGGGGAGTGTTGACAGGGTCAAGGGGAGAGTTGTAATGAAGCCTGGAACAGGTAAACATAGAGCGACAGAAGCAGCCAGCTTCATTCATTGAGGGAGGACCAATATAGTAGTAGCAGGGCTAGCATGATGTATCAGGGCCTGAACAGGAGCCAAGAGGCTGGGCAGAAAGGCCAGGATGAGTTAAGCAGATAGGTTGAGAGGCCAAGAAGGGACCCCTGGATACTGTGCTTACAGGTGCTTGTGAGTCACAGGTGGCATGCTCTGAGCTGCTGCAGTCTGTGGTTACAAGGGCCTAGCTGATGCAGACTGTAGTGAGAATTTCGGTTTCTTTAAAAACACAAAAGTGTTACAGGCATATGTTTTAATTTTAAGCTCCAGTGGGCTAGGGGGCTGCTTCAGATTCTCCACAGCAGCTGACTGATTTGCCCTGTGCTCTCTCGATGGGATGTAATTTTGCTTGCTGCAGTTTTTGCAAGTGTGTGACGTTTGGGATTCTGGGGACTTTTCAGAGGGTATATAAATGTTAGAGCCCCAGTAGAAGGGGCTAGTTGGGCGACTGGTGGTTGGATGCTGTTTGTGGCAGTTTGTCGCATGTTGGAAAAGAGGAAAGAAGAAATTAGATATCCTGCTTGTGGGCTGGCGAGACGGCTCAGTGGGTAGGAACACTGACTGTTCTTCTGAAGGTCATGAGTTCACATCCCAGCAATCACACGTAATGAGATCTGACGTCCTTTTCTGGTGCGTCTGAAGTCAGCTACAGTGTACTTATATAAATAAGTCTTTGGGCTGGAGCGAGTGGGGCCGACCAGAGCTGTTAGCTTTGGACATAAGCCTTTTTTTTCTACTTTAGGGGAAATCTCTTCCTCATCATCAGATACAAGCATTTCTTTATTCTCTCTGTCTTTTATAAAATGTCATTCATGTTTGTTGTGTGTGGTTTGGGGCTGAAGGTCTGTTTATCATTATACCTATCTTTAGCTGAAAACAACCCAGCTATGCTCTTCCTCACCATTCTGTGCTTGCTGGGTACCTAGTTGACCCAGGCCTAACTTTTTGTTTTGTTTTGTTTTTTAAGATGTTAATTGTTAGCCGGGCGGTGGTGGCGCACGCCTTTAATCCCAGCACTTGGGAGGCAGAGGCAGGCGGATTTCTGAGTTCGAGGCCAGCCTGGTCTACAGAGTGAGTTCCAGGACAGCCAAGGCTAAACAGAGAAACCCTATCTCAAAAAAAGAAAAAGAAAAAGAAAAAGATGTTAATTGTTGCTGGGGAGTGGTAGCTCATGCCTTTAATCCCAGCACTTGGGAGGCAGAGGCAGGTGGATTTCTGAGTTTGAGGCCATCCTGGTCTACAGAGCGAGGTCCAGGACAGCCAGGGATACACAGAGAAACCCTGTCTCGAAAAAAACCAAAACCAAAAAAAAAAAAAAAAAGAAAAGAAAAAGAAAGATGTTATTTGTTTTTATTTTATGTATACGAGTTTGCCTAAATACATGTCTATGTAATGCATGTACAAGTTGCCTGTGGAGGCCAGAAGGAGGGCTTTGGATTCCCTGAAAACGGAGTTATGGGCAGTTGTAAACTGCCTCATGGGTTCTGGGAATTAAACCTGGGTCCTCTGGAAGAGTAGCCCGTACTCTTAATCACTGAGCCCCAACACCTATATCTCACCCTCCTGGCACTTCTGTTCTACAACAAGGTTACCCTCCTCCTGGTGACCTTGGGAGATACGCAGAAGAGTAAATGGCATTTGTGATTTTAGAGGTGTGGAACTAGGAAGATAAGCCCTGTAGCTTTGGGACAGTTATGCTGCCTAGGGACTTAAAATACAAGTGTCGTTATTGACATACAAGTATCAAAGTGGCAAGCCTTACGTAGAAGGCATACAGATGCGTTACTGAGCATCCCACAAGACAGCACAAGCTCTGTCCATGCAGGCCAGCTAGAGTCCTACATTGGATGTAAGGTTGGCAATGATGTCCCAGTGCTGGCAGAGAGTTCCCTTCATCATCTTCAAGGGACATTGAAGACAGTCCTCTGTACTACATGAGGACTACTAGGAACCTTGGAGCTGGTGGCATGCTGCTGAGACTTCTGGGAAAGCTCTGTGGCTCGCCACCTCAGCAGCCTAAGGACAAGTCTCAGCACCTTTCCAACCATGGTCTCACTCGGGATAGACTCTGACTCTTCCATTCTACCACAGTCCCTTTTCTAAATCACTGTATAGCCTTGTGGCTAGTGTGGTCTCCTCCACTGGAAAACCTGAGTTCCACAGGGGTTTTGTGTGGGTCTCTCACCTTCTCAAGAACCCTCTAGAATTCAGGCTTATCCAGCATCAGGTGGCTATGTAGGCAGTGGGAACCACACCTCCCTGCCTTTACTGTTGGGTTCAGGGAGAGAGGGAGGGAAGTTGTGTAGGTCCTAGGTGCTGTGTCCACAGGGTTTCTATAGATCGACCCACATTTGGATCTAGAGACTGTCCTGCAGTCTGGGGCGCTTGCCCACTCACTCCCTTAGGCTCCTTGATGCTCTGAGAATTCCTCTGGCCTCAGGACCTGCCAGCCTTCTGCCTCTGGTTTCCTACTGTGAAAGTAGCAATGGCAGGAGGACATGCTGCAGAAGAGTGCTAAGGAGAAGTTAGACCCCAGCCCCGAGCAAGGAGAGAGTATCTTTGGTGTTTCCAACTGACGGATATCTTAACTACAGTAATTCTCCTAGCCATTATCTAATATGTGGTGCCTGGCCTTAGCCACACAGTCAAAAAGTTGGAAAATGCATTTTTCATTTGTTTTGCATTGCTGGGGATAGGACCCAAGGCCTCAGGTCTGCTAGGCACCTATTTTTGTTTACAGTATATTGTAGTTGCTGCTTCCTGGTTAAAATAGTGAACATTTCCTTTCCTCGCTGCAAATCCCCTCCACCCTGCTAGCAGAGATCATATGCGAATCTAGACGGGTACTGTAATCTCAGCGCTTGAGAGACTGGAGCAGGAGGATCACTTTTATATCAAGACCCTTCCTGTCTTAAACCAGTCTGTTTTTTAAGGTTCCCATCCTCAGCCTTGCCGGCCACAAGAAGGCAGTGGGTTCTCTTATCAGTGATGGGTATCCGTGGCTTCTAGGCTCTCAGTCCTTGTCTCCGCCCAATAGCCAGCCTCACCCACACGCTCCAACCCCATGGGGTTAGCCCTGCTCCCTCTTCTTTTTCTTTCAGTTTTAGAGGGCTGGGCCTGAGGAGAGGGGGTAGACTGGAGAGCAATGTCTTTGTGGGGCAGTTTCCTTTAATTTAAATGAAGCCAAGTGCAATGCCTGTACATTTAAGAGATGAAGGGGCAGCGGGTCCCCCTTCTAGTAGACAGTGTGAGCCTGCCTCCGGTTCTTGACTACGGAGAACTCAGCCCATGAGCTCTCCCTAAGCTAACCCTCTCCACCGCCCGCCCGGCACACCCCCCCTTCCGTGCAACCCCCGTGCGCGCTCTGCCCCTCCTCCTCCATGAGTCAGCCTTTCTGCTGAAACCTGCCTGCTCTTGCACACCTTGGTAGGCAGGGGCGTGGCCTGGTACTCGAGGGCTGGGTGCAAAGCATGAGTGGGCGGGGCCTGCACACCGGCGGGGCCTTCGGCTGGCGAAGGCGGAGCGCGAACCAGGCAGGTTTGAATCCTTAGTGATGGACAGCCGGCCGGGGCTGCGGAGGATATGAGTCAGCATTGACAGTGGCTGCGGCAGATCCCGGTCTCGCGTCAGCCCAGCACCAAGTTGTGGGTCGTCATTTCTCGGCGCTTTGGAACGAGCATGCGTCCTCCCTCCTTTCCAGGTGTGCGTTCTCCCCCACCTCCGGCGCGGGTTCCACAGGGTGCTTCTGTCCTATACTCACATCCTCCCAGGTGGTGGCTCCCTTAGCGCGCATCTACTCAAGTGGTCCCCTCTTGACGAGCGTCTCCCTCTGAGATCGTTCTGGTCTGCCAGCGTACCCCCAGGTGAAGTAACCCCAGGTAGTTAGCCTTCGAAGTGCACCCCTGCGCGGGTGAAGGGCTTAGTGTGCATCCCATCAGCTCATTTCCCTTCAAAATGCATGTCCCTCCGGGTGCATGTTCCCCGGAAACCGTGTACCTCTTTCACGGTGAGATCATGAGATCTTTGCTGGATTTTTCAGGCTGCAGAAGGAAGAAGGTTAACTCATTTGCCTGCTTTTAAATTTTGCTACCCAGGGCCCTGTGGACGACCCCCCTACCCCCACCCCTTGTGTTTCTTCTCCCTTGTGGACTGGTTCCCCAGTTCAGAGTACAGATACCCTGGTTGTTGGTGTTCCTCTGTTCTTTAGCTGCAGAACAGAAGGTGTCCATCCTGTCTTGCCTTTAAGTTCTCCTTGCAATCTGTGTGGACCCTCGAGGACTGCAGCACCTTTTGAATGTGCTGTGTCATATTGGGAACTGGTGACACCTGGCGCAACACCTAGCAGGTCTCTGCTGTTGCTGTTGAGGCCCAGTGGCTTCAGGTCATTTGGTGGAGCTAGTTCTGGGTCAGGAGGCACAGCCTGGCCTTCAAACACTTGCAGTTTATGTAAGGAAGCTCACCTAGATTTCTGTCTCGTTCTAAGTTGGTTCTTCTTTTGAGCACATTTCAGAAGTATTGGGTGTGGTCATCTGGAACGTTAGCGTTAGTGAGGTTGGAGAGAAGAGCCTGGTGGACTAGGGTGTAGGATGGGTCCCTAAACAACACTCAAAAGAGTAAGGTAGCCCCTTGGGACCCTGGGCATGAATTAAGGTGGGCAGGACCCATAGGCTTCCCCAGACATCCCTTTTGTGTTGATATGTGCTCCAGGACCGTGACTCACACCCCGTGCTAAGCTTCGGTTAGGGTTGATTGCAATGCGGTTCTGAGCTGTAGTGCGGAGCTCCCTTAGCACTGGGACCCTGCTGGGTCACAGAGACCCTGACCAAGGATGACAGGTTCCCACCCCATGTCTTTCTTTGCTCCTTAGTTTTTTTTTTTTTTTTTTTTGGTTTTTCGAGACAGGGTTTCTCTGTATAGCCCTGGCTGTCCTGGAACTCACTCTGTAGACCAGGCTGGCCTCAAACTCAGAAATCCGCTTGCCTTTACCTCCCAAGTGCTGGGATTAAAGGCGTGCGCCACCAACGCCCGGCCTGCTCCTTAGTTCTTTAAAGTGAGTTTTTGCAACTTTGCTGGCACTAGAGCAGCAGGCTGCCTCTCACTTAGTTTTCCCAGGCTTAAGTGCAGAGACTGCCAGTCCAGGCTGGAACTCCTGGATGGCCTTCCCCACTCTAAATCAGGTGTAAGGATGGGCTAGGGTCTCTGCACTGGGAACAGCAGAGGAGGCTAGGGCAGGTGGAAGTGTGGAAGGATGGAAGCATATCCCCAGTCTGCTTGCTTTAGCCAGCTCTGTTCAGATTCAGTGGATCAGCACACAGGACTTGGTGCTGATGAGATCTGGGACTAGTGGGCCATGCTCAGCAGTAGCTTATGAAGGACTTTGGCCAGAAAAGACCCACCAGGAAGCTTTGGCTATCTCACTGAGGGCTGAGGGCTTGAGAAGCTGCAACTCCATACAAGACAAGGCTTGCTTGTACAGGCTGGAGGCAGTACAGGGATGGCCAGAGGACGGATGATGGGAACCATGAAAACTGACTTGGGTCTTTGCTGGTGTTGGGTTGAGAGAAAGCTGTGCTTAGCTTGCTGTTACGGAAGGAGATACCTTGAAGCATGTGCACTCCTGGGAGACACCTGCTCGCCACAGCAGACTGAGAGATGAGACCCTGGGGTAGGATGTGGTGCTGTGGGGTGGCCATCTAAGACATGGAGAGAAGGAGCACACAGTGTTGTGAGGTATCCACCAGAGACTACTCCACCATGGCTTTAGATCAACAGAAAGTCTTTATTAGTCACATGGCAAGTACACTGGGTGTTCAGGACTAAGTGCAATCTCAAGCCTTTCTCAGAGTGGCTGCTTGTTTGTGTTTGTTTTTTTGTTTGTTTGAGAGAGAATGTTACTGTGTAGCCCTGGCTATCTGTCAGGGTGGGCTTTTAAACACAAAAACCACATCCTGGGTTGACAAACCTCCATTAGCAAGAACAACCAGAAGCAGAACTGTAGAAACCAGAAGCAGGGTTAAGCACATTCGGGGACTTTCCCAGAACTATGGACATTTCTCATTTTGGGAGGTTCGAATTTTGCTGCCTGTCTGCTGGGTTTTAAGGCCTGAATGGTATTTCTGTCATGGAGTCAGTTGTGCTAAGATCTTGGGGACCACTAAGGTCTGGGGGCCTGTTACAGTAGGACTCAAGCCACTGTATAGGCTGTGACCAGGCTGTGGCGAAGGCCACAAGGCTCCCAAAGAGAAGCTGCAGGAGTGGGGTGCAAAGAAGTGGGCTAGTTGGGAAGAGGGCACACTGTAGAAACCCAGTGGAAGTGTACTGTGCAAGTCCAGAGCTGGACAGAAGAATCTAGAAGACAAAGGAAAGGGTGGGACTTGAGAAGGTGTGAGGATGAGAGGGGTGGGAAACAGCAAAGATGGCAACAGAGGAGCAGGAGCTGGGGACATACATCCTGCCCAAAGGTAGCCCAGTTTGGCATGTGCTCACAGCAAGGGCAGGCAGCTCTGTGGGTGGAGGGCAGGGCCTGGAGTCCATGGGACAGACATGGTCAGGGGGTACACAGGTAGAGTCCCTTTGTTGTAGCTTAAATTGTATCTCCCCAGAAAGATGAATCTAGTTTAGTATTAGGGAATCTGCTAAAGTATTTGCCTAGACTGTGTGAGGCTCAAATTCAGTCACCAGCATTGGAGGACACACTGTGAACGTGTCTTCATTTGGAGATGGGATCTTGGTCATCAAGGTAAGATGAGGTTGTTAGAGTAGGCCCTGAGGTAGTGGTAGTGTCCTTCTTAGAAGAAACATGGACACACACATAGGGTGGAGACTGAGTCAGGATTCAGGGAGTCCTGGAGCCCCAGGAACCTTGGAAATACTTCCTCAGCCAATAGACAAGTGCAGGCAGGTATACACACTTGGATTTTGAATGTGAAGCCTGCAAGACTGGGATGATGAACTTCTGAGCTGAAGCTACCCAGCAAGTAGTTCTCTGTCCCTTCAGGCCCATGGTCCTTGACCAGCTGAAAGGCCAGACAGACACTGTCATCTTTCTGTTCCAGGCTATGTGAAAGTGGCAGTTCATGTAGCAGGAGGCACTTAATACAAGAAGGACCTTAGAAGCTTGGTCAGGGACAGGTGCCCGCCATGGGGAGACATACAGGAGGCTGGAGGCCTGTGCAGCAGGAGGCCTGTGCCCTTAATCAGCATTGGGATGGTGGCCTGCTTTCATTCCGCTTTGCTCTCTGATGGCAGGTTTTTTTTTTTTTTTTCTAGCAATTCATTTTTTTCTTTCCTTGTAATTCTCTTCAGCCATTTATCACACCAATGCCTGGTTCCATGTCCTCTGGGCATCAGGGATTACAAAAGTACATTCTGAGACAGCCCTATCTTGCCTGTACTTTATTTTGTCACTGCTGTCCAAGTGGAGTAAAAAGGCTTTCCTCACCAACTCCTATCCTTAGAGTGTCAGGTTCGTGATGTCCAGTGTCTAGGCTGAGAGCCCTGGGTTCTAGGCCTCAGGGTCTTGCCAAATCTGGCACCCTGCTCATTCACCTCTTCTCAATTATACTCAGACCTTATTGGAATGGTTTGTCTTTGTGAGTGGTTGCCTGTGTATTTCTCTCAGCCCAGTCCCCTGAGGAGTGGAGATCTCTGCACTGAGTGGAGCTCTGGCTCCTTGACCACATGGTACCAGGCAGAGTGTTTTCTCTTGGGTGCGTTAGCATCCTGGCTTCTGTGCCCTGAAGATTCCTCCTGAGACTCTTGTCCAAGTGAGTAGGTCTTTTCATGGCTCTGGTAATGAGGGAGACATGGCTAGGTCAGATGGAACCAGGATCCAGTTGTGCCAGCAGCTTAGGAATAAGTTTAGAAACACCATAAACCATAGGCTGATCTACTCTGGCTTGAGCAAGCATGATAGGTGCCATACAGCCATGAAGGGGTTCCTCAGGAGTCAGGAGCATCCAGCTTGTTCTTCTTCCTGGAGCCACTGAGAAGCATTCTGTCTTTGGGTCAGGTAGTCACCATGAGGCTGAGCAGTGCTCACTGGTCCTAAGAATGAGAATCAGAGAGACCGGGAAAGGACGGTATGGCTGGCTTTGGGCTCGAGTGTGTATCTTATAGGCTCCCACAACTCTGAAGTGCAGCTGGGACTGTACTAGTGTTGCCCTCTGGCTCTCTCTCAGTATAGCCATTTGCATTCCAAGCCATTCCTTGGCCACAGGTAAACTGAGTTGATGCATTGGTTTCTGCCTCTCCCTCTTTCACTTCCTGGTAGACATGCTTCCCTGCATTCTTGGCCTGGCTAAGATATGTCTGGCTCTGCTAGGTAGAGACTTACCCTTGGGCTGGAGGAGTCTTCTGGCCCACCTAAATGCTACTAGTTGAGCAGTAGCAGTTTTGCCTGAGGATTTTCATATGACGTCCCCAATGGACATGACCTAGAGGATGTGATGACATGCAGACAGCTGGAGATAGATAGTGGTCCCTAGCTAGAGTTTTATGCAGCCCTGGTACAGAGACGTTTCCTTACAGTTTATGAGCTGTCACTCTGCTGTGGAGAGGCCCTTTGTCTCCAGCAAGGGGCCTGCAGGGAAAGTTTGGGGGTTTGTTGATGGTGGTTTTGTTTTGTTTTGTTTTGTTGAGGTGAGCTAGCTTGCAACATAGCCAGGCTAACCTGGAATTCACACTCATGCTGCCTTGGCCTCCCAGTTACCAGGATTACAAGCATATGCCACCACAGTATGTATGCTATCTTGAAGTTGAACTCAAAGTTCTTGGGGACTGAAGGGACCTTAGCCAACAGTAGAGGTAGGACTGAACCACATAGCATACATAGACTTCACAGATGTACAGTGAAGAATCAGAATGGGTGGGAGAGACAGTAGTCACAGACAGACACAGTGACATACAGTAGTGGCAGCTGCAGTCTCACTGCTTGTCAGTGTAGAATTCCTACATACATGTCTAAGCTGGACTCTGACTGTATTGAGAATGTGACATAACCCACAGGCATGCTCCTACAGCCAGTCCTGTACCTCCTCCCTCCCCTTAGATAGCTGTGCAGGCCATCCAGAGTGCCAGCTTCTCCATTACACGTTCCCTGAGTGGCAGCTCTTCTCAGGCTGTGAAGGTGTGTCCTGGTCTCATCCTGCTCCTGAAACTCACTACGTAGACTAAGTCAGCCTCAAACTTACAGTGATTCTCCTGCCTTAGCTTCTGTAGTCCTGGACTTAGAGGTGTATTCTGCCTTTGAGGAGACTGTCTCGGGCAGGGCTCGGGTTCATTATCTTAGTGTTCAACTAACATGGCCTCAGAACCATTTTCCTGTCAGAATTGACCTCCTGTAAAATTTTGAATGTGTTTTCTTGGTCACATTTTAACAAATGGTTAGAAGTAAAAGGAGAAACAACTGGGCGTTGTAGTACATGCTGTATGGTCCCAGGACTTGGGATGTAGAGGGCAAGAGGATCAGAAGTTCAGGTCATCCTTGGCTGCATAGTGAGTTGAGGCCGCTTACAAGCTACAGTCCGGTCTTAAAAAAACAAAAGGCAAACGAAACAAAAGCAGAAGACCTTTGAAGCCGAACTTCTTGAGGGCCAGAGCTGTGGGTGTGGCTTTGACAAGGGTGGTTCAGATGAAACACCTCTAGCTGTGGAGGAGAAAGCAGCCTTGTGGGTCAGCATACTCACCGGGTGCTACCGTTGGGTGGCAGGGTGACCGCTTTCCTCCAGCGAGGTGCATGTTGGTGGGTATGGCGTCAGGAACTCCTTCAGAGAGGTTTTGGCTTCTTGGCTGAGAGGTGAGTAGGTAATGCCCGGCTTATTTCACAGGTTCTGCCTTAGATCTCCGTCTTAGTGACATAAACATCGCATCCTTAGATAAAGACTTAGAAGAGCAGGACCCTGGACTGACAGGTGAGTGCTGAGATAGCTGCTCCTTTGTCTGCATGCATGCTGCCTAGCTTACGGTGGGCTTGGGGAAGGCATCTGCTGGGGTCCTCCTCTTAGACTCTCCTTCTTGCCTCTGCCACCTGCCTGTATGGCTCAGCTTCCTGCTGCTTTCCTAAGTCTACCTCTGCCTGACAAAGCAGCCCCTTTTTTGACTTGGCCAGGGCCTCTCATGAGGAAACACAAATTGTTTTTACTGCTTTGTGGCATAGAGAGAGGTTCCTGTTATTTCATCATTTTCTTCATCCTGAAAGTTATTTTCTTTGTTTCAAAAGAAATAGACCCATCTTAGAGCCCTGGTGGTTCTGTGAGTACCATGCTAATGAATTCCTGGCTCTACAAGGACCACTACCAGGACACACTTGTGTTGTGGGGGCCTGATGACTGCACCCCTCTGGGTGTTGACCTGGTTCCTTTGATGTGACCCCGCCCCAGGTGTCCCCAGTATTTAGCTGCCTAGTTACCTACAGGCTTATGGGCAAGTGGTTCCATGGCAGAAACCCGCCTGCCCTTGTTCACTAAGCCTCCCTCCTCCCACCAGGTCCCAGGTCGCTGGCAGGCTCAGCACCCGTCACCATTCCGGGCTCCCTGCCCCGCTCGCCATCCTTGCACTCGTCCTCATCCCTGTCCACCTCCCCACTCAGCTCGCTCTCCCAGTCCCTGTCGGGGCCACTCGTCTCCTCGGCCATGACGCCCCCCCAGCAGCCACCACCCCTCCGGTCGGAGCCGGCTACGCTGGGCTCTGCAGCCTCATCTTACAGCTCTTTAGGTGCGTGCCTGGGCGAGGGTCCCTCCCCGCCGGCTTTGGGTCCTGGAATAGGCCCTGTCCAATCCAGTCCTGGGTAGTCCTGACTGCAGGACTCTCACCTCCCTAGTTCTGTCTTGAGAGGCGCCACCCCCCTCCAACCTATGTGACATAGCGGGGTGAACAAACACATCTACCATGAACAGCTGGCTGCCCACAGCTGGGCATTCTCAGAACGCTCCAGATCACAACCTCCTGCTTGCCAGCTTACTCAGGGCTCTGGGCCAGCCATACATGGAGCCACCTAGGGTCCCCACAGCATACCTGGGGTTTATTATATGATGCAGTCTGTGAGAGGAAGCTGGTGTGACAGCAGCAGGACTCTTCTTCTCTCATATTTTTACTAAGAAGTTCTTTACATCTTCTGTCATCTGTTATATCTCAGAATGTGCCCACTCCAGATGTGCTCATCTTAGCTGCTAGCTAACCTAGGTGGGCACCCTCAGAACTAGAGCTCTTCTGAACCTCCAGGAACTGCCGTGTAGTGAGAACTGCTAGGGCTAGAACTCTAAACCTAACTTTCTGTTCACTCTGATCTTCCTGAGTCAACTGGGCCTCGTTTAGGGGAGGCAGCCCGGAAGCTGAGGCTTCAGGAGTCATGAACAAGTGACTTAGAGTACCGAGGTGGGTGGCCAGGCCACGAGGGACAGAAACATCTGCAGGCACCTCGGCCTTTGGGTGCAACATGGGCTTTATCATCCCTGTTTCTCCTAAACTCAGGTTTGAACGGCGTCCCTGGGAGCATCTGGGACTTTGTTTCTGGCAGCTTCTCTCCTAGCCCATCCCCCATTCTGAACTCTGGCCCCTCGGCTTCCTCAAGTGCAAGTCCAAACAGTGCTGAGCTGGCACGGGTCAGGAGACAGCTAGATGAGGCCAAGAGGAAGATCAGGCAGTGGGAAGAATCTTGGCAGCAAGTGAAGCAGGTGAGCATGGGGAAGGGGGCTGGGGGGGGCAGGTGAGCA
>NW_022196911.1:25061933-25064908 GCF_008632895.1 Mastomys coucha
ATCGGGGGGCAGGTGAGCGTGGGGAAGGGGGATTGGGGGAAAGGTGAGTGTGGGGAAGGGGGGTTCGGTGGGGGCGCACTCTGGATACAAGGGAGGAAAAGATGTTCACACAGGCGGGGCAGGCAAGTGTTTGGGTGACCAGGCATGGCTGCCTCCTGCATGATGTCTTGGATTTCAGGCCTGTGATGCCTGGCAGAGAGAGGCTCAGGAGGCCAAGGAAAGAGCCCGTGTGGCGGACAGTGACCGGCAGCTGGCCCTGCAGAGGAAGGAAGAGGTGGAGGCCCAGGTGAAACAGCTGCAGGAAGAATTAGAGGGCCTGGGCTTGTCCTCACTGCCAGGGCTTCGGAGCTTGGGTGACATCAGTGACATCCCTCTCCCTAAGCTGCATTCTCTCCAGAGCCAGCTGCGCTTGGACTTGGAGGCTGTGGATGGGGTGAGTACTGCCCTGTAGTGGCTGTCACGTTATGGGAGGGCAAAGGGGACTAGCTAGTGAAGGGCCTGAGACCTGGCCAGACATTGCTTCTCCTCCTTCTCTGGCTCCTTGCCTGGACTCGGATTGGTGCTTCTCTCATGTGTCTCATTGACCACAGCCAAGGTCCAACTGCCACATGTACTTTTGTCTCCAAGATCAGCCTCTTGGGCTTTGGTCACTTTCAGCCACAGGATCCCACTTAGTACCTATTGTGAGTACCCTACTTCCAACCTTTCTTGTAAGCCAGAGTGACTTTGCCTTAGGACCCAGTTCTGTGCATGCACTGCCCCCCCCCCCCCCCCCCCCCCCCCCCGCTCCATCCCTGGGGTGGGGTCATCTCAAAGGAAAGTGTCTCCTACTGAGTGCTCTCCCATGTGGGCCCTTGGCCAGATGTCCATCCTAGGCCTATCAAAGGATTGTGGCCCACTGTTCTGAGATACCATCATTTGCTTGGTCTTACCCAGTGTGACCAGCAGAGCCTTGCACTTTGACTCTGCTAGGGGCAGCAAGGGAAAGGACAGACATAAAGAAACAACACAGGGACACAAGCTGGAAGCAGGCGGGCTGTGTGAGCTCTGATGGAGCCATACGACTACCACCGAAACCCAGACTCTTGGTGTGCTTATTATGCACAGCACAGAGGAGGCAGCATGGAGGAGTTAGCTCTTCTAGGTAGGAGTCTGTAGGTGAGCAGACTCAGACGTGAGAGGAGGAAGGCACACACTGGTCAGCTTCTAAACTCATACTTGGACCAGAAGAAGGCTTGCTGGTTCCATAGGTGGCCTCTGTTGAAAGGCTTTGGTCATGTTGATGTCAGCTGTACACACTCACTCGGGGCCGCCTTGGCTCCCCACACTCACCAGCCATCTCTTCCCCACAGGTGATCTTCCAGCTCCGTGCCAAACAGTGTGTGGCCTGCCAGGAGCGGGCCCATAGCACTGTTCTGCGGCCCTGCCAGCACCGTGTCTTATGTGAACCGTGTGCAGCCAGTACCCCTGAGTGCCCCTACTGCAAGGGCCAACCCCTCCCATGGTGACCAGAGCCAGACCCATCCCTTCCCTGGTGAGCAGTACAAAGGCCTGGGCATGCCACGTGCCACTACTGTGTCGAAACTTGCCTCCAGTACCCCACACCAGGATGTGAGTTCATGCCCACTGGCCAACAGCCTTTCATATTACTTTTTCTTCCCTACCATCTCCCACCATCGCTGTCAAGGTATTATCAAAAAACCTTAGAAGCATCACCAAGCCCACTGCCTGTCCCCTAGGCAGGTGGCATGTTTTCGGTGCCCTCAGTCCTGAGGCTGCTGTGGCCAGGCCAATGGGAGGTCAGGCCTTGTCAAAGCACTTTGTAAACCGAGGAATTAATTAGACATTATAAATTGTATAAGCTGCTTTCTAGGTCCATGTTTTTTAATATGCGATAACATGAAGCTTTATAAGTATACTGTGAACTTGAAGTTTCCTATCGGTTTGTGGTTAACTCGTAGTAATGGTAACTACGTTAGATTTCATACTCTGAAACTATTTAGGAAAGGAACATTTATCTAGTAGTGAAGAACTAGAATTTTTACATTTTAAAATTAATTGCAAGCAAATAGTATTTATAAGCAGAGAATGGTTATTGAAAGACACATATACATTTAAATGTTCTTAATTCTATGGAAGGAACTAATTTTCCTGAGCATGTGCAGGTGCACATGTATGTGGAGTTTTATATTCCAGTATCATAGAGTGATATCCAGAACTGTCATACACTTATGTGATCCGTGGCCACTTCCAAGTGCCTGTGCCTTGCGAGAGAAGTGAAGGAATTGGTTCGTTTGGTTTTTTTTCTTCTCCTTTGAAAGACAATTTCATGCTAATGAAAAATGCAGCCAAGGAGTCAGACGTTCAGAGGAGTCCAAGATCGACTCGGGAAGGAGCTGTGCTCTGATGTCTCATCTGAATCGCAATGGTGCTTTGTAACCCTGAGTCGCCTGGGGCACCCCAGCTTGTGCTGCACAGAGAGGCTGTGAACCAGAGACAGCAGTCTGCTGCACCTGTGGCCACCCTCACCTCTAGCTGATCCACAGATGCCCACAGGCGTTGAGTCCATGACAGTTTTAGCACACATCTGGTACCTGAGCTGTACATCCAGGTATTACCAGAATCCGTCACATGACCAGCAAACACAGCTGTGCTGCAGTTCACCCTTCAGCGTCCAGGGCTCAGGCGACGCAGCTCACAGCTTGGCCTCAGGCCTGCGGCGCAGATTCTGCTGAGGCTGGGTGAAAACTTCAGCCCTCTACCGTGAAGACTGGGACTGGTCCTGGAAATGCAGGGAGGAGATGTCTGTCCAGGTGACCCCTGCCCATGGTGGCAGGCCTAGACAGGGTCGGTATCCTATCCTACCTGCGGGCTCTGCCCAGGCCTCGAAGTGGTTCTCCTTCCCTCCGGCTTTGCCAAAGACTTTTAATAGCATTTTTTAAGTGCAAAGTGACTAGATAAAACATTTTTATCAG
>NW_022196911.1:25065753-25081206 GCF_008632895.1 Mastomys coucha
AATGTTATGTGAATGGAACCTTAACCCAGATGTCATATTTATAATATACACCCATTTACTTTAGTGAAATGTTAAAGTTGTTAACATTTGTTTAAATTTTTTTACAATAGCATTTATGCAATGGTTTACAGAAGTCATGGAGTTATTTTTTATCAGTATGGAATTAATTAAAACTTCGAATCTTTATTTCGTCTGGATCTTTGGACACAACAAAGGCTGGCCAGCAGGTCCCCCTTGTTTATCAGTGACACTGTCTGGCCTAGAATATGCCAAAAGAAGCCACGTCTACACCACAGCAGTTTTGTGCACTCTGCTGAGACCACTCTGCTGGTCTCTCTGTGAAAGGACACTCGAGGCTCGGGATATTTCTATTCTCCATGGCCGCCTGGATCATAGGATGTTCCCACGTAGCCCTGGGTCACCCCGCAGCTGCTCTGAGATTGCATCTAAGGGGAGCTGCTGACCCAGGTGCTGAGAGTGGGTGGTTTCTGCCAGAACAGGTAGCAATGAGGATGTGCCTCAGAGCTGCAGGCCCCAGTGTGGCTGACAGCTGACCAGGGCAGGCCGACTGACCTGTAGGCTGAGTGTGGGGGATTCCATGCTGTTCCAGCAGACTCGTCAGTCTTTGTACCTCCTGTGACAGCTCTGCATGTGCCTAGACAAGATTGCCAGCCTGGTCAAACCCTGGTGGGTGCTATTAGGACTAGGGACCCCTGTAACCTTCCCCCTGTCCCCAGACTCTACCTTTCTACAATTGTCCAGAGTCTCAAGCCCCAGGCCCTTGGAACTTCCAGCTAGCTGGGTGGGATGGGTTTCTCCTGGGACCTTTAAGTAGCCAGCATCCTCAAACAGTACCCTCAGCAACTTCTCATAGCCCTGAAGGTGGAAGAGGTAGGAGTACCTGGTATCGTAGGCAAGGGGACATCCCCTGAGTGTGCACCCACCTGTGGTGTGATCACTTCATCTGCCAGGTCCTGTTCCACCTGGTCCCAGCGCTGCTGCAGGGCCTCTGACAGGGTTGGATACACTACAGACAGCAGGAGCCAGACATTGCAGTCTTCTACTTCTGCTCCCCTTCCCTGGACCCACCCCTACCCAGAGCCCTACCTAACAGAGAGTGGGGATGGCAGACGAGAGGGGTCTCGAATGTCAATGCATAGACACAGGTGCTTGGCTCAGACACGTGGGCCAGTCGGTTGATCTTTCCACAGGTGAGCTCCACCTGAGAAGAGAGCCTCAATGGCTGGTGGGGGCAGGGGGTTGCCCTCTACCACCTACTTTCCCTATGGGCCTCACCTTGCTCTGCCGGCTCCGCGAGTGGCAGGAGTCCCCATCAGTCATCCACATGCCCTTGAAGGTATTGTTGATGATTTCCCACTCATGCCAGATGCTGGGGAAAGGGGGCAGCAAAGCAGTGATGTGGGGGCCTAGGGGGCAGACTCACCACTATGGCCCTCGCCCAGCTTACCCAAGGATCCCGCTGTAGGCATTCCAGCGGAAGGTCTGTTCATGCTGGGTCACATTGTGGAAAGGGCAGAATTCATACTTGTACCTGGGAGCAGAGGCACATGAGGAGCTTTGCAGGCTATCCCCACTCCGCCCACCAGCCTGGAGGCACTCACGTGGACTCCACTAGGCTGAAGCACTTGCCAGCAAGTCTGAAGAGATGCAGGGGCCCTGGAGGAGAACACGACAGCCATTCAGGATAGGTGTAAACCTCTGCTACCCCTAAGCTAGAAGTTGATGTAGGCAAGAGGGCACTAACCATCGAGGCCAGAAAGCCCCAAGCTGCTTCCCTGTATGTCTGGGGATGTTAGAGGCAGGCTGACCTAACTCCTAGGGACTGACAACAGAACTGCTTGTCTGTGGCAGGACTCTCCCATGCTTGTTCCTGTGGAGGAGGCTCTCAGTATCTGTCTAGGCTGCCCGTGTGTGTGTGTGTGTGTGTGTGTGTGTGTGTGTGTGTGTGTGTTTGTGTGTGTGTACACGCACTCATGAACCACCACAACCAGCTGAGGTTTTAAATTTTCAGTTAAAATTTTTACATTTAATGTGAGAACCATGGGGATTTAGAATTTTAAGTTGGTGTGTGGTTTAGTAACATACGCCTTTAATCCCAGCACTTGGGTAGGGAGTATAGCAAGTGGATCTCTGAGTCTGAGGTTAGTCAGCCTGATGTACACAGCAAGTTCCGGGCCACCCAGGGCTTCATAGTGAGACCCTGTCTCAAAAACTAATGGACTGGATGTGGTGGCACACACCTTTAATCCCAGTACTCAGGAGGCAGAGGCTGGCAGATTTTTGAGTTTGAGGCTAGTCTGGTTTACAAAGTGAGTTCCAGGACACCCATGATTACACAGTGAAACCTTGTCTCAAAGAATTAAAAAAAAAAATTAAAAAGAAAATCTAGGGCTGGAGAGATGGCTCAGCGGTTAAGAGCACTGACTGTTTTTCCAGAGGTCCCAAGTTCAATTCCCAGCAACCACATGGTGACTCACAACCATCTGTAATGGGATCTGAATGTGCATAAAATAAATCTTTAAACATGTTTTTTAAAAAGTCTTAAAGAAAAGAAAATCTAAACTGCAACATCATATAGAAAGGACCTGCTTTACCGCTCAGGCCCAGCTTTGTAATTCATGTCTCTGATGGCATGAATCATGCTGAACTGTACTCAGATGTACAGTCAGTTCTTACACTTTGATCTTTTTATTGCGGCCTTGATAACCAAAGCCAGTAGAATGGGTCTTTCTCGTCACTCTCTCTAGCTACTTTATAGATAGCAACATTCCAGTCTTCACCTAGCTGTTGTGTGATGTCCTCTCAATTCAGGCTGAGTGGCTTCACTTGATATTCCTGCTAGGACAGGTCTTTTGATTCTCCTGCAGGTTCTGTTATTTAGGAAAATGCCTGCCTTTTTCAGGAAGTGTCCCAGGGACTCAATCAAGGACCTCAAGCATATATTCTGAAGTTCTAGTGATCTGAGGCTCTTCCTCAGCAATACCCCTTAGCTCTGATGGCAGACAGGCTGAAGTGAAGGAGCAGAACAGACATGCTATATGAGAAAAATAACAACAAAAATTGGGGGCTGGAGAGGTGGCTCAGCCGTTAAGAGCACTGACTGCTGCTCTTCCAGAGGTTCTGAGTTGAATTCCCACCATCCACATGGTGGCTCACAGCCATCAGTAATGGGATCCAATACCCTCTTCTGATGTGTCTGAAGACAGCTGCAGAGTAGACTCATATACATAAAATAAATATTTTTAAAAAATTGGTTCTCTGAAGAGAGAGCAATACTGACACTCAGAAGCCAAGAGCGTGGTTTCATGCCTAGTCCCAGCACTGAGGAGGCTGGAGCAGGATGGGTGTGGTGCTGGTGCCAGCATGGGGAGATGGTTTATTCAGAGAAGTGTGTGCTGTGCAAGCATGAGGAACGGAGTTTGGGTCCTCAGCACCCACATAAGAAGCTGGATGCCAACAATGTCAGTGCTGGAGGGGCAGAGATGGGTGGAGTCTCAGGCCTGCTGGACAACCAGCCTAGCTGAATCCTTGAGCTTTAGATTAACTGAGAGATCCTGACTCTCAGTAAGGTGGGAAGCAATAGAGGAAGACACCCAACCTTGACCTCTGACCTCCACACACAGGCACACCCAGAAAGTGAAGATGAGGGGCTGGAGAGACAGTTGGGTGGTCATGAGCACTTGTTGCTTTTCTTAAAGGATCCAGGTTCAGTTCCTGGCATGTACATACATGGTGGCTCACAACCATCTGTAACCCCAGTTCTAGAAAACCCAATGCCTTTTGACACAGGTATTTCACACAATATGGTACACAAACAGAAAACAAAACACTCAGTAAAATAAAAATTTAAGAAAAAACAAAGTGAGCCAACCTGCAGCCAAACTGACCAGGAAAAAGCAAAAACGTAAGGAAAACCAGAAATAAGAGTCGGGGTA
Organism: Mastomys coucha; assembly: GCF_008632895.1. Taxonomy (NCBI): domain Eukaryota; kingdom Metazoa; phylum Chordata; class Mammalia; order Rodentia; family Muridae; genus Mastomys; species Mastomys coucha. The sequence goes on from NW_022196911.1 coordinate 25,069,710, forward strand.
TTCGCTACCAACGTCACAAAAATAAAAACGATGATTAGTAAATATCAACAATTATACAACCACCAAGCAGTGGTGGCACACACCTTTTATCCCAGCACTTGGGAGGCAGAGCCACGCGGATTTTTGAGTTCGAGGCCAGCCTGGTCTACAGAGTGAGTTCCAGGACTGCCAGGGCTATACAGAGAAACCCTGTCTCGGGGGAAAAAGAAAATTACACAACCAACGCATGGATGTAGTTGAAACTGACAAGTTCCTCTGAAACGGGCTTGCAGAGAGTGGCTTTGAGGAAGCAGCAGACGTGAATGAGCACACCTGTGAAGTTAGGCAACCCATCTCCAGGGCTGCGTAACCCTGCAACCAAGTAGGTTTCTCTCATCTTTCTCCCCATCCTCCATTCTCTCTCCTGCCAAGACTGTCCTGGAACTTACTGTTTAGCCCAGGCCGGTCTTGAGCTAATGATCCTCCTCCCAAGTGCTGAGATTACAGTCCTGTGACAGTCTATGGACACCCCTAATATTACTCTCTATTAAAAATAAATAAAAATAAACATCTGCAGTACTGGGTTCCTGGCAACATCTGGCCCCTCCTAGCCAACCAAGGAGCTATAAGCTAGTTTGGGAGGACTGGAGAAGTGTCCACATCTTACACATACACACACACACAACCTCACAATGTGATGGCAGCAGGTTTTTGGAGTCCTGTGTCTATCAGGAATGTCCCAACACTGCCTCCCAAAACAGTGTCACCTAATGAAAAGGAGAGAAGATAAGAGTTGAGCCTAACTGGTTCACTGCTGGAGGAGATGGTTAATGTTCTCCGCAGCTTCAGAAGCTCCGGCCCTGGGCTACTTCTTTTTCAAGGGACCAATGCTACAAACCAGCGTGCCCAGAACACCTCAGATAGCGGGTCACCAAATCCCCAGAGTACAGCCCTCAGCCAATCAAGGTCCCTTTATACTGGCCAGCCCTGAGCCGCCTCCAACAGCTTGTCTTACCCTCTTTCAGTCCTAGGATCTTAGTCCCAAATTCCCTGTGCAAAGGACCTTGACCGTGCTGGTGCCCTCTCCACTCCCTAAGACCTAGAAAGGGCTAGACACACCTGGAATGTTTGAGTCTCCATACCCAACCCCCCTGCAGTTCCTAGTCGGTCTAAGAACCTGTGGAAAGTGGAGACTTTAGTATCACGAGTTGGAGGCCAGCTTGAGTCTACTATGAAAGACTCTTGCCTTAAAAACACGAAAGTTGAGCCGGGCGGTGGTGGCGCACGCCTTTAATCCCAGCACTTGGGAGGCAGAGGCAGGTGGATTTCTGAGTTCGAGTCCAGCCTGGTCTACAGAGTGAGTTCCAGGACAGCCAGGGCTACACAGAGAAACCCTGTCTCGAAAAACAAAACAAAAACACAAACAAAAAACCCCAAAAGTTAGGGATGTAGCTCAAGGCTTGAGCGCTTGCTTGCCCAGCCCTAGGTAATCGCCAGCCCTGGGACCGAGAGGGGATTACAGTTCCAGTATTTAAAACACTCAAGTTTGACAAACGAATACGTAAACTTTCAGCGAGTACATTGTCAGAGTCCTTCATCCAAGGCACCCTTCCCTCCCGAACTGAGAGCTTTTTTTCTGGCCCCCCTCAGTCAGCACCTCGGCCAGCTCCGCACCCTCCTGCGCTCACCGGATACAGCGGAAGGCTCTCTCTTGGGCTGAAGGCGGCTCGCTTGGGGCAAGAACGGATTATTCAGCCTACGGAACAGAGAAGGTCAGAAGAGCCAGCCACGCTCGGCCCCCAAGCCTCAGGACCGCGATCTGCTCACCCGAATGTGTTGGGCTCCTCCACCACCTTCATCTTCCCGGCACGTGTTGGCGCCGGCCCTGCAGAGAGTGAGCGAGGTAGTGAGCAGGGAGCGGAGGCGCGGGCGACGCCGGCGTGCGGGGCGCAATGCGCGCGGAGCCACTGACCCTGCGCCACGAGTCCCAGCAACATCAGGAAGCCAGCCAGCCGCCCCGCCATTGCTCCTTAGGGTCGCGCGGTCACGTGAGCGGCAGCAGGAACTGACAACTCAAAACCGGAAGCTGTGCGAGCGAGCGCGCACGCGCACACGCTCTCGAGCGAACCTTGCCGCTGAGCATTTCATCTAACACTATGGGCCGCAAGAAAGTTGCCCGCGGGTCCAGGTCAGAGAGCGGTCGTGTCCGGCGACCCCCTGGCCACTCTCTGGATGCTTTCGTTGAGGAGGTGGGCGCTGCGCTGCGGGGTGAGTTTGGAGCAGTCGGAGCAGCGGGTCAGGCCTGGGAGCAGGCGCTGAGGACCTGGCCTTCTCTCTCTCTCCTTGTAGCATCCGAGCAACCTGAGGAGGCCGAGGACCAGGGCGGCCCGGGCCCTGCAACGCTGCCTTGTGCCTTGGCTATGTGGGAGCTTGGCCACTGCGACCCCAAGCGCTGCACGGGCCGCAAACTGGCCCGTCTGGGTCTGGTGCGCTGCCTGCGCATGAACCAAAGATTTGGCGGTCTGGTGCTCAGCCCAGTGGGCACTCAGTACGTGTCTCCGGCAGACAGGTAGACACCAGAGGCCTGGGGATCAGGGAGGGGTCGGAGAGGGATTGGAATGCCCTCCCCATCATCTTGTCCCGTATCCAGAGTATCATTTCTTCAAGTCTTGCTTATTGGTCTTCGATGCCCATGTCTCCCATATGGGCAGAGTTGTATTTAACTTGACTCTTTTCATAGAGCAAGGCTATAGTCTAGAAGAGCCTAGGAGAAACATTTGTTGTGTAAACATTGTCCAGCTACCCTCAACTGCTGCCTCTAAGCTTGCTAGTGGGGGTTCTTTGTACCATTGCAAAAAACCATAGTTTCGAAATACCAGAGTGATATCTCATCTGTAGTGAAGCCAGTCTCCAAGGACATGCCTTATTTGGGGCCCCAGAACCTACCCTACACTCTCTGACAGACAGCTGGTGGCACAGTCAGGGCTCGCTGTCATAGACTGCTCCTGGGCCAAACTGGATGAGACACCCTTTGGGAAGATGCGAGGGAGCCACTTGCGGCTCCTGCCTTACCTCGTAGCTGCCAACCCTGTAAACTATGGCCGACCCTGCAAACTTTCCTGTGTGGAAGCTTTCGCTGCTGCCTTCTGCATCGTAGGTGAGTCGTGGGTCTGACAGAAGCATGGCCTGGCAGTCTAGTGGCTGACTCTGCCTACCCCCTCCTACTGCTTCTCCCCGAGACTGTGGTTTCTTCTGACAGATTCTGAGCAAGGCGGGTGGGATGTGAGGAGAATATATTGGGAGCCATTAGGACAGCCTTTGTTTTCAGTCTCAACAAGCCTTGACGTTACGAAGCAGAGGTAGAGGCAGATGGACAGCTGCCTTCCCTGGATGCTGTGTGGGCCTGTTTCTCAGCAAATGAGAGGAACCTTGGGAACTGTAGAGGAGGTGACAGCGTCATGGGGTAGCAGGCAGGGTCGCACAGTTGTGCTCTCTATAGGTGTCCCAGGCATCGTTTTGGTTTTTGTTCCACTAGGCTTCTCAGACCTTGCTGTCATTTTGCTTCGGAAGTTTAAGTGGGGCAAGGGCTTCCTGGACCTGAACCGACAGCTCCTGGATAAGTACGCAGCCTGCCGTGGCCCAGAGGAGGTGCTGCAGGCTGAACAGGGGTACTTGGCTAGCACCAAGGACACCCCTGAGGAGGAGGAGGACATTGGTGAGGCCTGTGTGGTTGGGAGCCCCAGGGAAGCAATCAAGCCCCTCCAGGGCCTTAGGAACCTAGAGCCGCTGGATTGACTCTACCCTGAAATCACTTAGAGGTCACCTTCCTCTCTTTCTGTGTTCAGATCCCTTTGACGTGGATTCAGGGCGGGAGTTTGCAAACCTCAACAGGCCTGTGGCCAGTACCCGGTAGGTCCTGTGAGTCCCCATGTGCTTCTGGAACCTTGACCCAGTTCCTCCTACCTTGTGGGTGTGGCTTTTTGAACAAGGCCTGGTGGTGATTACAAAGTATTAAGCAGCTGTTTGCTGAAGGGGACTAGGCTCAGAGCACCCTCTGCTCAAGGGCTTCTGTGGTGAGCCTAGTAAGGAAGGTAGCCTTGGACTGGCCTGTGTCTGTACTGGGGTCCATCCCTCCCTTCCAGGCTGCCTATGGACATGGATGACACAGATGAGTCTGAGGAGCCCAGTGCAGATTCTGGGGAGGACAGTGATGAGTGTGAGGAACAAGGACATGGTGCTAATGGAGGAGACAGCAGCCACTCTCAAGCAGAAGAGACCCCAGAGCAAGAGGCTTGGGCCTGAAATTTGGAATGGAATCAAGAAACGACAGAGAGACTGAAGGTTGCAAACATATTATTGAAGCTGGTGTGCATTATTCAGAAGTGGCAGTAGGACCTGGGGATGGACAGGCCTGCTGGGACAGTTCTGGGACAGCCTTGCTTAGAGTCCTGCCTTAGTGCTCTCAATAAAACCAAGGAGGAGCCCCGACCATGGGTCTGTTGCTTTGTACTTGGCTAAGCGCTGGCGAAGTCTACCCGGGTGGATCTGGCCTGTGAGGTAAGTCTGGCATGGGCACATACAGATGTGTCAAGGGCTATCCGAGCAGCTAGCCATAGAGCCCTTCACCCTGGTCTCCACCTGTGGGCAATTCCTTTTCCTTGTGGTGACTATGGGAGAAACTCTCCTGGGCCCAGGAGCCAGGCCAGGACCAGAACACAAGTAATCCTCAGCTGGCCCCTCGCTCACCTGCATGGGTAGTATGTCCAGATCCAGGAGAGAGAAGCTGCAGACAGTAGAAACTCTACCCTCACCCTCTGCCTGTGGAGGCCTTTTCCTCAGAAAGCAGGGCAAGGCCTGCTCTAGCAGAAGCTTCCCCAACGACACTGCTGTCACGGGGCACAAATTATTTCTCATCAGGCCAAGTGATGGTTACAAGGATATGAACAGCAACACTGGCCTCCACCCTAGTAGTGGCTTCTACTCCCTAGTTGTGACCATAAATAAGTGTCTCCTCCAGGTATGACCTGATGGCCTCTAGGGGGCAGAGTCCTCTGAGAGCATATGACCACTGCTCCAGGGAAGAGAGCCTGCTGGGGTCAGGTCCCATCCATCCTGTTCTGTGTCCAGGGCAGATGCTGGCCAATCCCACTGAGTTGGCTGCCCATATTCTGGGTGGGACATGCTGGGGCACAAAGGGTTCACAGCACACACCAAAAGACAGGGCAGACAGAAGCCACAGGGTTCAACCAGAGCAGGCAGGTCAAGTGGTGAGGGAGGGGCCCCCAGAAGCCCTTGCTGCACAAAGTGGACCCCACAGGGAAATGAGAAGGGCCGGGGCTGTGACCATCAGGGTGCTCAGAGGTCCGCCTCCATGCACTTTTCCAGCTCCTTGAGTTTCTTGACAAACTCCTGTGCTTCTCTGTTGGTCCGGCCTTCTAGCATCCGCAGTGCAGACCTCACTGTATGTGGACATGCAGGTGGGCATGAGAAGCCAGCTTAGGCCAGGCCCAGACCCCTCAACCCCATAGACTCTCACTTACCCTGAGCTCTGGGCCTGCGCAGGTGTAGCGTGATAGGCTGACCGGGCCTCATGGCCCCTCCCACATGCGGCCTCGCAATGCCACTGACACCACCCAGGCCAAGGGCTGCTTCCCCAGCAAAGTCGTTGGTAGACAGCCAGTCATGGTCCATAACCGTGAATAGCACACAAGCTCCGCGGCGGCGGCATGCCTCAGCAGGCACAGAGCTGTGGACAGGGCAGTCAGGAGCCTGCTGCGGCCATCTGGCACAGGCAGAGGGCAGAGCAGGCCAGGCAGGCACTCACAAGTGGAAGAGCTCATCATACACCGGGTGCAGCGTCCGAGCTTTGACTTGGGTCCTCTGGCTGCGGACCAGTGGGAAGAGGTGTGGTGGACCAAGCTCCACAATCACAAAGGGGTCACTCAGGCCTAGAAGGTACCTTGTGAGCCAAATGTCTCCCTGCCCCCAACCCCCCATCCACCCCCAGCTGCAGCTGCCTCACCATTGGCATCCAGAGGCAGTAAGTCCGCCGCACGCAGCACCTCCACAGCTAGCCGCTGCTCGGCTGCTTCATAATGACACCGGACAGTCAGGCGCCCAAACCGGTTCTGCTCCAGAGACCTCTGTGGGAAAGGCCAGTGGAAAAAGTCAGTGAATGAAGCTGGCTCTCAGAGCAGGCCTGCAGGTAGACAACAACAGGCCCACCTGCTTGAGCTTGTCCAGGTAAAACTGCTCAATGCACTCTCGGGTGGAGCATTTGTGGAGCCGTAGCTCTTCCTCCAGCCTCTGCAAGGGAAGCTGGCACTAGTAACTCTGGCCTCTGGCAGCACAGCCAAGTGTCTTCACAGTGTCATCTGAACTGCCGTGTGGCCATCTGGTTTCACCAACACAAGGATGCCTACAACGGGGCACCAAGGTGAACTTGGTGCAGAAGGCTCTGCTTACCTTGTAGCTTCCATCCCTCAGGTTCTCCAGGGGCAGCCCCTGGCCCTCAGCATGAAAGAAACTGACCAGAGCCTACAACGGGGAAAGAAGAGAGGGTTGTCAGGGGACTGGCCATGTGCTGAAGACCTGTGGATTCAGAAAGCATGGGGTGTTAGGAGCCAAGGCAAAGCCACTTCTCAAATTTGAAGTGCCTTGGACACCCCCAGGAGGCCTGGGAAATGCCAGCAAGCAGAGGCCAGACAACTGTGACAACGGGTGTTTGGGCTGTAGGGACAAGAGCTGCCAGCACAGCTGTGGAGTACCTGCCCAGAGGGTTAGTATCCTACGGGGGCAGCAGGGAGAGGACTTTGGGGAGATGGCCCTGGGAGCTCCTTGTGACCTTACCTCCAGAGTGAAATGGAAACGCCCATAGAAATCAGCAGAGACATCCCTGTTTGCACTCAGCGCCTGCAGAATGGCCTGCAGAAGCAGCTCCCAGAGGGCCTCTAGCACCCTGGAGGAACATTGCCTGGGTGACTCCCTGGACCAGCGCCATCCCACCTACCCCACCACCTAGCTGGTACCTGCTCAGGTTCTCCTTCACCAGCGAGTCATTCAGCAAGGCTAGCTTCTCATCTAGGTACTTCAGCAGTGGGGCTACGGCCTGCAGGCAGGAGTCCTCAGGGCTGGCCAAGCTGGACTTCTGCCTGCCCCCTCATCCGCACTCTGATCTACTTACCTCATCATTCTGAATAGAGTCAGGGGACAGACTGATGTGCTGTACATACTTCCTGATATCTGCCACCATCTGAGAGAGGGGTGGTGCTCAGAACAAGAGCAGGACTCAAGAATAGTCCTCACATGGGTACAGTCCCGGGCCCCACCCCTCTTCCCACCTTGGAAGTCAGGTGTGCTGTCACAGTGTGGGCCTCCCGGTGAAGGTCTTCATCCAGGGCCTGTATGCAGCTGAGTAAAGGGCGGGGGAGCATGCCCTCCAGCCCATTGGCCCCTTCAGACCACGCCAGTCCTCTTAGTGCCTGTCCTGAAGCTCTGCGCACCAACTCCACGTTGTTGAGCACCACACAGAGCTGGAAAGGTGTGGCCAGGGGCAGCTGGGCAGTTATCACAGGAGGGGAGGGGCACCCAGCCACCTACTGGCCTCACCACCTGACACCCAGCCTCTTACCTGCTCACTCACTGCCTCACCGGCAGCCCCTGGCTGGGTGTCCACTTTTTTTCTCAGCAGTTCCGTATAGAAGAGGGAGGCTTCACACATATCCTGGGGCAGGAGATGGGTTGGGAGCTTGAGACCCTGCCCTTACCCCATCTCCTGCTCTACTCCCCCCATAACCCTATCTCATGTACCTGGCTGAGCTGAGTGCCTAGCCCCTGGGCTTGGGCAGGGTCAGGCCAAGCCAGGCGGACCCAGAGCTCCTGGATGTGACTAAGGCAGAGGCTGGCAGTCGCTGCAGAACTGCTGTGTTTGGAAGCCGCATCTACAGGCTCCAGCTGCAAAGGCAGAGGGTGCTAGTGTTGCAGGGTACAGGATGAGGCAGCATCATGCATCTGGGTGCACACTCACCGTGTCTACATCCACCGCTCCCTGAAGGCGCCACTTGGCCTGGTCCCGCAGCACCTGCAGCCAGAGCTTCACAGCTGGCAGGAAAGGGGTGTGGATGCCAGCCAGAGCTAGGGAGCGGCTTTCCCTGCAGAGAACACACACTCAGAGCCTATCAAGACTCACATACCTTCACCCAGAGGTCTCCACATTCAGAACTAAGGATACTGGCCCAAGTTTGGGGGTACCCACCGTCCAGGGATGCAGCTCCAGAAGCGCTGGGTATCTGCCAGGGTCAGGTAGAGCTCAAAGAGCCCTGAGGCCACCTCTAAGTTCATCTTGGGGCTCAGCTCCTCTGTCAGCACCCATGCCTCCTCAGCCACCTGCCTCAGACAGTGGGATTAGGCAGCTGCCAAAGTAAATCTAGGCACCCTCTTAACCAGGGACTTCTCCCCAGTTTCCAGTACCCACAGGCACCCAGGGTAAGGGACTCCCCCTCACCAGACGTTCCAGCTGCCGGAAGGTAAGGGTGAAGAAGTCCACCTTAAGGATACTGCAAAAGACATGCCTCAGCTTCCTGTTCCCCACTAGCCAGTCCTACCAACCCAACATAGCTCATTCTGGCCTTCTACCATCATCCAGGGGAAGAGCCTACCCATGGAAGAGGCTGGCGTAGACCCCATAGCATGACTGCAAGTCCTCGTAGATGATGTCTGCAAGCTCAACAAGCCCCGCTAGGCGCTGTGGCCCTGGCTGTAAGAAAGCCAGGCTTGGAGTGACCTATGACCCCAGCAAGTGCCCTGTGCCTCCCGGCCAGGCCATCCAGATCCACACCTGTTCTCGGGGACTCTTGGTGTTCAGGAGCTGGTCGTACCACTCACGGTTACCCCGCTATAGCAGCAGTAAAGGCAACAGAGGGGATTGAAGAGAAGAGTCAGGGGAATGGGCTGTGGACAACAAGGCCTGTCCGTGACCAAGGGAAGGAGGCCAAGACAGATCCAGACACACCTTCAGGGCGGCAGCAATGTCCATACTGAGCTCTGTCTCAAAGGGGCAGATCTCAAAGGCTGGCTGGAAGAGCTGGAGCTTCTCCAGGCACCTGGGAAGGACAGCTAACTGAGGAGACCAGCCCCAACCCCCAGCCCTTCAGGCTCCCAGCCCTTCTCTGAGACACCCACTTCAGCAGCAGCTCCAGGCGATACACAGCCGTGCTGTTGGTGGCGGGGAAGTAATCTCGGAGCTGGCGCAGTAGTCTCAGTCCGAACTCCGAGAAGGCAGAAAAGCTGTCAGCCAGGCTCTCCTCCTGTGGGGAATGGGTTCTTCAGGGTCAAGACAGGGTCAAGACCCGAAGCAGATTTGCTCACAGATACTGAAAAACCACTGCTCCGTGTAGCTACCCCATTCTCTTCTCAATGGCCATTCCATCCTCCTACAGTTCCCATCTTGCTTCACCTGTGAGCCACAGTGCCTTTACACTCCTGTCCCCTCTGCTCCATACTGCCAGTGCCCACTTGGGCCTACTGCTCAGACATTTGCCACCTTAGAGGTGTTGCTCTCAGTCCGGTCTGAGCTTTGTGACATCCATCCAAGTTTATGTGGTTACAACCATTGCTTCCTTACTGCATGGCACTCTTTACTTCAACATGTGTTTCGTGTTTTCAAACCCTATGAAGACAGGTCTCTTCCCCTTGGCTCTGAGTGAGCTCTTTTCCAACAGCACACAGCTCCGTAGCAATGTCCATGCCTACCTGCTCCTGAGGCAGTGAAGCTGCCTCCTCCCAGTGGGCCTGCACATCTTCCAGCAGCCCCAGCAGGTAGCCATAGTCCAGGGTCCGTGTCTGATGATGACGGCTACTGACTTGCCAGTGCCTGTAGGAGACCAAACTTGTGGTCTGCTCTTGCATAACAGGTCCACCCCGTGGCACTGCCATTTCCCACGCTCCACCCACTTCTCAGGAGGCTGTACCAACAAGGGCCACCCTGCCTACTCACAGCACCGCCAGCTGCAAAGGGGACAGATTGCTTTGAGCTCCATGCAGACAAAGGACTGTGGTCCCAGGCCCGCTAAGCTCGCCACGCCAACTGCTGGAATTGGGCTGGAGAAGGAATCCAAGGGTGGGGAGAGGCCAGAGAGCCCCTCCATCCCTGCTCTAGGCCCTTACTCTACTCAACAGCCCAAGGGCACCCACTACCTCCTCCACGCGATGCTCAAACCGCAGCACACGGCTGAGGAGCAACAGGTAGGACAGGAAGCCTGAGCGTCCACGCTGACTCATAATAGTGTCCCTCTGCAAGACAGAACCTGAGGTCTGTCATCAGCTCTGTGTGAGCCTTGAATGCAGGGATGCAGATGTGGCTCCCCATAACTTCCCACCTGGGTAGTGATCAGCTTCAGGACCAGGTGGCAGTCTCCCTGCACACGGGAGGCACTGGAGCGTGGTTCCAGCCTAAACCAGCGATCAGCACCTGCCACAGGCACCTCCTGAGAAGGGCGAGGGTGGGAAGGTATAATGCCTACACACTCTGCCCCTCTCTTTCCCACACAGTCACATATGGTTGAAGTATAGTTCACCAGTAGAGAGCGTTCAAATCCCAGTAAAGACAAAAACAGGACATTCTCTGGGACCCCAGAATGCTGCATAGCCCACCTCCAGTCACAAAAGAGTGGAATATGCTACAGGAATCATAGGATACTGCCCAAAGATGCCCAAGAGCCCTGGGGCACCTCCCACTAAGCATCCTGGGGTAAGCATACACATCCCATGTCTCTGTCCCATCCCTCCTCACACACCCGGATAGGGATGTTGAGGCAACCCAGGAAGTCATCTGTGTGGTCCTCAGTGGGTCCTGCTGTCCCATTTGCACGGGCCGACTTGACAATCTGTTTGAAGTATCTGGGCACAACAGGGTGGACAGCAAGATGGTGTCACTCTGGTGGTCCTAGAAAGCTACGGGTCCCTGTGTCTAAGCTACATGCACGTTCCCCCTTGCCCACCCCAGACCTGGTCATGCCCTTCAGGCCAATAACTTCATTCAGCTTCCTGCATGCTTCCGCCAGGGATACGTCATCATCATGGTCCCTGAAGGTGGAGGATGTCTTAGCTGGAGTTCCCAGCCCAACTCTAAGTACCCCCTCCCCAATTCCTTCTCAAACTAGAGGTGCCACCACCCTCCATGTCCTGCAGAGCTTGGGGGTCCTCTACCAGATGTCCAGGTGCAGCTGGTCTGTGTTGACATCGTCAATTTCACTGCAGAGAAGATAGAAAAGTCTATGAAACCTCCAGGCCGTATCTGCCCATCACTGAGGTAGGGTGATGCAACAAGAAGTAGCCATAAGTTCAGCTTCTCCACACAGACTGTTAGGCTCACATTCTAACTTCCACCTGCTACCAGCTATGGGGTCATACCAATACAACAGCATCTGTGGGCCTCAGTTTATTCCTTTGGGAAGTGGGTGTGTTACCAGTCCCTCTTATAAGTTGCCTGGAGCAACTCTTTCCTTTTTTTTTTTTTTTT
>NW_022196911.1:25081216-25100559 GCF_008632895.1 Mastomys coucha
ACTCACTCTGTAGACCAGGCTGGCCTGGAACTCAGAAATCCACCTGCCTCTGCCCCCCAAGCGCTGGGATTAAAGGCGTGTGCCACCACTGGCCAGCCCTGGAGCAACCCTTTTTTTTTTTTTTGGTTTTTCTAGACAGGGTTTCTCTGTATAGCTCTGACTGTCCTGGAACTCACTCTGTAGACCAGGTTGGCCTCGAACTCAGAAATACACCTGCTTCTGCCTCCCAAGTGCTGAGATTAAAGGCGTGCGCCACCACCGCCCGGCTGCTGGAGCAACTCTTAATGAGCCGCTCTCATTTGAAGTATAAGGCTATCAGCAGGGTAGGAGCCTTACAACAAGAAGTGCTCTTTCCAGACAGGATTCAGGGTGCTGTTTTTGACCTCCGTGACTTGGATACACTTGGCAGGCAGCGGGCTGCTACGCTTGCTGCCCTTTCGGAAGCCAAAGCGCTGCTCCTTCTGTCCACTCGACTCCAGTGGGGCACTTGAGGCTGGCAGGATGCCCAGCATGCAGTACGGGTCACTGAAGCCTGGAATGGAGCAGGTACCTCTCAGCCCTTGGCCCTCCCTCATGTTCTGCACTCTTCACAGCTTCCAGGAGCAACTGCCAGGCACTACAAGTGTCTGCCAGATACTCACTCACCATTGGGGTCTTTAGCCAGAAGGTTCTTGGCACGCATGACAGAGACTTTCAGGGCATATGTGGGGGCCTGTCAACAGAAGGATACGGGGGATTTCACAGGACTAAGCAGCCATAGCATGCACAGCACAGTCTCCCACTTTCCCTGCCACCCTGGCATCCCTCCCTGCCACACCAGTACTGTTGCCAGTCAGCTAGCATCTGCTTGGGTGGGCACAGCCTCACCTTGGCCTTCTTCACACGCATGATGGCCTCCATGTGTTCCTCAGAACTGGTGCCAAACACCTGTGGGGAGTGGGCAGGTAAATAGAAGCCTGCGGCGAGGCTGCTGCTGTCTTGAGAGTCTCAAGGAATGCACAGAGGAGTGAATGATCCCTCTGCCCTAGCACCGGGAAGGCCACTGTCCAGCTGGTGGTATGGTTCTGAGCACCCAGAGGAGTGAGCCGGTGAAGGCATGACACAAACAAACGGGGCAGAGACAAGGTAATTCAGAGCACAAACCAGTGAGAAGGGAACATGTCCTCTGATTGCTCCCTGAGTCTCTGCGTACCGGTCTGATCTTCCTAATCATTTCTGAGTTATCCATCTTGCATCCTCTGCACATGTGTCTACATGGCTAGCCAGGTCTCTATCCACTGTGTATATTCACCAGTGTAGAGTGGTGTGTGCATTCTATTATCCTGTGCATTCTGTGACTCTGTATGTCAATCAGGTGATGCTGGCACCAGTGTGTGTGTGTATGTGTATGTGTGTGTATGTGTGTGTGTGTGTTTGTGTTTATGTGTATGTGTATGTGTGTGTGTGTGTGTATGTGTGTATATGTGTATGTGTGTGTATGTGTGTGTGTGTTTGTGTGTATGTGTATGTGTGTGTGTGTGTATGTGTGTATATGTGTATGTGTGTGTACCTGTACACATATATCAAACCTCAGACCTCCCCAGAGTGGGGCCCTGCTCACCTGCTGAAGGTAGCTAAGCAAGACCTCCTCATCATCTACCTGGTCGGGGCCCATGGTGCCGGCCCGGTGGAGGACTGTGTATAAAGCCTCTTCGTAGAGCATCTCCACCTTCAGGAAACAGGCCCTGAGTTCCCAGCCAGAGCAGAGTTTCTCAGCCCCTGCTCTGCCCTTGTGTGCATCCAGTCCTCAGCCCCAGGTAGCTCTTCTTTGCACTGCTGACTGGATGCCCAGCCTTAGGACCTCTGTCCCTGCACCCAAGCACACTACCCACCTGTCACCAGACCATGGGTACGTTCCTAGAGAAAGGAGTTATAGTCATCCCCTGGGCTTAGACACGCCCCGCCCTGCCCCCATTACCTCCTCCTGGGTCAGGGTTCTCAGGCCACGATTGGGGTCCACAGGCTCAGCAGGGGCTGGGGAACCACTTCGCAGAAGAACCTGTGAGTGTTAAAGTAGCAGGTGAAGATCTGTGACAGTGGGCGGAGCTCCTTAGTCTGCAGCTGCCCCTGAGGTCCTCTAGCTAGCTGGACAAACGTGCTCCAGAGACATGGGAGTTAGAGGTTTCAGTGGGCAGTCAGATGAGACCTAGGACAGTAGTAGCCTGTGCTGAGTAGCTCTCTAGGCTTTTCAAGAAATGGATTCCTTACCTCAGGACATGGAAGGCCCTGTCTGCCATCCCCCTTTTTCAGGATGAGGCGCATGTGGGCAAAGAACTCCACACCATCCCCAGGTTTCCTGGAAAAAAGCCTGGCTCAGAACATGATTCCACGGAGAGAATGGATCAAGGGGGAAACCATTGTGATCTTGGCCTTGAGTTCTTGGTCCCCCTTCCCACCCAAATGAATTGGCAGTGGACAGCAAGTATACAGGTCAGCTGGGAAGGGAGGCCAGGTATATATGCCCTGCAGGGTCAGCCCTAGGTACCTACCAGGCCCCCGTTGGGGGCTCCTGTGAGTTTGTGATCTCAGGTTCCTGCTCTGTCTTGCGGCGAAAGGATGGGCACACCTGCACCTGCCTGAGCACGCTGCTCTTGATGTCCAGCAAGGTTGACATGGCAGCCACCTATAATAGCAAGTACAATAGTTGATCAACTGTTCGATCATAGCACAGGCTAGCAGAGGGTAGCTAAAGGCTCAGAGGCCTGCCACCACTGCATTCTGCTAGGTCCCCGGAGGGGGGCTTTGTAGACTCTGCTGCCACACTGGATAAGTGACCTAATAGTCTTTTGTTTCCCTGTAGAATGGCTTTGGGAGACAGTGGCAGACACCCTCAGGGGTGGAAGGAGAAGTACCAGGCCCAGAATTGGGTCTCTGGGATCTCAGTAGAGACAGATATGTTCTGCTCCCACATCCAGGACTGGTACCTGTACTGTGCCCCGATCACCTAGAAAAGTATGACAGAATGTGGCTGATTCCTATCTCTTCACCAACACCCTTGCCCAGTTGGAGCCAGGACAGAGAGTACCTGGGCCTTCTCTGCAGGAGGCCAGAACAGTGAAGTATGACACTTGTCTGTGGTTTGGCCCTTACACCCATAGGCCCAGGGTAGGATTGGCAGCTGTCACTGAGGCCAAGATGCCCATGAGGAAGCAACTCTGGGGTCCTTACATATATCCAATAAAACATAAGGGGCCAGTACCCCCAGAGTAGAGTTTGCACCCCACAATCAGTAAGAAGGCAAACAGAACAAAATCCGTGTATCTCATTTGGGGAAGGCTGGAAGTGCTCAGCTGTATCCTAAGCTCCTTGTCCACTAACACATCAGATCAGCTGCCTGCTTGTTGCCGTGGCAACCAAGCCATCCTGCTGCATGCTTCCAAAGCAGCCTGGTTTTCATCTCTAGGAGAGTGGTCTCGCAACTGTAAATGGTGTCTAAGCCCAGGCTGACCCTGTGGCCCCCCCCCCAGCCATTCTATTCTGAAGCTGAGGTTTACAGATGGAAGGGGATGGTCTGAACATATCTATCTATAACCCTCGTAGCTGGCACACTAAGGGATCACCCTGGCAGTTCTGAGGCTGAATACCCAAAGGGTATCTCTCCATTTGGAGTGGCAGGTCTACGATCAGCTGAGAATTCTTGCTTCTCTTATGTTTGATGAGTTCCCAGTCCCCACCTACCCACATCAAGGAGGAACAGCGGCTGGCATCCATATCCGCATAACCTTCTGCTCAGTTTACCCTCAGACCCCAAGTTTAAGACTAGTACAGTATCTAGGAAACCATGGCCTATTGAGTGCCCTGTTTCTTCAACACCATCCAGCCACCCCCCACCTTGGGTCACACAACCACTTCTGGGCCTTCCCCACACTACCCCAGGGAGGTTCCCTCTCTTTCCTGAGGAAAACAATCCCACATCATACAGTACCTACTCCTTGGGCTCCCTGTCTTGCTGAGCTCATTAACAAGACACCTGTGCCTGCCATCCACTCCAGGACACTGGCACCATCTACCCAATTGCCAGGGGAGACTGTCATTTCCATTGCATAAGACAGGAAATAGACTCGGTGGCAGGTTCTGCTCCTGGCCTAGGGTCTCGGGCAGTCAGGGGATGCAGCTTCTTTCTGCTAGGGAGCCGGTCTGCAGCAAGAGGCCCTTCACCCTACTTCCATTTCCATTATCCCCACTGGCTCAGTATTCCTCCGCTGTGCTGCATTCTGACCCCTTTGCTCTAACGAGTTCCTATCTGAATGGCCCCCAGAGCTGCAGAGGTGACGGAGGCCAGGTGGCTCTGCACAATGAGGAAAAACCCCACAAACCCCCCAAATGTGGGGACCCAGTAAGCCTTTTCCATACATAGCCAGCCTGTCCTGAGGTCCTACATGGCCAAGTGTCATAAGCCCAGCTCCTCCTTAGCTAAAAGGAGAGCTGCTCCCCCTGCGCCCCAAGCCAGGAAAGCAGCCACTTCTTGAGCTGTTGCCAAGGTAACCACCAGCCACATCTATGTGTGACGGGGCCACAGGGGCTTGCAGTCCCAGAGAAAAATGTGACGCAGAAGCAAAGTAACCTGACAGAGCTGGAGCTAAGGCGTGCACCCCACCCCCCACCCCCACCTCAAACAAGGAAACAGGTGTGGGCTTGGGAACTTGCCCAGGGTCACCACCTGTAGGTGGTATCCCAGGATTTAAGGCTCTGCTGTGCAAACATTACATCTTCCTGGGGTGTCCTGCGCTCATGTTCTGCTGTACCCCCACCCTGAGTCTGTTGCTAGGATTGAGCTAACAGCAGTATATCAGAGCCAGTCTCTGTAAGAGATGGCTCATCTGGGTGCCCAGAGACAGCTCTGGTCCCCTTGGAAACCTTGGGCTGCTTTAGCAGCTGTTAGCTTCTCTGATCCAGTAGCCCAGGCCTCGAGAGACACCTGTCAAAAAGGCCTCTGACTGTGGCCAGCCAGGTGAACCTCACCATTCATCCCTACCTTCAAAAGCCTGCATGTGCTTGACTACTGCCTGTGGATTTCTGGAAACCACAACCTGTAGAGGACAGCGATGAGCTAAGGGTAAAGATACCCTCCAGAGCCCATCTTTCACCCCAGTCTCTCTGGGAGGAACAGCTCAAACACTGTCCTATATTTCACTGTCCCTCCTAGGCTTGGATAGTTCTGCAGGCTGTGCTCGCAGGCCCGCTCATAGTCACTAGGGCCAGAGTTGTAGCTCCTAACCGCCCACCAAGCAAAGGAAGGATCCGCCAGAAACTGGAGTCTGACCCAAAGCTATGGTTGCCTCATTCTCAGTCCAGAACTAGGCAAGCTGTACAGGGCAGGGTTTAAGCCAGGACTCTCACACCAAGCTGTCACCTACCAGACAACCATTTGAAGATCTTGTGGGGCAGTGAGGCAGAGAATTTAAGGACAGCTTAATAAAGGGCTAGAGGGGTCTCCTTGGGCTTACACAGGGCACTGAGTGGGGTACTCTTAGTGCCTATGGACCTCTGGAAACTGGGACAGATTAATTTGGAGGATGACTTCCCCGTGATCTTTTCTTTGGTTTCCTTTGCTTTTTTTTCTCTCTTCCTGGCCACCCCCCTCCCAAGTCTCCTGTATTCTCAGATCCCCCCTCCTCAGGTGGCCAAATACAGCTAATCTGCTCTACCTGTTACACATTCTGTTTGCAAGCTCATCCCTCCCTGACTCACAAGAAGAGGGGAGTGGGGGCCGGAGAGTTGGGGTAGGGGTGTGTGTGGGGGAGGAATCTGCACTTTGATCTCTGTAGGTGAACTAGAGAGTCTTGTCTGGTCAGAGGCCAGCAGCAGATGGATGCTCCCCAGGACCCACAGATGGAGACTGGTTCATTCTACCCAGGACCCTTACCTGCTACTTACCTGTCCCTGCTGAGTCAGTTGCTTCTGGTTGGCTGTTTTGATGATGGTGCGTGTGTGGCCACCCTCCCCTGTTCTACTGAGGTTTCTTCTCCTTGAAGGCAGAGCTCTGAAGGGAGTTTGGGAGCAGCTCTGGTGTAATATGTCTCTTTTTTTTCTTTCTTTCTGTTTGTTTTTTTTCTCTCTCTCTCTGTCTCTGTCTGTCTCTGTCTGTCTCTCTGTCTCTGTCTCTCTCCTACACACACACACACACACACACACACACACACACACACACACAGTCAGACCCCAGACCAAATGGTGGGGCCCCGAGTTCCTAGGTAACTAGGGAGGAAAAAGGCTTACCCTGGCAGGGATTTCAGGTTAATGAGGGCAGAGGTCTCTTGAGGGGCTTTGGAAAGGGGGTGGGGGTGGGGGGACAGGCGCTGGGGCCTTGATAGGATTCAACCTGCTCAGAGAAGCCCCGCAGGGCGTCTCGGAAGTCCCTAGCTCCGCTTCAGTCAGGGGCCTCTATTGGGAAGAGGGGTGACAGTCAGGTGGCTCAGCAGCGGCGCTGGCCGTGGGAACCGGGGTTGAAGGTGTGCACTCTCTGGGTCCGGAGGTGTCGCCCTTCAACCCTCCCGGAGGCGTTCTGCAGTGAGGACCCCGGGCACCCTCTACTGCGCTCAGAACCTATGACGCGGGCCGTGCGACCCCGCCCCTCTCTCTGAGCACGCGCGGCCTCAGTTTCCCCAGGATCTCATTTTCCCGTTGCTTCTGTCGCCAGCAATTCCCGTGCTCCACCGGGAGCGTAGTGCAGAAACCAGGGGTGGGGTGGGGCTAAGCCCGAGGGGGCGGTCGCGTCCGTCCGTCCGTCCGTCCGTCCGTCTGTGGTAAAAAAGCAGGTTAAGCCTCGACGGCAGACTGACAACATTGGGCAGGAGTTACAGCACACTCACCGTGGACAGGGCTTCGGGGGCCACAGGGTCGGGGGGTCCCTGCTGGCGTCTCTGTCGCACTAGCTGGGGACACCGAGGCACAGCGACCGCTGGCAGCCGCGCGCGCTGGAGACTGAGCTCTGCAGAGCGGGCGCCGCGGGCGGGGGGCGCGGGCGGGCGGAGGCGGGGCCTGGCCTCGTTTGCTGGTCAGAGGTTCCAGCCCTGCTCGCCCCTACCCTGCGCGTCTAGGGCCGGGAGGGGGGGTCCCTACCCGCTCCTTACTGGCCAGAGAGACCCTGTTCTGGGCACAGGGCTCAGTAACCTACAGGTGGGTGCAGGGACAGGCTGTGTTAGCTGTCCCCCCCCTTCTCCTGCCCCGAGGGAGGAGGCTGTCACGGGGTCTCCTTCCCAGGGCCGCAGGGAAGCTACAGTCGCCCAAAGGAAACACGAAGTGCCTGGTGTTTCTTGAAGTGCTGTACAGCCATATCCAAAGTCAACCCTCTCACCAAAGCCCTGACGTTCTCTTCCAGGGAAGTCAGCTCTTTATTAACCTGGAACATCTCATGACGTCACTGTTATCTGTGAATGTGTGCAGAAGCCACAGTAGCTGGATCTGGCTGTTCCCAGCCCGCTTCGCCAAAGGCCCCTCCACCACTTGAACAGAGTGATGATCACCTGGAGACTTGTTAAAGAGTTTCCTGTCCAGTTCCCAGCTAACCTTGAAGCTGGGGCAGAGGGAGTACCTGACAGGGTTCCTACTGTCATGGGTTCTCGGCATCCACTGAGAGTTGTTCTCGGCTGTTCCAGCGCTCACTAGGCCCCTGAAGACTAAGACAAACTTCGATGGGAAACCACTGATGGCCAAGTTGCTTCTAGGTAGTTCCACTTTGGAGTTTATACCAAAAATCTCATTCTTTTGTTTGTTAGTTTTGTTTTATTTTGTTTTGTTTTTTTCGTTTTTTCGAGACAGGGTTTCTCTGTGTAGCCTTGGCTGTCCTGGAACTCACTCTGTAGACCAGGCTGGCCTTGAATTCAGAAATCCGCCTGCCTCTGCCTCCCAAGTGCTGGGACTAAAGGCGTGCGCCACCACCGTCTGGCTTGGTTTTTCGTTTCTCCATGTAGCCCTGGCTGTCCTGAAATTTACTCTGTAGATCAGGCTGGCCTTGAACTCAGAGAGTCACCTACTTCTGCTGGACTTAAAGGCATTCCCCGCTATCGACCGGCTCAAAGGTCTCATTCTTATGGGAAGGACTCCAACCAGTGTGAGGATCAGGAAAGCAGGCCTGAAAATCCTCCACTGTAGCAAAGACCATCTCTGCTGAGGAGACAAAGCTGAAACGGTTTCAAAAGAGTGCTGGGCAGGGGCATGTGTTCCTCATTACTGGGAACTGGAGAGGAAACATCTGAGGGACAACAGCTGGGCCATGGTCCTTCGATTCCAGGGAACATACAGGTGAGGTCACCTGTCTGTATTCCAATTCACACCTATGTCAATTCCTACATCCATCACTGAAGACAGGAGACAGAACAGAATATGGTCCTGCAGAATGCTCAGTTCTCAGCCAACCTCGGGCTTGGTACAGTACAGCTAGGCAAAAGGGATAAAAGATGAACCCGTTGTCAGACCAGGATATCAGATGATCGAGGGAACAGTCCTGGACTCTGCCTCACACTGTCCTGCTATAGGGGACAGGGATTGGAGTGGAATAGCCAACCCCCCTCCCAGAGTCTGGAGTTGATGTGCCCACCAGTATAGTCTTGCTGCAGGTTTTGCCAACCTGTTGGAACACACACAGTCTGGTTGCCATGGTGACGGTGATGGCTTTGAGGTAAAAGGATGAGCTAGAGGCTGCTGTAAACAGGAAGTGGGGGGGAGCCCCACTGCAGGGGCTCTAGCATCTGAGACTGGGTTTGCTCCTGTCTGATAGGAATGAGATCCAAACATGGAAAGAGAAGCCATGTCTAGTCTTCCCTGGACTCCTCCCTCCACAGACGTGCGTGCGTGTGTGTGTGCGTGTGTGCGTGCGTGTGTGTGTGTGTGTGTGTGTGTGTGTGTGTGTGTGTATGACAACCCATTGGTGACTCATGCTGTCGTCTTTCTTGACTCATCATAAGGCTGGATGGCTCAGATTCACTGTGCCCTTTCTCATTGGCTCAGAGCCTTGTCTGACCCGGGAGACTGGTGAACCTTAGTTCCTGAGCTCAGCCTGAACGGAGAGCCAGTGAGGGCTCATAGGGTCAGAGACCAGGAGCTTTGGTTAGAGTTCCATTTCCCCTGAGACCTGCCAGAATCCATCCAGCAGCTGAAAAGTGGCTTCAGGAGCAGGTGTGGCTCAGGATAGCCTGCCTGACAAGCTGGTTATTGAGCAGTTCACACCAAGTGTTTTGTGACCTTACTGCAGTCAGTTTCCAGGCATCTGGAGCCAGCTCAGGTCTGGGTGCTACCGCATGTGAGGTTTTCTTTCTTTTTCTTCAGAACCAAACAAAGAAAACCCCAGATTTTCATGTAGCTCAGGTTGGCATCAAACCTCCAACTTGCTGAGTGGTGGTGGCTCATGCCTTTTATCCCAGCACTTGGGAGGCAGAGGCAGGCAGATTTCTGAATTTGAGGCCAGCCTGCTCTACAGAGTGAGTTCCAGGGAAACCCTGTCTCAAAACAAACAAACAAACAAACAAACAAACAACAACAACAAAAAACCCCCTCCAACTTGCTAGGTTAACTTTAATTTTCTGATCTTTCTGCTTCCACCTTTTTTTTCCCCTCTTAAGTGCTGGAATTACAGGCATGTGCCACCATTCCTGGTTTTAAGCAGGTGTGGGAACTGAATCCAGGACCTTGTACATGCTAGGCAAGCAAGGGCTCTACCAATGGCTACACCATTAGCCCAAAGCTTGACTAATGAGCCAGTCTTTTTGTTTTGTGTAGGCTACTAGGGACTGAACTAGCATGTGAGAGGCATGCTAGGCCAGTATTCTCCCACCAAGGTACATTGTTGTTTCACACACTGACTTTTATGTGACCAAGTTGGAGGGGAAGCAAAAGAAGCAGGTCTTGGATAGGGTGTGGCCAAGAGCAACACAAGGCAATTTGGTGAGTCTGAGTCCATCTGTGAGACTCTGGAAGGCCTGATGGAGAACACAAGCTCTTGACATCTGTCCAGTGAGGGGTAGTGTGCCAGGGCCTGTTTTCTTTAATGGTCATTGCTATGGTCAAAGGCCAAGTGGAGACAAAGGACATGCACTGTGCAATGGTGCTCATACGTGCTCATCATCCTCTGCAGAACTGTCTGGAGGCACCTTCCTCCCTTCTTTCAGCTTTGGGACCAGTCCCTTCCAGAGACAGGAATCCTTAGAGGGGTGAGAACTTTCTTATAAGGCAGAGTCCTTGGATGAGGACCGTTTCTCCTACATTTCTGTCATCTGCCCCCTTTTTTCTTCCAAGAGTTCAGTTATGGCCTTCAGGACATAATTGGGCCAGGGACACAAATGCCCCAGGTCAAGCTCTCCACCAGGCCCAATGACTCCTCAGTGTCACTGACAGTATATGGAGGCTTCTAAAACTCCCAGGAGCTATTGCATGCCCCCATCCACAACTCAAGTGTCAGGGTTAGGTGGAGCAAAGTTCACCAAGCCCAACATTTCCCGAGTCCTCCTTACTAGAACTGGTTCAAATCAGTTCCAGGAAGTCCAACAACCTCAAAATGATGTAGCATATCCAGATGTCATTGGGCATTTTGCCTGCTGAATTGCCCAGGTGTCCTTGGGCTTCCTCTGAGGTCTGTGGCTGGATGGTCTGGGAAGGCCAAGGGAACCAATAAGCTCCAAACCATTCTCGTTGGGAGCAGCAGTGGCTAGGTCTTGTAGCTGGCCAAGTCCCAGTGGATCTTGGTAGATGCAAGGTTGTTCTGTATAGTTTTGTCAACTTGACATAAGCCAAAATCATCAGGAGGGGAGGGAACCTCAATTAAGAAAATGCCTTCATAAGATCATGTTGCCGGCAAACCTGTAGGGCATTTTCCTAATTAGCGATTGTTAGGTAATGGCCCAGCCCATTGTGAATCAGGTCACCCCGGGCAGGTGGTCCTGGGTTCTATAAGGCTGAGCAAGCTTTGGGGAGCATGACAGTAAGCAGTAAGACTCCATGGCTTCTGCATCTGGCCTGGGCAGGCAGGCAGGCAGGCAGGTTCCTGTCCTGTCTCAATTCCTGTCCTGACTTCCTTTGATGATTAACAGTGATATGGAACTGTAAGCCAAATAAACCCTTTCCTGTGTAACTTGATTTCTGGTGATGGTGTTTCAACACAGCAATTAAGACAAAGGCCATGATGTGTCCCTGGACAGAGCACAAGGCCCAAGCTCCTAGGAGCTGCTTGGGAATCAGCCTTTTGCACCCATGACATCACCTGATGGGCTCATGCATTCCTGGAGCCTGTCAAAGACTTTTCTTTCAAGAATTTAAAAACCTGTGTGTGTGTGCCTTTGTCTGGGTGGATGCCTGTGAAGGCCAAAGGAGAGCCCTGGATCCTTTCCCGCTTGAGTTACAGGATGCTGCAGAATCGCTTGACATGGGTGCTGGGAACCGAACTTTGTTCCTGTCATCTCCCCAGCTACAGCCCCACCTCCAACAGATTCCCCAAGTAAAACTCCCCTTAGAAGCTCCACCCAAGAACCAGGTTCCCAAGGAGACCTTACTTTCCAAGGCTTGGGGAGAGGCTGGTGAGGTCCTAAGAGTGATAAGGGCGGCGGCAGGCGGACAACGAGCATGACTGGGAGGGACTAGGAGGCAGGGAGGAGGAAGCAAAGGACACAACCCGAGGGCTGCAGTTTGTGGAAATGTTTTAATTAGAGGATTTGTAGATACAGTGGTTAATCTGTTGCCCACAATTCCTTACCAATGAAGCTTCATGCTGGGATACCCTCCACCCAACCCTCTTAACACAGGATGGTCACAGACCACATTCTTATGTTACAAGATTCACATCTCTGGTAATCCAAGGACTGTGGTACAAAAGGAACACTTCATAGCTGGGGTCACTACAGTTTGCTAGAAACATCAGTTACTTTAGAATACTTTAACTATAAAATATATTGAATTTCCATATATTAACCATATACATGTGTACCTATTACTAAATGTAGTCAGTTGTTACAAAATAAGACATTCTGAGAGCAGGCTACACACACACACCAGCCTGAACTCCCCAGGTGAGGCCCTGTGCCATTAGCTGCAACTGTCCATCCAAACTCAGCTCCCAACTATATTTGTAGCTAAACATACCCACAAGGCACTGGCAACCCAGTCCATACCAGTGCCACCAGTGGTGTGAGCACAAGTCCCTCCAATTCCAGAGTGATGGACTCCTGGCTGCAGACCTGGCCACCCCTTGATTGGTCCCTGAACTTGAGCCACTG
Source organism: Mastomys coucha (assembly GCF_008632895.1). Taxonomy (NCBI): domain Eukaryota; kingdom Metazoa; phylum Chordata; class Mammalia; order Rodentia; family Muridae; genus Mastomys; species Mastomys coucha. The sequence goes on from NW_022196911.1 coordinate 25,093,459, forward strand.
GTGCCTGGTTCCCACGTCAGGGGTCTTCCAGGGGGCCTCAGGAACAAGTCTGATGGACACTGATCACTGCCTGTGTCCACTGCACCTCCCTGTGTTCTGTAAGCCCCAAGATCACAGACCCAGCCCAGCCCAGGTGGGCCACTGCCAAGAGCAGCTTCACCCAGCCCAGCTCCAGCAAGCAGAGTATGTGGACGGTAGTACCTGAGGTCGTCCTGTGCTGAGGCCACACCAGGCTGGTCTCCTGGGCCGTAGGGTAGGGTAGAATGCAGGCCAGGAGGTGCAGGAGCTGTGTGCTCAGGTGCTCTAGAGGAAGGACCCACTCTTGCCTGGGCTGGTGACAGAGTTACCTCTTCCAGATGCAAAGGTAGAACATCAAAAGGCCTGAAGCTAGCATTCAGGCCACAGTGGGGCCCCCACTGTACAGCTAACAGGCAGGGAGGTCAATGCAGGCCAGTTTGTCCTTGGCTCTCACCTGGCCTCAGCCTTGGTCTGGATCAGCCAGTCTTTCACCTTGTTGGGTTTACAAAGGCTGGATGCGGATTCCAACTTCATGAGGATCTCAACGCTGCCTGGTACCTTAAGGCCCAAAGACCCAGGTGGGGAGAACAGAACACATCTCTGTACACAGTCCTATTTACAAAGAACCAGATGAAAAAGATGGAGCTGCATGGGGCCTGGGCCTATCCCTAGCAGAAGCTGTGAGATCTCCTAGGTGCTGGTCCTCAGCCTTGGTGCCTGGCAAGGACTGCAGCCATGTGAGGAAGGCCAGACATACTGAGGTACCTCCTCACAATTTAATGATGATAATGCAACAAAAACCTTTATATAAACAGTTTATTTTACTCTAAACAGCAACACAGACAAAACGCCATATAAACACAAAGGAAGTGGTGCAGGATGGAGATGCTGGCCAACTTTGGATCTGAGGCTCATAAGCAACAGCCCAGGTTTCTGAGAAGGACGAGGGTAAGGAAGGAGGACAGTGTGGTTCTGTCATACAGCCAGCTGGAGGCCAGAGCTCTGAACAGTGGGAAGCATGCCTGCATCCGAGCGACAGGAAGAAACTAGCTCCTAGGGGCTTACCAAGTACAAAAGTTTATCACTTTACAGCAGTTGAAATACTGACATCAATATTAAAATAAAAGCAAGTTTTACTTAATAATCAAAAATACAAAAGACTGAATATGCCAGTGGCGGAAATGGAAAATGGCGCCCGCTCAACCCTCCCAGGCAACTAATAACTGTACGGAGCGAATTAGATCTGCAAAAGGTTGTAAACAAGTTCTTGCCAAGCCAATCCCTTCCTCGTCATGGAGCCCAGGGCCGCTGCTTATGAGGGGGCAAACTTCTTCGCTTGTGCTCGAACCCTTTTCTCATATTCCACTCTGTTTTGGCTGAGGAGGTCAAGAGAGAAAAGAGAGTTAGACAGAGTGGCAACATGCCCTGGCTGAGATGGAGAGAGAACCCACCCAGTGCCTGCCCAGGCGCAGGGAGGCAAAGTGGTTGGTTATACCAGATGGCCCTGTGACAGGGTAGGGACAACAATCTCCCTGAAAGGTTCGGTGTCTACCTCAACCTCAGGGACAGAACACAGACAACTACACTGAAGAGTGTGTCCTCAGCTTCCTACAGTGTTGTACCTGCCCTATGCCGAGCCTTTTGCTGGAGTCAGGGTCTTGCTGCCCAGGCTGGAGTGCAATGGCGATCCAGTCAACTCCCACTACTGACTAGGAAGTGCAGTCTGTGGCTCACTGCTGGGAAGCCAGATCAGTGCTGAACTCATTACACCACAGCCTCTCAGTACAGCTGGGAACACAAGTGTGCATCTCCACTGAGCAAGTTCAGAAGCCTGGTCTTAATCAGCCATGAACAAGTAAGTATGAGACGGCAGTCAGGGGAGGATAGCCCTGTTTTGCTCAGTTCTGAAAACAGCAAAGAGCATCTGCGGGCTTTCAATATGGAAGGCACGGGCCTTCCACTGTTGAGCCTTCAAACCTAGGCTAGTCTGAACTGTGTATAGGAACAGAAAATTGATGTAAGGGAACAATGTGACCTTAAAGATCACAGAACAAGACATTTCCAGGCTGGGCTCCTTAGAGTAGCAGTCCTTAAGGGTTACATCCAATAGCCCTGGCATAGCATGAGTTGCAACACATCAGTGATCTTGCAAAGTGTCCCTAGAGCAAGCCTGAGCCCAAGTTGCCTGGTCTCAAGAGTTTATAGAGTGGCCAAGGTGCAAATGACAGGTTCTTGTGCCAAGGTCACCCCAGAAAGGTCCAGAATCAGAAACCAAGGAGGGAGGACATAATACTTAGAAGCTCATGCTAATTCTGGGAGGCAGCTGACATTACCATGACAGCAGCCCAGCCCTTAACCAGGAGTACTGCTACTCACTAAGCAAGGCCAGGAATGAGGGACATGAAGCTTTTATATATAGTAAAAACACACACAAAACAAGCCATTGACAGAAATCCGGATTATGCAGGAGAAACAGCACCGAGAACTGCAGTTAAGTTCTCAAAGAACAGAGCCGTGTTAGCTAGCTGGGAACCAAATTCTAAGGCCAACTGTGAACAGAGCCCAGTCTAAGTCAGAGTGCCATTAAGCACCAGCACAATGAGAGGCTCCAAGGGTCTGGTCAGAGTATACTGCTTCATGAGCTGCACACTCCTTGTGCCTGCACTAGCAGCCAGCACAACAGAATACTGGTGGGGGGCTTGCCACAGCATCTTACATAAGGCTCAGGCCCAGAAGAGCCTGGAGCACAGGTGGTCAGTACACATAGGCAATGCACCAATAGGTGTAAGCTACATTCCCAGGGATGCTAGACAGACCTGCCTTGGCCACCAGAGAAGGCAGCACACAAATACCAAGGTTGGTTATGCACCCAACTTTCTTCTGGTTCCTTCCCTGAAGATACAGTGTATACCCACTCCTTCCTGTCCTGCCTAGTTCTTGGAAAGAGCAGACCTGGGGGGTCAGCAGACCTCCCTAGGGCCATGGGGCTAAGATAGAGGTGTGCGGGACTCTGCTCTATTTCTACTGGGGTGAGTAGAAGGTTGGTGTCTGAGACACAGGGAGAACAGTGGGGCCAAGGTCCCTGAAGGAAGACTAATCTTAGGAATTCCAGCCACAGAAACTTTAGTCCTTGCCTAGACCAGCATGATCCTCACAGTCAGCAAGGATGAAGTGTGAGAGCATGCGTGCATATGTACATGAGTGTTGGACCTCTATTTTGTTATTTTAAGTGTTTTCCTTGCTGCCCACAGAACTAGTTCAACTGTTATTCAAATCCTAATTGATCAAGTGAGGTTATTCGCCTTCAGTAGGTAAAAAAAGACCCAAGAGCACTCTATCAGTAAGGTTGTGTTATGATGCAATGGGCCACAACTTTTTATATACCTACCACAGATTACTCCAAACGGTCCATCAGTGCCCACATCACCTGTTCTCTACCCACCATCATACTCTGGTCCCTGTCCTTGCTCAGAGTAAGCTCCCTGTACACATGGTTCTGTTGCTGACAGGTCAGACATGCAGTTCCTTGGTGGCTCTTGTGGTGCTGCCACCCAGTGGGAGTATGCGCCTCTTCCCCAGGGCCTCCCTCTCAGCTATCACACCCCAGAGTTCCAATCTGACAGGTGGCCAGCCTGCACTTCCAGGAAAAGGTTAGCCAGCTGCTACTAACCAGTAAATTGTGTAGGCCTCTGCTTGAGCTGGGTCTTGAATATTTGGTTCATTTAGAAGTTCTTGTATTCCTAATAAGATCTGTAAGAGAAGTAAAAACAATCAGCTTACATTGATGGGGCTTGTGGGGTATGAAAAACAGCCTTGGCTGCTGGGCAGCAGTAGTGCATGACTTTAATCCCAGCACTTGGGAGGCAGAGGCAGGTGGATTTCTGAGTTCGAGGCCAGCCTGGTCTACACAGAAAAACCCTGTCTTGAAACAACTCCCCCCCCCCCCAAAAAAAAAACAAAAAAAGAAAAACAGCCCTGGCTACTGTGAACAGGACAAACTCATAGCAGGGCAGTCAGGTGCCACTCCATACCTGTTTGATTGTGATAGCTGGCCTCCAGTCCTTGTCTTCCTCCAGAATGGACAGGCACACTGTGCCAGAAGGATACACGTTTGGATGAAACAGTGGTGGCTCAAATTTACCTGGAGGACAGGGAAGGAAAGGAATACTTTTGGAGGCAGATGCTGTCCCCATCTCATGCTGCCCTTGCCCTTCTTCCTGACACCAGAGCTCCTTTAAAAGATACAAACTCAGAAACTCAACAGCAAAGGGACAGAAAGATGACAATACACCTTTCCTTCCTGAGGAGCTAAGGCTAGACACAACAGACAATTCTGCCCTGAGGAACCTAGAGCAGCCAGAAGAGAGCATGGTCAGGAGCCAGGGGAGCTGAGCCTGTGCCCTTCTCTCATGTTCATAGCAAGAGGAAAGAGGCCACAATACATGTCCCAAAGACCTTTTCAGTGTGTAGACCACTTCCTAACACAGGCTTCAAGTACACCACATTTCTTTACAATAGTAGAAAAACCTGTCCCACTTAGTGATACTTGAGAATGTGCCTCACTTTGATCTAGGCAACTTCTCTTTATTTTCAAACCAGTACACTCCCAAAAGCAAGTCTAAAGGCAGCCCTTTTTGTTTTGTTTTGTTTTTTTTAAAAGCAAACGAAGGGGTTTGGGTAGCTCTGTGGCAGCGCACTTCCCTGGTGTACACAAGGCTTGGGCTGAGTTCCCAGTACTACAAACAAACGAGCTGAGCAGCTGTAGGAGTGCACACCTACATCAGCTACTCTACAGGCTAGGCAAGAAGATTATGAGCGCAAGGCCAGCCTAGGCATCTTAGTGAAATCTTGTTCAACAAACAAACAACAACAAAATAGGGCTGAGGTGGGGTCGGACGTGTGCTTCCAGAGGCTCTGGGATCATTTCCCAGGACTCGGATGGAGACTTACAACTTACTGCTGCTCTGAGGAGGGAATCAGTGTTTGTTCCTTCTTTCCTTTCTTTCTTTGGTTTTTTTAAAAGTGGGCTTCTCTATGTAGTCCTGGTCGACCTGCCTTGAACTCTGGTGGGATAAAAGGTGCCACCCCCACCCCCAGTTTTGTTAAACCCTCATTGTCCCCGAGCTTTAAATAACAAAAAAAGGTGGGAGCATAGCTCAGTGATGGAGCACTTGTCTAGCATCTGTGAGGACCTGAGTTCAAGCCAAAGCATTACAAAATGCTAAGTTAACAAGACATGAACACTAGCACTAAGGTTAAATCATAGAAAGCTCACTAACTTTTGTACAACGTATCTGTGCAAACACAGTGGCTGTAAGTTACTGCATGCCTCTCCAGGCAGAGCTGTGAGGAAGGACTTCAAAGTCACTTGTGCCATAGGCACAATAATAAGCAAATGGAGAGGTTGTGGGTGTCAAGACCTCAAAACTAATTTCATCAGTTCCTCCAGCTCAACTGTCTCACAACTGGGCCAGGTCTCCAGGGTTCATGTTCCCATCTCCACAGATGGCACTTTTTTTCACCCCACCCCAAAACAATTTTTCTTCCTGTTTTTTTGTTTGTTTTTTTTAAAAAGATTTATTTATTATTATATTAAGTACACTGTAGCTGACTTCAGATGCACCAGCAGAGAGAGGGTGCCAGATCTCATTATGGATGATTGTGAGCTACCATGAGGTTGCTGGGATTTGAACTTAGGACCTTTGGAAGAACAGTCAGTGCTCTTACCTGCTAAGCCATCTTGCCAGCCCCCTTCTTCCTGTTTTTAATGTATGTAGGTATGTTTGTGGATCATGTGTGTGTAGAGCCCATGGAAGCCAGAAAAGGGTGTCAAATCCCCTAGGATGGGAGATGTAGCTAGTTGTGAACTGTCATGGGATGTTAGAATCCAACCTTGGTCCACTAGAAGAGCAGCTAGTACTCTAACCCAGAGCCACACTTCTACTTTAAAACTCGCCTTATCTCTGGGTCCCTTACTCATCAGCCATTCTCAACACAAGTCTCTCCCTGAACCTTTCCCAATTCTGGGCTCATCTTTTTGTTTGCTAACTTGTACTTTGCAAACACAAGTTTAATCTTGCTTGCCAACCATGTTTATTCCCACCAGTGATAACTTGCACATGAATCTCAGCTGGCCATTAGCCCTTTTATGCTTTTAGCCTCACTCAGCAGAAGAAGCTGCTTTGAGCTGCATCTTGTTTCCTTTTACTCTCAATTATTTCCCAGGTTGCTTCTAATACACACGCGCACCAACTCTGATTTCTGGTTCTCACCAACCAGGCTTCCATGGTGTTCCTGCCCTGTCTTTGTGAACATGTGTGGGAATCTCTACTGGTTAGTTCTACAGAACAGTGGCAGGTCAGGTCAGCATTGCTGGTGACAGCAGATCTTTCAGAGAAACAGCCTTCACACACCACAGCAAGTTCTTGGCTGCCCAGCCCTCCTCCCTGGTAACCCAGAAGAACCTGAGAAATGGTGTACTCTGTTCCGTTGCATCTCTCACTGATTGACTTAACTCCAGGGTCACACAGATAGCCAATCCCAGAGGCTAACACCTCTTGTATTTGCCTGACAAAGAAAGAATGCCTTCCACTCCAAGATCAGAAAACCTCTGGAGCCTCCTCCAAGGCTGCCCTGTTCCTCATTCACCTGGCTGAGCAGAAGCTACAGGCTACGGCAAGGGAGATTCCCCTCGCAGCCATCAGCAAGGCCTAGCTCCATCACATATCCGGCTGTGAGTGGGTATGGCTTTTCTGGACTATCCCTTCTGTTTCATGGTCCGCTTGCTTATTTGCACAAATCCCACAACATCTAACCATGTCTCGGTAACTGGTTGGTGACGATGGTCTAACCCTGCTGATGGGTCTGTATCCTGGGTCTACATTTGGATCTTAAGGGTCCTGAAACTTCAAGGGACTGACTGTCCCTGCCCTTTGCACCTTCACACACACTTTAGATCCTGCTTGACTGACTGGGACATCCTGTGACACTTGCAGACTAGCTAAGACGGTTGTTAGTTTGTTCATCTCTCTCTCTCTCTCTCTCTCTCTCTCTCCTTCCTTCTTTCTTTCTTTTTTTTTTTTT
>NW_022196911.1:25100609-25109292 GCF_008632895.1 Mastomys coucha
CCTGGCTGTCCTGGAACTCACTCTGTAGACCAGGCTGGCCTCTGCCTCCCATGTGCTGGGATTAAAGGAGTACGCCACCACTGCCTGACTAGTTCTAGTTCTTTTAATTAAGGGTTATGTAGCTAAGATTGGTACAGACAGAGTTGTTGGTCTCATTGCTTTCATGTGGTGCTGGAATCCTGAGTAAATACAATGAGACAAGAAGTCTCTCAAAACTGGCTAGGAAAACCAAGAAGCAGCTGCTTATGAGAAAAAGAGTGAACATGAAGAAATGGATCGGAGCCCATGGACATTTGAAAACTGAGCTGTTATAGTAGAACCAAATGCCATGAGAGGGAAGTCTTGTACTCTGGAAACCATGGGCACTTCTGAGAAGCCTGGGGTAGCCTCAGCCATTATGTGGGAAGACGAGAAAGAAAAATGAATGAACGAACTAACAACAGTTTGGCAAAGGACTCAGACAGATAAGGAAATCCCAAACAGAGCAGGAAAGACTCCATCCAGTGCATCCCAATAAGCTTTGTTTAAAAACTCCTGGGGAACCCTGCAGCAGACAACATGTGTTCACAAACCAGCTCAGACCTGGCCTTATTCTGGGCAGAATGGTGATGGTGGGCACTGTACCACCAAGCAAGTTCTGCTGAGCTGTACTGAAGTCAGTCCAGCCTTCCCTTCTGACCAGGGGTCTGAAGGCCACAGGCACAGCCTCTCATTGGGATGCTGGGCATCCAACAGAACACAGCAGGCAGGAACGAGTAAATGTCTTCTCTCTCCTTTAGTGCTTTGAATTGAACCCAGCGCCTGACATATGCTAACCACTCACCTAATCTAGTGGGAATTTACAGATTCCTGTCCTCTGCCTTGTGTAGTACATCCTGACTGGCTGGGATTAGAGACCACACTAATTACATGTGCCTCTACCCTGGGACTTGTCATCCAAGCCAACTCATCAGTACTGACTCTCCCAGCACTGGTACCTGCCTGCTAGGCCGAGCATCCAGACATGGCTCCCACTTCCCACTGGGAAGTGGGCTGCAGGCTCTTTGCACAACTTACATTTTGGTGGTGAGGACGGATAGTCATCTTTGAAAAGCATCCGTAGCTTGAACAAGCCTCCTTCCCATGGAGTCTATGGGGAAGGAACCAAGGTTAGACCTGTGGCTCACTTGCCAAGGTAAAGCCCAGGAGAAGTTTCCTGAAACTTGGGTCCTTTGGGCCTCTTCTCTAACTGCCCCACATCATTACTTTTGGTCCCCCTAGGACCAAAGAAAACCCCCACTGTGCCTATGAGGAGCTAGATAAGAGCCATCCTCAGGCAAGATGGAGGCAGAAGCTGGCTTAAACACAAGTAGGGGAGCTCGCTAGCTGGAAAGCTCGTAGTTCTTGAATGCCTGAGAACACCAAAAAGCTCAGCAAATAAAAGCTGGGCCTAGCAGCTTGTACCTATATTATTCAAGCCAGTACCTTGGAGCCTATCAAGGTACCAGACCATTTTCCTGCCTTTACCCATGTGATGGAAGCACTACGGTGCAAGTGCCCCAACATGACTCGAGAGAGCAGAACGCCCTCGGCACATCAAGACCCATGCCATACTCTGCACCTCAGCCTTGTACTGATGGACCCAAACTACGGTTTTGCTCAGACACTAAAGCTGAACCTGGAGGTCTGGGATTGGACAATGCCTGAAGTTATAGGAGACCCTCCCTCTCACATATGTTGGACAAGGGTAGACAACTGGCTGCACTGAGGCCAATGTGTGTAAAGAAACATAGCCTGTGCTCTCCATGGGCACTTTGCCACCGGGGCTCACCACTTTGTAGCCAGCAACCTTCACCTGCTCCTCATCCCAGGGCTGCTCACTGATCCTGTGATATGCCAGGGTCCAAGGCTCCCTACCACCACAGGCCACTCCTTATCCTGGGAGAACTGGGACCTAGTAGGCTAGCTGTGGTCACAAATATGCGAACTCAGGTCCCATCCAGTACTGCTGCTCCCTCAGGTGCAAAGCCAGGGGTTGCCCTTACCCCCTTCTTTCCAGGGATAGCGCACTCCCAGTTCATCAGGTTCATCGTGCCATCAGGGTTCTTTGTTGGGACAGCCACGAAGCCCTGAGAAAGAACAGTCACAGAACAAACTAGCTTAGACAACAAGCCTGACTCTCACCCAGTGGCCACAGGCCAGAACACCAACCCAACAGAAAGCCCCTCCTTGTGGCAGACACAGAATGCTCCTTACAAAAGGGTGGTCCTTCCTCCAAGCTTTCCTTTCCTGCGCAAGTCGGCTGAGGGCAATCCCCGACATATTCAAAGTCCCTGGAACAGAATCCACAGAAGGAGGGTTAGGTAAAGCACACACATCTCCTCTAAGCCACTTCTACCTCCCACCCCAGTCAGAGGGCTGTTACCAAGAAGCAGGTAAATGAGGCTGGAGTCCAGCTGGGCAAGCTGCCCTTGGAGCAAGTGCTAGCATTACACCCCTCACCGGCCCCTCAGAACACTTCCAGGTAGGCAGGCAGAGTACCGCTGCTCTTTCTTGGCACCCACTCCACAGTCCAACTCTCAGGACACGTAGGACCTCCCAGGGTCACCACAGCACCATAAAATGCCACATAGGTAGAGTGCTAGACTGGGAGTTAGAGGAGGGTTCAGGAACAAGGGTCCTGAGACCCCAGCTTAGAATCAGGACTGACAGGAAAACAATCACTATTCCTAAATGTACTAGTGAGAAAAATCTACTTCACAGGGCAGAGCATGGTAAACTTCCATAGGCAGACTACCCAAGAGGCCAGACTATCAGCCTACAGTTTATCAGCTCACAGTTCAGAGATCTGCCCTATGACCCTGGGAGAAGGAGGGCAAGATCCAGGACAAGCCAGCAGCCTCTGCCAGGGTCATCGTGGCACACCTGACAAAACCCTTAGGGTCCACTCAGCATGGGTGAAGGAGCACTCCACCTAGGCCCATAGCTGCTGCTGACTGACTCCAACCTGGCTACCACCCTGCTTGGGTTTTTAAATCCCAATCTAGAGCCTTTTTATTATTACTTTAAAAAAGAACTCACATGAAACAGTACGCAGAGACTCCCAAACCTACAGAACACTGGGGTTTAGGGGTGTGTAAATCACAGGAACATGACCCCGTGAGCAAGAATCTAGCAGGGCAATGGGTATTTCACACTGAGTTGCTTCTCAGCGGTTTCGTATTTGACCCCAGCTTCAGGCTTCCATTGGGCTTGTGGGTAAAATCTCCCAATAGGACTAGCAGTAGCCTAGTCTCTTGTTTTCAGCTCAAAATCCTCACTCTGAGGCGGAACCTTAAACTACCTCTGGGCAAGAGCAAGATTCTCGCTAGAGCACATTCCGTTACAGCTTCTGTCAGGCCTTAAGCAGACCTCCCTAGAGTTCTTGCTACTTAGACTTAGCTCAGGTTGCCCATTTTATCTGCAAAGTTATGACTACCCATACTGTGTGTTCTTGACCCAGCCAGGGCCCCTGTTCCCCCAGGTGGGCTGATTAGATATGCATCTCCATCTGTAAGCATAGTAGCTTTGTGGCATTACACGAACAGGCAGACCCACGGGTCAAAGCAAGCCGGTGAAGCCCTGCACTGAAGTTACAGGTGGCTTGTTTTGAGATCAGAGGCTCACACTGTAGCCCAGGTTAGCCCCAAACTTACACCAACCCTCCTGGCTAGCTCCTGGTACTGGGATTACAGGCATGAGCCACTACATCTGGCTTCTAGACCACTTTTTCTCCCTTTTGTCCTTTCCTTTATTTTTAGAGATAGTCTCACCATGTGGCCACTGCTGGCCAGAGACATACTATGTAGACTAGGCTGGCCTTGACAATCATGCACCACAGCATGCTAGGCTGCTTTTGATGACTGTACAGGTACACAAGTAGAGAAGGGCTGGGACAGCCATCAGAGGTGGCAGCATCACCCAGGAGCCCAGAGCTCAGGAGACATTTCAGTGGGTGAGGTCACTGTAGATGAACACCCCATGTGGCATTTTTAATATCCTGTACACTCTAAACCAACACGAAGAAGCACAAGGTGGGACTGGCGAGATGGCTCAGCAATGAATACTAGATGCTCTTCCAATGGGTTCAATTCCCAGCACCCACATGGCAGCTTATGATTGCCTGTAACTCCAGATCCAGGAGACCTGGACACCCTCGCACATACAACATGCAGATAAAACAGTGCACATAATATATATATTTTAAATAATAATAATAATAATAATAATAATAAGCAGCAGCAGCAGCAGCAGCACAAGCCACCAGGAAAAGCCTTGACAGTGTTGACATTCCTTCTAAGCATATCTGGTTCTATCAAACATATCTTGTTTCTTTTTTATAAATCAATAACAGACAGTACCTATGTTCTACAAGCTCCAATCCCAAAGCACAAAGTGTACAAATTAAAGGCAAGGCTCCTCTCTTACTGACCTCAAGTCCAAAACAGAGGGTCTAGCCCAAACCCAACTGTCTTTCCCTAGCACAGGAGTTGAGCCTGTCCAGGAACAAGCACAACCACAAGGTTCTGCCACAAACCCCCAACACCTGCCCTAATAGTCATCTCTTAGGCAATTTAGGATCCAGATGGCACTCATCTAGGAGGGAAGGGCAGTTTGATGGCCATAGGGGCTGCTGCTAAGAGCAAGCTGCAGCACCACCTAGGTGACACTGGCACACGGAAAGGAAGGGCCAGCTCTGAGCTGTCTGGTTAGAAGGCACAGAAGCCTAGGGCTTCCCTTCCAATGCATCCCTCTTTTCAATCTCGTCCTTGGGCTTAAGGGCACGAGCTCTCTAGCTTCTTTCTCAGCGGGCAGGTGGAGAAGCCGCTGCTATCCTCACTCAGCCTGTCAGATGGCAGAGGGTCCCAAGCAAGTCTGGGTAGGGTTTCAAAACAGGTTTCTGGATCTCTGGGCCAGTGCTCTGGAGAAAGCCTGGACACTGTGCTACACAAAGCTGTTGGGACAGCCATAACTGACCGAAGGCCAGTTAACACTGTCCCAGCATCCAACTGCAGTTATCCTAAGTGAGAACTACTGAGAAGCTAGCTCAAGTGGTGGCCCTTGCCTGTACACTCAGTGTTAAGGAGACTGAACCAGGGGAACTACCAAGAGTTTAAGGATAGCCTTGGCTACAAGATATCCTGCCTCAAAAGCAGGGAGGGGAAATGAAAGATGGCTCTTACCAGAACTCTTAAAGGCTCTCTGCCTCAGGCTCATGGTAAAGGAACTCTAGAGACACACTAGCAAGGATCTAGGTAGAAACCTGGTCCTTGGGACAGTGCTGCTGCTCCCGCGAGCACTCCAAAAACCACTTAAATACCACTTGCCTTCCCAGGTAACAGCCACTTCACAAGCTAAAGCTTTATGATGTAAAGGATCCCCCCCCCCAAAAAAAACTTCGAAGAAAACCAAAACACAATCCCCTCCCCACTACTAGAGACAGGCAGGACATACAGGGATGGGTCTTCTTACCACCCCAGGTATAGCTGGCGACACCACCTACTTCAGGGCTACTTACCGGTCAGAGAGCCTGTGCAAGGTTGCTTATCTCCGCCCACCTCGGCAGAGGAAACATGGGTACCAGGCACTACGCCTGGCTTGGATAGGGCTAAGCGGCCTCTTCTACTCGAATGCACACTGTAGGCCCTAAGGATCCTTCACTAAGTATACCACGCTGTTTCTTAAGTTTCCAGTGGCAGAGACAGCCAGGGGAGGGCAGGACCGCAACCACTCACGGCCTAAATACCTTTAAAATCAAAACAAACTCCCCTTCGATGCCCGTTTTCTGCTAGGCAGGCAGGTAACTCATCCACTAAAACAGTTCCCTAAGAATAAAGGACAGTGGGTCAGAATACGCACAAAACCCCCACAAAAACCCACACTACAAGCCTAGCGTCTCAGCAACGAACGAAGCAAGCCAAACCTTCTGTTGTGACTCCGGGTGCTTACAGGCCGCGACACGGCCCAGTACCCACGGCCTTCCCGCACTCCCTCTCGCCTAACTACGGAGCCCAGCACCGCCCAGAACGTGTCTGGGAGCTACTGGGAAGCTCAGATGATCTGTTGCGGGGTCGGCGGAACTCAGTACACCGAGAGTAAGGGGGCAGTGGGCCGTGCTCTCAACCCTGCATTCGCCCGCGGCACCGCGGCTGGGCCCTAGTGCCCCGAAGGCCGAGACTCGGAGGCGGGAGGAGGCCGCGAGCAAGAGGAGGCCGCCGTGGCTCCGCTCGGCGCCTCCCGGAAGCTCACTGGGAACGGCGGCGACTCGGGGCGAGGATCGGAGTGCGCGCGCAGGCCGGTGGCGGCTCACCTGGGCGACCGCGGCCCGGACCGTCGCGGCGGCAGAGGCGGCGGCGCTCCTTTGTCTCGGGACTTCCCTCCGCGCCCGCCGCGCGCAGCACGGAGCGCAGGACCCCAGCGGGCGGGGCGGGGCCTGAGCGGGGCTGCCCGCCGCACGCCTGCTCAGCGTACCGTCGCTCCTGTCCGGTGGCCTACGCGTCTACTTAAACACGAGCTTCCCGCAGCCCGTACTCGGCTGCCGCGCTCTCGCTGCCCGTGACCGCCTCCGGAGCCCGGGGCTGGGACGCCCGTCCAAGCAGGCGGTGCCCTGAACGGCCGTACTCTTAAAGGGGCCGCGTCCTAGGCTCGAGGGAGCGTCTGCAAACTCCTCTTCGGGATGAGCGCGTCCACTCGAGGACACATCTGAGAGTCGTGTGAAGAAAAGGAAGCATGGATTCCCAAGGGTCATCCGGATGCTCAGAGGGCACCTCCCCGGGCACAGGCTCTGGAGGTGTCCTTGGGCTCAAGGCCCGAGTCCCGGGAACAAAGATCACTGAGGCCTAAACATCCTGGGAATCGTCGCAGTACGGTGAGGATCCCCGGAACGTAGCGCGCTGTGACACTTTCTGCAATTGGCCAGCTCAGGAACTTGGGCGGGGTAAACCTCGAACCTACCCAATGAACTGGCCTCATACAAAGGGCCAAACGCATGCAAAACCGACGGGGAGAGAAATGTAGATGCTCCCTAACCTAGGAGTTAGCCCTTAGTGGGGGAGGGGAATGGGCCGGCACCATGGGGGAGGGGCAGCACCCGAGACACCCCCACCCCCCGCACGCGCCCCAGTCCTCTCCCGCATGCCGTACTCCACACCTCAGTTCCACCTGAAACCCCTGCGCGGCTTCTTCTGGCCCCGCTGGACACGTTCTTGTCACACCGTGGCCTAATCCAGTTTCCTCGGCCAGTCCTCTGCAACCCAGCTTCGTGCCCGGATGCTTCCTCACCGACTCACCGACGGGACGGGTACTTAGAATCGTCGCCTGGCCCCCTGGTGGCCATCCTGGCACCTGCTCCATTTTTTTTTTTTTTTTGGCACGTGCTGAAGGCCTTCAGGGGCCAGTTGCAGCCAACAAGGGCTTCCTGGGAAATTGGACTATGGGTCCAGTGCTGCTGGGGACTCCAGTGTTCACCTGTCAGTGTCTCCATCCATCTACTCACCACTCTCTCCTTCCTTCGTTCTCCTCTTACTTTCTGAGGTTGTTGGGTGCCCCAAAACAGGGACTAAGGTCCCGTGCCCCTTGCCCATAATTGCCCACTGTTCCCTGGAGCTCATCCTGTTAATTCCTCCAGTTCTTAGCCGTACTGTTTAAGAGTTAAGATCACAATGAGCACCAGATCCTGAGGGACCTTGGTCTCTCATTGAGTTGTAGACAAGGTTGGCTTAGATACAAGTTCTTGACACCCAATTGTGGCTGGTGACCCCAGCAGATCTGTATCCTCAACAGAAGACATCTATTTTGGATCCATCCCAGCCTGCAAAACAGCTTCCAAGACTGGTGGATCCTGGGCACTTATGACTGTTGACCAAGAGCGGCCCTGGCCTGTGAAGTGTACCACCTGGGACCAAAGTTATCAGCAGTTTGTCTGGGGGCTCTCATCTTGTGGCCGGTGGCTCTGAGTGGCCCAGTCGTCTTTTTACTTTTTATTTGTTTTTTAGCTTAGAGTATTATGCATTAGCCCTGTCTGGCCTCCAACTCAAGGATGACCTTGAACTCCTGTTCCATGTGATTCCACCCCTAAATTGCACAAATCACACCGCATCCACTTTCGAATCTACTTTTCAGCTAGGGTCACAGTTGAGCCTGGTCTGGACTCATGACTGTTAGGTTTTCTGCAGGAATGAGACTGAGCGAAAGACTGGGTGGCGAGGCAGCTGGAAGTAGTATGCAGTTATTGGAGGGCTTGATCTGTGTGGTCCACAGGGTGCTGCCGAAGGAACACCATGGTGTAGTGCTAGTATGAAACTGCTCTAATCTCCCTGGCAGGCACACGCCACACTTCTTGCTACCACTCCAATGTTATGGATTCTTGAATGAAAGACACACACACACACACACACACACACACACACACACACACACACGCTGCCTTCTTTTTAATATGCCCGAAGCAGCCCAACTGCTGGGCTACTCCCAAACTTCCACATTGCTAACACCTAGCGTCCGATACTCCTGAATTATTACTTACTAAAATCTATATTCCATCTTTGCTACCCCAGACACAATTGGGGGAGGGGCCCCTGGGGCCACTCTTCCTCAGCTCTTACATGGTTGTATGCTTTCTCTCCTACAGCTCTCAAGACTGATCCTCTTGCTTCCCTAGCATAGT
>NW_022196911.1:25109337-25113662 GCF_008632895.1 Mastomys coucha
CCAAGAACTCTAAAGTCCCACCTCTGTTTCCCTGCCCAGCCATTGGGGGCTGGCAACTTTATTTACCAATTAGAGCCAACTGGGGGCTGGGTCCCACTGTATCTTACATGCAGATGTGTGAATTCCTGTGTAATTTAGGAACCCAGTTAATATAAGCGATAAGCCAAATCCACAACACCGTGGTTCCCACTTTGTTTGCTGAGTAGATGCAGGAGACACTTGCCATTGGTCTTGGGTGCTGAGTTCCAACCAGCACAGAGAACTCACATCCTGGCAGATGTAATGTGAGCCCCAAAGGCCCTTGTGCAGAGAGGGAATGTCAGGAATGGTAATGGTGGAGTTGGCTGGGTTGGACTGGAGTGGGAGGCTCTATCAGCCTAGAAACCTTGTAGTTTTCAGAATATGCATTCTCAGTGGACAGGGGTCTTGACTGGGGCCATCTCTCTGGGTATAAAAGGGAAGCCAAGTGTAGCAGTGATTTTGTGCTACATGGCTTTGGATCCTGACGGGTCGCATGCACACTCATGCCTAGGAGCTATCTGGATTTGTGAATGGAAGACACACACACAAACACACACATACTTGCCAGTTAATTTTAAAAATGCATTGGCTACCTCAAAAGCTGGATTCTCCTAAACCTTCCCTTGCTAACGCAGGCCCAATCAGGGTACTGGCCAGTGGCCACTTACCAGAAATCTCACATGGCTGGTTGGCTTTATCTCTTGCAGCTCCTATGTCCATCTGTATCCCACTGCCTCATGGCAATTTCTCCTCCCCAACCCTTCTCCCCTCCCTGTCCTAGCCCTGGAAACTCTAAGGATCCCGCTCCATCTCCCTTTGCCCAGCCATTGACTGCTGGCAACTTTATTGATGGACCAAAACCAATCGAGGGCAAGGACCTTTAATATTTGGACACAAAGATTCCTGATTGAATCAAAGCATTTAAACCAATCACCAACAGCCAAGATTGAAGTGCAGTAAGAGGTTTGTGGACAATCAGTAAACAAACCCCAGTGAACGGCTTTGGCTGGTGTGTACACCCATCCTTTGCCCAGTTACCTTATACGAATCGGAGGGTTGGGTGCTACCTGATGTAGGAGTAGGGCCCCATGTTCTCTGAGTGTCATCTCCTGCTCTGCTGGGAGATGGGCTCTGCACACAAGGTTGTGAACGGGTTGCTACTCTAGGGTCTGGTTTCAATAAAAGATTTACAAGCAAAAGTGTGAATTTGGATTCCTTGTGCCATTTATAAAAGCTAGTCTGCTTAACAAGGCATTCAGCAATGGGTTTTTGGATGTGTTACAAAAAACAAAACAAAAAACTCCACAGGCAAGAAAAGCAAACTTAAATATGTTGTACTTCATCAAAACATGTCATCAGCACTGGAGAGATGACTTAGCAATAAATGACCACCGTTCTTCTAGAGGACACAGAGTCGGTTCCCAGCACCCAAATGATACCTCACACCCATCTGTAACACTAGTTCACCCTGATTCAGGGAATCTGATGCCCTCTTTGAATCTTAGTCATGCATGTGGTGCACATAAATTTAGGCAATACACTCAAACACAGACATCTTTAAAAAGAATCTTGTGCATTAAAGATTAATCAGTTGAGACAGTCATAGGACATCCACAGAGTAGTAGAAAGTATTGTAGACTTGCTTTTATATAATTTTAATTTTTCTCAGTATCTTATTTTTAAAGGCTTTAACCTCCCCTGTAGTCTACCACCCACCAGTGGAAGAAGGGATACAGGGATGTGGGCCTGTTTAGAAATGGTTCTTTGGAGAAATCCCATCTGTGTTGTCAGGAAATTGGCAGTTCAGTTCACATCAGCAGTGGCAGCTCGATCCACTCACAAACACTTCACAGGTACACCAGCAATCCAGTTCGGTAGAGTTGGGGTAGTAAACAGGAATTAGCAACAGTGGCATGACCTAGCAGAGTCAGCCAGGCCCCAGCCTCGGTACAAGTCAGTAGGAGGAACCAGCAGGAACACCAGGAGAAGTTCTTGGCTGTGACTTAGAGAAGCAAGGATTAGCCAAGAAGACATGAGACTAAGTGTTCAACAGCTAGCTCTATAACAAAGTCTAGGTCAGCCTCCATCACTGTCCATTGAGTCTTAGTTACACCCTTCAAACATCATGTATTCTCCATGGGTCTTGCCTCACCACGTCTTGCCTCAGTATGTGAGTCTGTCTCAACTGACATCACTTTGCCAATCAGCCTGAGTCCTCAGCAGCAGCAAGAAGTTCCCCGAAAGCCATCCAAAGTTTTTTGTTTTTTGTTTTGGTATATTTCTCTCTATGGAGTCCTGACAAATGGAGCTCAATTACCCAATGTAAGGATGACCAACACATGAATGCCATTAGTGAAGAATCCTTTATCACTGTCCTTTCACGTGCTTGCTTTAGCAGAACATCCTTTTACTGTCTACTTCTCCTAAACATTCGTTCATGGGTCTACCTTAGCCTTTCACCTGTGTCTGCTTCAGTGAAACATTCTGCTGAGTGTGTCTGCCTTAGCAAAACATCCTCTCAACACAACTGACTTTCCAAAGAACCCTTACGTTTCCACTCCACTTTTGTCTGCTAAAAGTTTGTTGGGATAATCTTGTGCACTGTGGAAAGGCTGTCTTTGAATTATTCAGATGTTGATTGTTGTGCTGGCATAGAGTTGAGTACAGGTCGGTTAGGGTTAGGGAACTTTGGTATTATTATTTTTATTGGATCATCACCTGCCTTAGTATTTTGTAAACATATACTTCCCTCACCTCTGATTGGTTTAATAAAGATATGATGGTCAATAGCTGGACATGAGAGGAAAGGTGGGATGTCCATAGAGATAGGAACACTGGAGAAGAATTGGGAGACATGGGATTCGCCATCCAGACATGGAGGAAGTCAGACATACCAGGGCTGAGTAAGAGGTAATGGGCCATGTGGCAAACAAACATGGAATAGTATAAAAATGTGGACTGCTAGTCGGGCCGTAGTGGAGCACGCCTTTAATCCCAGCACTTAGGAGGCAGAGGCAGGTGGATTTCTGAGTTCGAGGCCAGCCTGGTCTACAGAGTGAGTTCCAGGACAGCCAGGACTACACAGAGAAACACTGCCTCAAAAAAAAAAAAACTATATATATATATATATATATATATATATATATACACACACACACACACACACACACACACACACACACACACACACACACGGACTGCTTAATTAAAACGGGTTATATGTTAAGGATGTGCTAACATCAGAATGAAAGTCCAGAAATGTTTTGTGTTGAGGGAGAGGTTATGTCTTTGTTTAACAAGAAATGAAAAGCTGTGGATTACTTCAAAATTAATAAAGATTAGATTTGACTGGGGAGACCTCCTGCAAATTTTGGCTGCAGACATGCGTGAAGAGCTGAAGAAAACCAACAAGATAGGTGACATTAGTGCTGATCCATCTACGTGGGGACAGCTCAGAGACTGGCTGAGACATGCACGTCTGCATAGCTAGTAAGTCTTGTTAGATACAGAGTCCTCAGAACTTATTGTTATCCTTTCATTTGGCATGGATGGAGATTTATTTATATTTAGTTTGGTTATACAGTCCAATAATATTTGATTCTTTTTTTTTTTTTTTTTTTTTTTTTTGGTTTTTCGAGACAGGGCTCTGTATAGCCCTGGCTGTCCTGGAACTCAGTCTGTAGACCAGGCTGGCCTCGAACTCAGAAATCTGCCTGCCTCTGTCTCCCAAATGCTGGGATTAAAGGCGTGCACCACCACTGCCCAGCATAACATTTGATTCTTTCCTGCTCAGACAGATAGAGCAGAGAATCATCTTTAGCTGATTTGTGCACACCACACATTCTACATGTGTTAATACAAAAATGTATATTACCTTTACATTTTTTATGTGTTTTCAGAGCAAAAGAACCATACATCAAAGAAGAGAAGACAAGCACCCCAGGTGGTCCAGCCTCACAGTTTGCTTTAGTTGCTGTTTCTTCAAAAATTTTGCATTCAGGACAACTTCAAAGTGCTACCTCAACTGGTCCAGCCTCACAGACAATACCAGCCAGGACTTCAGTTAAGTCCTGCACTTTTCCATTACATAGAGCCTGGACAACAAACGATACAGCTAGCTCTCCCAGGACTTGGCTAATCTTCCAATTTTCTTAGGGCCCCAAGAGATGGTTGCCCGCAGACAGCAGAAAGCAATCTTAAGTACACCATGTCCCCATTCCCAAGAGGTGGAGTGGATTTTTTTTTTTTATAGTTTAATGTATTTTAATAGCAAACTTACAGGAACAGCACAGAAGACAGACAAC
>NW_022196911.1:25114390-25134164 GCF_008632895.1 Mastomys coucha
CCTGGGTGCTTTACCACCGGTGGATTTGCGGGCAGTCTGCTTTGTACGAGCCATGGTATGGGCACCTCTTTACTTACCCCCCTTCTGCTTCGGCTGGAACTCGGCGAGCGAGAGGCGGCGGTGGCGCGGCGAAGGCTGCGATTTTTTTTTTTAATAAGTTTTTTTTTAACTATTTTTAAAAAATTATTTATTTATTTATTATATGTTGTTGTCTTCAGACACACCAGAAGAGGGCGTCAGATCTCATTACGGATAGTTGTGAGCCACCATGTGGCTGCTGGGATTTGAACTCAGAACCTTCAGAAGAGCAGTCAGTGCTCTTACCAGCTGAGCCATCTCACCAGCCCCGGAGTGGATGTTTTTTGATCGTTCAATGGATGATGGATGTTTGTCATCGCTTAGGGGTTTGGCCACTGTCGTAGTTAGGGTTTCCATTGCTGTGAAGGTCCACCAGGACCACAGCAACTCTTAGAAGGACAACGTTTAATTGGAGCTGACTTACACTTTCAGAGGTTTGATTTACTATCATCAATGGCCAGAAGCATGGCAGTGTGCAGGCAGACATGGTGCTGAAGGAGCCGAGAGTTCTACATCTTGATCTGAAGGTTACCAGGAAGAGACGGACTCTTCGGTAGGTTGACAGTAGGAGGGTCCCATCCATACTGGGTGGAGCTTCAGAGTTCACCTCCACAATGATGCACTTCCTCCAGCAAGGTCACATCTCCTAATGGTATCACTTCCCGTGGGCCGTGCGTATTCAATCCACAGTAGTCACAAATTGTCAATGGTTTTAGTCAGTGAGCAAACAAAATATAGAAAGTTGGATTTAGGGATCTCTTTCTCTCTCTTTTTCTTTCCTCTATCTTTCTTTTTCTTCTATCTAGTATTGGAGAGAAAAGGGTGGAGAGGGGATGAAAGAAAAAAGAGGGGGGATATTGGAATGATAGGATACAAGGGTAGATTATTGAATGTACTTTTAGACTAGAAAACAAATAGTCTCAAATATATTATATTGGTATGGATTTTGTATATTGATAGAAATTTAAGGTTATTTTTGTTACTATATAGTGTATATATGTTTTTACTCTTAGTTTAGGTATTATACCTATGTGACTCATTTAAAAATATAATGTAGCTGGGCAGTGGTGGCGCACACCTTTAATCCCAGCACTTGGGAGGCAGAGGCAGGCGGATTTCTGAGTTCGAGGGCAGCCTGGTCTACAGAGTGAGTTCCAGGACAGCCAGGGCTACGCAGAGAAACCCTGTCTCGAAAAAACAAAAACAAAAAACAAAGCAAAACAAAAAAGCGTGCAAGTTACTAGTCAATCAAACTTGTGGTCTTACTAGGTACCAGATTACTTAATTACAAAAATGAGCTTTATTTAGCCCTCTACAGATTTTAAAGTTAAGAAGATAGCTGGAAACCAGCAACAGTTGCCTATTCAGGTATACTTTCGATAGATGATCTTCAAACACTTCAGAGATCTACAGAGTATGGCATTTCAGATGACCTAATAACAAGAAGCTTTTGATGACAGTGAGCTACTTCAGGTCGTGGCAGCACCCCATACTACTTCAAGAAGATTATGAGCATTGAAGAACCTCCATATGGAGTTTGTTTCAAGTGTGGCAAAGCTAGCCACTGAGCAAAGCCAATGCCATTTCCTCAACTTCTGACAGCCTGCTGTCTAAACCATGGGCAAGCAAGACACTAGGAAGTCAACTGACCAACTTTGCAGAGTCAAGGAATGACAGTCCTTGATAATTCCCGCTTCTCAGAAAAGTCTGTCAGATATCCTGGGCCTGTAGGCTGAAGATGGGTGTCCCCTACAGAGAAAGCTTGGGTTACTGTCCAAGCAGACAGTAGCCTCTGGCATTTCTATAGTTTTGGAAGCTGCTTTCTGTGCACTTCCTGTTTACTCAGGTAATATCTATCCTTCTCAGGTCTCTGAGGGAGTTGAAGACCAGATAGTTATAGTCTCACAATTAACCTTAAGTTGTTTAGGATTTAAGAAAATATTTTCAGGTCTAAGAAGATATTTTTAGGTTTGTAATACAAGAAATGATAAAAAGCAATTTAGGTTCAGAACTTGGGACTTAGCAAGGTTGGATAGGGAGTGGAGTACTTTCTCCAAGGCTACCAAGTACAAATGGACTGGACAATGGGAATGTAATTCTCACCCGAATAGTTCTCATAATTGTTCTTAGTTTACTGATGTTAGAGTAAAGCCTTTTATTGGACTAAACGGGGGAGATGTTGGGATTATCTTTGTGTGTACTGTGTAAAGGTTGTCTGTTATGTAAGTGGTGGTTGCTGTACCGGCAAAGTGTCGAGTCCAGGCTGGATTTTGGTATCGTTATTTTTATTGGATTATCACCTGCTTTAGTATTTTGTAAACAGTCACTTCCCTTACCTTCTGATTGATTTAATAAAGATCTGATGGCCAGTAGGTGGCCAGGAGAGGAAAGGCGGGACTTCTGGGAGAGATAGGAACTCTGGGGAAGAACTGAGAGGTGGGAGACTCGTCAGCCAGACGTGGAGGAAGTCATACATACCAGGACTGAGTGAGCGGTAAGCCACGTGCCACACGAGGACTAGAATAAATGGG
Organism: Mastomys coucha; assembly: GCF_008632895.1. Lineage (NCBI taxonomy): Eukaryota > Metazoa > Chordata > Mammalia > Rodentia > Muridae > Mastomys > Mastomys coucha. The sequence goes on from NW_022196911.1 coordinate 25,117,000, forward strand.
TTAATTAAGTTACATGAGCTAGCTGGGAAATAGTCGAAGCTATAGTGTCTAGGCTTTCATAAATAATAAAAAGTCTGTGTCATTATTCAGGATGGTGGGTCAGAGACAGTCTGGCGATAAAGGCTAATATCCAGAGCATGGGAAGAACTACAACTCCACAGGAACACCTTTTCTAGCCCAGGTCTGGATGTCTTTTGCATTCTCCTCACACTGAAGAGATGCCACTGACTCCGGAGTCTCTCAGTCTAGGCAGGGCAAGGAAGGTATCCCTTCCTTTCTCTATGTAATGGTCTTGGTTGATTGTCAACTTGATTTAGAATTACCTAAAAGCCAAGCAGCTGGGCTCCCTGTGAGGGATTTTTCTTTCTCTCTCTCTCTCTCTTTTTCTCTCTCTCTTTCTTTTTTTCTTTCTTTCCTCCTTTCTTTTCTATTAAAGAATTATTTATCTTATATACATTGTAGCTGTATACTGTACACAGTGGCTGTCTTCAGACTAAGAGGGAATCAGATGTCATTACAAATGGTTGTGAACCACCATGTGGTTGCTAGGAATTGAACTCAGGACCTCTGGAAGAGCAGTCAGTGTTCTTAACCACTGAGCCATCTCTCCAGCCTGAGGGATTTTTCTTGATTGGATTATTTGAACTGGGAAGACCAATATTTGTTCTATTGCTGTGAGGATCTGGGACTTGAGAGATAGATCAGCAGTTAAGGTCACTGGCTGCTCTTCCAGAGGTCCTAAATTCAATTTCCAGCAACTACATGGTGGCTCACAACCACCTATCTTGGATCTGATTCCCCCTTCTGGTATGCAGGCATACATGCACACAGAGCACTTGTACATAAAATAAATGAACAAAATGTAAAAAACCCACCGTGACTAAGGTAACTTATAAAAGGAAACAATTAGGGACTTACAGTTTTAGAGGGTTAGTCCGTGGTCATCATGGTGGGGAGCCTGGTGGCAGGCAGGCAGGAAGGCATAGTGTTAGAACAGTATCTGGAAGCTTACAACCTTGGCCACACCACCTAACTCTTCTAAAACCATGGGAATAAGACATTCAAACATATGAGTTTATGGAAGACATTCTCATGCAAACCACCATAAAGACCATCCTAAATCTGGAGTATTCGAGGTCGGAAGTCCACCCTAAATGTGAACAACATCTTCTGATAGCCACTCATGCTGAAATGAAATCAGAGAAAGATTTGACAGAGCAGGATCCGCCCAACTCTCACTGGAAGAGAGCAGAAAGGGAGGCATCATAAGAGAGAACAGAGCAGGAGAGAAAGAAAGGGAGTTTTACAGAGACAGGTTGAAGAGAGAACAAGCTAGACGTAGGTGAAGACACAACAAGCTAGAGAATGAGAAGGAGCTAGAAGATTACAAGGGATTCTTGGATCCTAACAAGGCCAAGCTGAGCAATTCAGTCAGTGGCTGAGAAACAAGAAAGATGAAATGAGTTAGCTTGAAGAGGGATTTTGAGCCAGATCGGCTGAGTTGAACCAACCAGCCAGAGCTCAGAACTAGAAAGGGTGAGCTTATTCAACAATAAGCGTCCCAGATGACAATTACATCTGGTTAGTAAGAGATACTTTTACAGTGATTGATGTGGAAATGATCAGTCCATTGTGTGTGTGTGTGAGGGGGGCGTGCCACCCTTGGGCAGGTATTCCTGAGTTTTAGCAGCACTTCTCTATGACAAGGCAGTATACCTTAGGTGTGAGGCCCATTCAAGGTTTAAAAAATGGTCTGAGAGGGGGGTACGGGAAGAAATAGAAATCACTTTTCAAGGAAGCCACTAGTTTCTAGAATAAAGGTTTATGGGAAGACAAACATGCCTCAATAATACAAGTTTGCAACACTGGAAGGTGCCCACGTTTGACACCTGGCTCCCTAGAAGTCATGCCGCTTTGGCTCTCTGCTGCCCCCTGATGGGTACATTAGGAATGGTGATGCCTTGAGACAAGTGACCAGGGTATGAATGGAGAGAGTGAATAGGCTTGTCTACACTAGGTTCAAGGATAGGCTCTTTGCCAACCCAGAGGCGAGCTCTTCAAGGACACTGAGAGCAGAATCCAGAGCCAGGCCTACAAAGTCGGTTGTGTCCCTGGTCAGACTAAGGTCAATAGGCAACAGCTACCTGCCCTAGATGTTAGCTTTCGTCTCCATTAGGTTCTCTAACGCTTCAGGATCTGGGTGTGCTGGCTCTGACATTGCCTTGTTAAGCTTCCTTTTGTCCAAGGCAGCTTCCAGCACTGAGGACATCTTACTCTTAGTCCCTTGCTCTGGGAATCTGCACTGCAATGTTGAGGACAGTGCTCAGTTCCACGTGGTTTCACCACTAAGGCTAAATTTTCCTCTAGAGCTGTACCTTTGTACGTGATTTCAGATGCGAAGTCCTTGTTTTCTATATTTCAAATATAGTGTCTTGGGTTTTCATTAAGATGTTACTTTCTGGGGTTGAGACATGGCTCAAGGACATGTACTGCTGTTCCGAGGACCTGTGTTCAAGTCTCAGCACCACGTCAAACAATCACCTGTAACTCCACGGCTAGGGGGATCTGACACTTTTCCTCTGTAGGCACTTACATTCACATGTGCACACTCCACAAACACTAAAATATAACAAAAATACATTGTAAAAGATATTACTTTTTTTGTTTTGGTTTTTTTTTTTTTTTGAGACAAGGTTTCTCTGTGTAACCCTGGCTGGCCTGGAACTCACTCTGTAGACCAGGCTGGCCTCGAACTCAGAAATCCGCCTGCCTCTGCCTCCCGAGTGCTGGGATTAAAGGAGTGCACCACCACTGTCCGGCTTTATTACTTTATTTTTATTAATAAAAACAATGACAGTAGCAACAACAAAGCCAAGGGCACCATTCATCTGTATGGCACTTGCCATGAGTTGGATCTCAATTACTGCAAAACAGAAACAAATGCCGACACTTTTGGTTGGCATGGAGGTGCACACCTGCAATTACAGCCCTCCACAGCTAAAGAGGCAGGAGGGCCAGAACGTCCAGGCCAGATCACTTAAAGGCTTTAACCCCACCCCCCACCCCCCCAACAATTTCTTCAAATTAATTTTTTAAAAAATTGTATTTTATGTGTGGGAGATGGTGCTGCTTTCCTGGGAGGAGCGGAGGGAGGGGAAACTGTGGACAGGGAAAAATAGAAAAAAAAAGTTGATGTTGCTTGAATTTTTATTATTGTCTGTGCTTAACAACTCAATTAAAATTTTCTGAAAGCAAAGAGGGATGGTGGCACACTGTAAAGCAGAGGGATTAAGAGTGTGAGAGAAGGTGGGTTGTGGGCACATGCCTTTCATCCATAAAGACTGTCTCAAAAAACCAAATTGAAGGAGGAGGAGGAAGAGGAAGAAGAGGAAGAAGAGGAAGAGGAGCAGGAAGATGAGGATAACGATCAAAGGAAAAGTCTGTCTGAGTTCGAGGCCAGCCTGGTCTACAGAGTGAGTTCCAGGACAGCCAGGGCTACACAGAGAAACCCTGTCTCGAAAAACAAAAAAACAAAAAACAAAACAAACAAACAAAAAAAAAAAAAGAAAGAAAAAAAAAAGTCTATGAACAGCCTGAGGCTCCTAGGGAAACTCTGATAGAAAATTAAAAAACAATTGCGTCTTCCCATCTGCAAACCCAAGCAGGAGGCTCTCAGATACCTAGGCTAAACAGGGCAGCTGCAGAGTCCAACCCCAGCTCCAGAGGAAGGCAGGCTCAGCTAGGAAATACATTTGCCTCGGTTGTGGCGTTGGGTTGAAGATCCTGTCTTGCTGTCACTCATGGGTGATGAACCTAGTGAATGTCGTCCAGGAGATGGCAACAAGGGGCCAGGGTACCCAGCAGGTTGTGCTTAGGGTTTAGAAAGCTGAGGAGGCAGCTGAGGGTGTCTGCACCCTGTCCACACTTTCACAGGGGCTCTCAAACTGCCCGGTCTCAACTGAACCAACCCTGCAGGTCAGGGGAGGGTGCTGATGACCTGACAGAGAGGCCAGACTTTCACCCTGGGTCCCAGGCTGGGTTCAGGCTGATCTGGATTTTCAGGTCTCATCCCTCAGGCTGCAGGAACCCCATAGTGTCCCTCCCTGTAAGCCTTGGAGTCCTTGGCCCTGCTGTGATACAATGTAGGTGGGGAAGGAGCCCGGGAGCTGTGGCTTAGGTCAGAAATGTCCAAGAGTGTCATTGGATTCATCTATCTTTGCAACACTGTGTCCAACAGAGCCAAAGAAGGCGCTGGGTGGGACTGATGGTCTCTTAGGGTGAGTCTCCCCACTGGGACCCAACATGCTCACAACCTACTTAGGAAGTGGACCTTCCTCCTCCTAAGATCCCGACAATCAAAGTATGTATGATTCTATTAAAGCTCACCCAGAGCACCCAATGAGCTCCTTAGTTTACTATAAGCATGGATACTCACCCACAGAGGCAGGCGACCCTGACGCACCGGCAAAGATGATGGCTCCTCATAGCCCTTCACTAAGAGCAGGTGGGGCTGGGAGGGGAGGGGAGTGTCTTGTGGGCAGAGTCCTGGGTTGGAGGATTTCTGAGATCCTCTCCAGGCTGCTGGAGAAGCCTCAAGTATTGAGGCAGGGGTGTCCCTATCCTTATGAGTTTGGCTTCTCTATCTCCCATCCTCCCCAAAGGGCTCCTGTCCCCCAGGAAAGAGCTGGGAGACTACACTTTTACAGTTTAGAACTGAAGAAGGTGCTTGAAATCATCTGCCACCCTAAGTACAATGACAGCCTATCTGTCAGTGCAAGTGCAGACACTGCCCTACCCAGACTGACAGCCTCTGCGCTGTTGTCTGAGCATATCCTCCTCTCTCTATCTCAGCTGCCTCCCGGATTGTTTTCCAGGGGATGATGTGCTCAGTGAGTGTCTGGGGGAACAACAGAGTCAGAGCACGTGTGGGTGCTGGCTGGTTCCATTGAGAGGTTCCGGGGAATCCTGTCTTGTCCCTCCCTGTCACTGGTGCTACTGCTGATCAAGCTCAGTGAAATAAGTCAGTCATAAAGTGACAAGAATGGGTCTGGGGAGTACACTTAGTAGTTAAGAGCTCGTGCTGCTTTTGCAGAGAACTTGCGTTTGGTTCCCAGCGCCCACATGGTACCCCACAACCATTTTTAACTCCAGTTTTGGGGGTCTCACAACCTTTTCTGGTCTCCTCAGGCACTCTGCTCAAGTGACATATATGCACACAGCTGCACACATACAATACATACAATTAAAAATAACTTTTGTTTGTTTTTGTTTGTTTGTTTGAGACAAGGTCTCACTTTGTAGGCCTGGCATTATATAGACCAAGGTAGCTTTGAACTCTGCCTGCCTCACCCTTCTGAATGCTGGGATTAAAGAGGTGTACCACCACATCAAGAAGAATAAAATAAAGCTTTTATTAAAAAATGGCAAAAAAAAAAGTGTGATTCCAGTAACCCAAAGTCCTAAACATAAGCGTAGATTGGCAGAGGAGTGTGGCGCTGGTGCTGGCTGTCCACACGCAGATGTTTAGGACCCTGTTCTGAGCTCACAGGCTCCCATGCCTGACTGGAAGTCAGGATGCTATATGAAGCAGGGCTGAAGGACGTTTTTTCTCACTGCGCCTGCTCCCGTTATTTGTTTCTTTCCATTGCTGAGTGGTCTCCTATTTGTTCACCTGGTTGCTTTCTAAAAACTGACTTCAAAAACAAACAAACAAACTTGAATCTACCCTGTATTGTTCCAAGGTTTGGCTGTGCATAAAGTCAATATAAACCTTTGCATGCAGGTGTTTGTTCTAGTGTCCAGTCCATCCGTCCACCCGCCGCCCCACCCCTTCCCCACCCCCACTGTGAGTGAAAGTCTGGTCTCCCTTTGTCCTCTCACTGGCCACTAGGAATGTCTGTTTCCTTTAGTTCCTTCTAGAGTGTGTTCTTTCTTCCTTTCTTAATCTTTTCTTTTTGCTTCAGTATTACATCGTATCCCAGGCTGTCCCATGAGCCCATTTATCTGGCTGGTTTTTCCATTTTCTTGAGATTTTTCTGATGAGCGTTAAGATTTTGAACGTGATGAAATCCAATCACCTTCTGAGGAAGATTTGTGTTAACTATCTTATTTTTTGTTGTTTGAGTCAGAGTTGGAGTTTATTATGGGAAATTCTTACTGTAGATTTAAGCAGGGGCGTTGGCAGGAAGGAGAAAGGGCTAGGAAGCAGATGCATCAAGCACGCACAAGGCAAGAACCCAGGAGAGGGCACGCATGAGGCAAGAACCCAGGAGAGGGCCTGGCTACTCCAGAGAGAGCAAGCTGTCAGCCTCTTTTCCTATAAGGATCGGGACTTTTTAAAAAAAAGATTTATTTACTAAATAATAAATTTATGTAAGTACACTGTCACTGTCTTCAGACACACCAGAAGAGGGCATCCAATCTCATTACAGATGGTTGTGAGCCACTGTGTGGTTGCTGAGATTTGAACTCAGGATCTCCAGAAGAACAGTTGGTGCTCTTAACCGATGAGCCAACTCTCTAGCCCGACTGTTTATTTTTTTTTAAACAGTCAATATTTATATTTTATTCTGAGTTTATTTTAATCAGTTAACTAACTTTAGTTATTGTTGTGGGACTGGGGCTGGAGTCTAGAGTCAGTCTCAAGCACATTAGGCAAACACTTTACCACTGAGGGACATCTTCAGCCCAAAATTTGTATTCTAGATGTTTGCATTCGCTCCTAACTTCGTAGAATAACTGGTTACTCAGAATGCCCGCTCTCATCTTAGAATTACATTAAATCCTTCGATCATTTGCTGTGCTTACTCTCCCCCTTCTAGATCTCTGTCTGCGTGTTCCCAACTCAGATAAAGCATTCATCAACCTTTCAGCACATCTTCACACTTCCTCTCTCCAATCCATCACAGATAACGTCACAACTGTTAATTCTGGGTCACCATGGATACATTTTCTGCTTTCATCCAGTGTTATCTTTGCCGTGACCTTTGGTCTTCTTTGCTGTTTCTGCAAAGCGTCTTTCCTTTTGTTACAGACGTCTGTCTCTGTATCCCTCTGATAACAAATGTTATCTTGTTACGGGTCTCACAGTTCCTGTGCCTCACCCTTTCCTCAGAGAAATGTTCTCTGTTCTAAGCCATTCTTTTCCTGGCTTAAAAATGTTACTTTGTGGGTCAGTCTGCATCTACTGTTGCCTGTTTAATCAATGGGCTTTTCCAAAATGTGAAGTTAGGCCAGCTGTGGTGGGAGACTGAGGGCAGGGTTGTTGAAAGTTCAAAGTTAGCCCTGGTTACATGGTGAGACTCAATCTTCAAAAGTAACAGAACCCAATTAGCATGGTCTTGCATTTGAGTCAGCCCCAAGCCAAGCCTGGGTCAGGACTCAGCTAGAAGCCAGGTAGTCGAGAAGAAGCCTGGAAATGCTGGTAGGGTGTCTGCTTCCTAGGAGGTCCCTGGAGCTTGACTGGCAGAGTGCTCTGGAAGCCAGCAGCATGTGCTCTGGACTCTCCATCCTGAGGGACAGAGACAGCTGCTGCTGTGGTCACTTAAGGAGACACCCGTTCTGCTCTGGTCAACAGCAAAGGCAGCGGAGCTCGGTGCTAGGCCTGGAAGTGGAACATAGCCACACAAGGGTACTAAAGAGTGAGGTTGGAGAGGTCTCTGCTAGAATGGCTCAGCTGACAATCACACGTATTGCCCAGATTTGACAACTCGAGTTTCATGTCTGAAGCCCATGTAAATGGAGGATCAATTTCTAATCCGGCCATAAACCCATAGCATATGTGAATCTGTGCCCACACACTTAAGCACATTATATGGCCATGGATACAGTAACAAAAGTAAATAAGTAAGCTGGACTCTGAATTGGACACAAGGGCTCTGAGTAGGTTCCTGAGGTGTCAATGGGATTTTTTTTTCGAGGCAGGGTTTCTCTCTATAGTCCTAGCTGTCCTGGAACTCACTCTGTAGACCAAGCTGGCCTTGAATTCAGAAGTCCGCCTGCCTCTGTCTCCTGTCAATGGGATTTTTTTTTTTTTTTTTTTTTGCAAGGTGGGTGTGTGTGGTGACATAAGAATGTGAGCTCCGATGGGAGGTTGTATTGAGATGACAGGGGTCTCTGAGTCCATTTTAGGGCTAGACTGTGAGTTCCATGGCCAGATACCGCACCTGATATGTGGAGCTTTGGAAAACAGGCTTGTGCCAGCATGAATCTGAAATGAAAATGCCCATGTATGTTTATGGTGGCTCAAATCTAGACACAACCTATACCTTCCACAGTTAGAAGGGATAACTCCCTTCCTCCCTCCTTTTCTCCCTCCCTCCCTCCCTCCCTCCCTTCCTTCCTTCCTTCCTTCCTCACCTCACCCTCCTTTCCTTCTTATGTACATTTCTTTTTTAAAAGATTAATTTAAGAGCAAGGGTTTTTTTTATTTATTTTTTATTTTTTATTGATCCTTTGGAAGTTTCACATCATGCACTCCAATCTCACACATCTCCCTATTCCTTTGTATCTGCTCTCTGTTTTTGCATCCCCTCCCTAAAAAACAAACAAAAAATAAACAAAACACAACATAAAAAACATCTCATCATGGAAGCTGTAGTGTGTCAATGTGTCCCACAGAATCCTTTTGTCCATACATCTTTACTTGCAAATGTTCATTGCAATGAGTCGTTGGTCTGGTTCGAGGCCTCTGGCTTCTGCCACCAACACTGGATCCTCATCGGGACTCCTCCTGGGATATCTTGTTGGTGCCCTGTGTCATGGAGATCTTGTAGCTTTGGATTTGCAGAACCAGCCCTTGGCCACACTCCAGCAGTTCATAGATGAGGTAGATGTTGGGATGGGCCAACTCAAATTTCTGGTCTAGGTGGTAGCTACGAAACTGGTGAAACTCACAAAGGTTGGTCATACACCACCAGGCCTGGCTGATAAGTGGAATCTTACAACCGTGGGATGGTGGCTTATTGTCCTTGATTTCACAGGTCTCATGGCAGACACAGATATACATGGCAGCATTGAAGGTGTAGCCTCCCCGAGGGATATGGTCAATCCTTTATTCTTGAAGGTCAGTAAAAAGATTGGTGACCTTGGGTGGGTGACGGCTCTGGGTCCATTAGGACTAATGTGGTGCCCCTGAGGGGTGTGAAGTTCAGCATCCTTAGCTATTGTCACAGTGATTTGTATGACCGGGTATAGACCCACTCTGGCTGCAGTATTGAGGATGACTCTGAGCGAAAGCTTGTGACTCTGTGTGGCTTCAGTGGTCAGAGGCAAGATCAGGGTCACCTGCCAGCATGTGGGAGAGTGGGCCTGCCTAACAACACAGGGCACCTATCTTCCTCCCAGCCCATCTCTGAGTATTCCCCAGCTATCCAAATGCATTTGGCTGTCTGGCAGAGTCAGCAGGGCTCCTTGGTTCAGTGATACACACTGGGCCTAGACTCCAAGACACAGGGTGGTGACTGCTCACTGTTGTTTGTGTCTGGTTTCCTGTTGAAACATTGAGTGTGGGGAAGAGTTTGAGTTTTGTCTATGTCCTGACCTCTTCAAGAGGGAATCCAGAGGGGTGTGGTGGCACATGCCTATAATCCTGTAATAGCAGCAGGAAGCAGCGGCAGGAGGGTCTCTGAGGACCGAGGCTAGTCTGATTGATCCATTTAGTAAATTTCAGGCTAGCCCAAGTTACAGAGTAAGATCCTGTTTGAGAAAAGAAAAGAGGAAATCCATGCCTTGAATATTTCATGACGCACATGGATCCTGGTGCTGGGGCACATGAGGAGTCTTGAGTTTCTGCCTGGGGAGTTCTAATAGCTTAAAATACAGCATGTGCTAGTGAAATTTCAGGTTGGGGAGTTTCACTTGTGTGTGTGTGATGTATGTGTGTCAGTGTGTCAGTGTGTCTGTGTGTGTATGTGTGTGTGCATTTCAAGGCAGCTTTTTCTGTATAGCCATGGTTGTCCTGGACTTGCTTTGTAGACCAGGCTGGCCTTGAACTCACAGAGATCTGCCTGCCTCTGCCTCCTGAGTGCTGGGATTAAAGACACTACTACTACTTAGCTAAGGAGTTTCACACTTGACCAGGCAGGAGAGAGAGAGAGAGAGAGAGAGAGAGAGAGAGAGAGAGAGAGAGAGAGAGAGAGAGAGAGAGAGAAATAGATTAAGAAAACAACAAGAAGTCTCAAGTCCCAGAACACGTTGGCACATTTTGGTAATCCCATCATTACTTGGAAGGCTGAGGTAGAAGGGTGACCTAGATTTCAAGACCATCCTGGGTTATACGGCAAGACCCTATTTCAGAACCAAACAAAGTCACCTCCCAAATATATCTGAGCTTTTTTGGGAGACCCTAGCTCACTATGGGCCCTCTTTCCCAAGTGATGTTAAGCTTTTGTGATGCCAAGACCAGCAGGGGTCTTCCTGCTCAGCTCAGGGGACTAAGAAAAGACCTAGAGATGGCTCACACACGGAGATGTATTCCTTCAGTCACCAATGCTAGGTGCCAAGATGGACCTGTGAACAGAGCTGGAGCACCCCTGTGAGGAGTCCCAGGCCTGCAGCCTCACCTTCTCCCTGTGTCCTCACACTAATGTTCCTCTTCCTATCTGTGACCTCATCAGGACCCCCATCAGTCTGGGTCTACCCTAATGACCTCACTTTCCCTTGATCATCACATAGGAGAACCCCTTGTCCAAATGTGGTCATGCTATGAAGTCCTGGGTGGATTTAGGGGCACAGTGAGGTCCTGCTCCTCACTGAACATACAGAGCCCCTCAGTTCCTATAGCATTAGAACAAATGCTGTTCTTTGCTCCTGCAACAGGCTGCTGTTGCTCACATCACCTGGCCTGCCACAGTGTATACACTCACCAAAACACCCTGTCCGCTAAGCCTCAGATGTTTCTAGTCACATTTCCAGGCCTGCTCCAACCAGCAGAAGAAAGGCTGCAGGATCAAGGGGAAATAAAGTCAGTTCTTCCTCCAGGGACCCATCTGCTGCCTGTGGCGCCATAGGTGTAACTTGACATCAGTATTAGTCAGGGTTTCTATTCCTGCACAAACATCATGACCATGAAGCAAGTTGGGGAGGAAAGGGTTTATTTGGCTTACTTCCACATGGCTGTTGATCACCAGAGGAAGTCAGGACTGGAACTTGAGCAGGTCAGGAAGCAGGATCTGATGCAGAGGCCATGGAGAGATGTTCCTTTCTGGCTTGCTTCTCCTGGCTTGCTCAGCCTGCTCTCTTATAAAACCCAAGACTTCCAGCCCAGGGATGGCACCACCCACAAGGGACCCTACCCCCTTGATCACTAATTGAGAAAATGCCCCACAGCTGGATCTCATGGAGGCACTTCCCCAACTGAAGCTCCCTTCTGTGATAACTCCAGCCTGTGTCAAGTTGACACACAACTAGCCAGTACAACATCAAAGAAGAATTGGAGTCCAAGGGCCCTAACAGGGGGCAGGAAGGCTCAGGGGATGTTGATTATGATATAGGGGCATAGGCATGAGCCCCTTCAGGATTTGGGGAGTTCCCCTAAGGTCTTGGTAAGGCAGGACCTCTTTACTTCTTCTCTGAGCCTGGATGCTCTCAGAAACTGGTTCAGCCACTGGCAAGGACCCAGCTGTTCTGGGAGCCAGGACACTAGAAGTCTGTTAGTGTGTAGATCTTATAGCAGTGGGTAGCTGGGATATAGAGCTCCAAGCCTGGCTAGGTGGCCCTGAGAAAGTAACAGTGACAGCTTGTATCTTCCACACTTCCATATGCACGTCATGACAGGGGATGGCCATGTCCCCTAGAATCCAGCTTTCTGCTCTGACCCAACAAGTCTGCAGTGCTTGGAAGACTCCCTCGCATCTGTCAAAGTGGCACTCTAACGCCTCTGAGACACAGCCCAGATCCAGGGGAATCATCAGCTCCAGTTGGCAGGTTTCTGTGGGTGGAGGGGCAGTGACTGTAGCCAAGGACAGAAGGAGAGCATGCCAAGTCTCTCCTGCTGTGCCTTTGGTGTGGGGCTGCGGACGAGTCTCTCCATCTCATTTTTTTTTCCTCTTTTTAAATATACAGTTTGCAGCCTGACTCATCTACTGCAGGGCATGCTTTCAATCTCAGCATATCTGTACAACCCGCTCTGCCTGCCCGCGAGGCAGTGGACTTGCCCTGACTGGTCAATTCATATCAGCCCCAAGGAAAGACATGTGTGCCCACAGCATGGCCCTCCGGAGTACAGATGTTGCATTCTGAGCCCACATCCTGTGGAAGAAAGATGAATGGTCCCCTGGGAGCCTCAAGGGCTGACAGAGAGTGGAGTACAGCTATTCCAATACATTAGTACCTCTGCCTTCATATCTCCTGGCTGCTGAAGCCAGCGTTTGGGAAATCTCTGTGATAAGTGCTTGGGATGCTGTGGCTTCTGTTCCTCACTCTCTCCTGTGTGGGGAGCACAATCCCTCCGACTCCTGGTGAGTTCTAACTGGGATCCCTTATGTTGTCCCAGGCTCAGAGTCCTGCTCCAGATGCCCTGCGGGTTATGTCAGACTGTCGATTTGCCAGAAATCTTACTGATGCCTGAGCCTTGGAATCTCTGTCTGGTGTCTCATGACTGTACTTGCTTCCACAGACCTTGGCTCAGGACAGGAGTTGGTAGGCATCATCAGGGCTGCCTTGTCTCAGCCAGTTCCCATGGCAGGTCAGCCTGAGGTTCTACAACATGAAGCACAGCAGATGGGAACACATCTGTGGGGGCTCCCTCATCCACTCTCAGTGGGTGCTAACTGCTGCCCACGGTGTGCAGCCATGAGTGGGGTCACCCGTTCCCTTGGTTGCAAGCAGATGGATGTTGGGAGGTAGGTGGTGTTTGGTGAGGTACTTGTCTTCCTGTGGGAGCAGGATTTCTGGCACCCTCCTGATCCCCATGTCTGTTCTGACTGATCCCTATGTTTCTGCTGGGATTGATTTTCCCTACTCTTCACCCCCTCTGGGGAGCTCATTGTCCTGTCTCCCAGGAAATAGATGGAGGATTTAGAATGCAAGTTGGACAGCTAAGGCTTTATGAAAACAATCAACTGATGAAAGTGGCCAAGATCATCCGCCACCCCAAGTTTAGTGAGAAGCTATCTGCCCCCGGAAGTGCAGACACTGCTCTGTTGAAACTGGACACCCCAGTTGTGCTGTCTGAGCATGTCCACCCTGTCTCCCTCCCTGCTGCCTCCCAGAGGGTCTCCTCAAAGACCTGCTGGGTTGCTGGCTGGAGTGTCATCGAGAACCACAGTGGGCATTGGGGAAACCTCGTGTCCTTTGTCAGCGCTGGTGGGAAGATGCAGAAGCCTCCAGCTTTGGTTCTCACTGGCTTTTCTCCACAGGGCCACTGCCCCCACCCTACCACCTGAGGGAAGTGGCGGTCTCCATTGTGGAAAATAGTGACTGCGAGCAGAAGTACCAGACCAATTCTTCCTTGGACAGCACTACCAGGATCATCAAAGATGACATGCTTTGTGTTGGGATGGAGGGCCGGGACTCCTACCAGGTAACAGCCTGACCCACCCTCTCTCCTCTGTCCCTTCCTTGCCCAGACAGTCTGACACCGGGGGAGGGGAGGCTTTGGTATGCAGGTGGAACTGCTCCTGGGTCCAGGTGCATGTATGTGGTCAACTGGGCCAGAGACTGTGGCCTTCCTGACTTCCCTGGTGTATACACCCGAGTGATGAACTACATATCTTGGATCAATTCCTATGTCCCCAAGTTCCCAGAACCTCCAATGGGGCCAGATGAGATTCATACAGCAGAGGAGACCCCACCCAGCCACTCATTTTGATCTGTTCACTCCTCCTTCTGGTCCAACCTCACTTTCTTAACACCCCCTATCCCATGGTAGTGAGACTACCTTGTGCTCCTGGTCTGGAGTCTTTGGTGTCCCTTAACTCTGGGAGGGAGGGGCTAAAGTCACATCTCAAAACTAGCTGGGCAGCCCATATCCCCTCCTCAGCGTGTTTCTCATTAAAGGATGGATTGTCTAATTGATGTCTGTCTGGACTTGGAATCCAGAACTCGGCATGGGGCTGAGTTGGTGGAGTGGGGCATCCCCCATTAGTATCTCTGAGCCCTTGGTAGTGTGAAGGGGAGGTACTCTTAGTCACTAAGTTAGCCCACACTATTTTGTGGAGTCCTAGACCCCGCAACGTTGCTTGCCTATTCAGGCTCCAGGAATAATGGGCAGGGGTCAGATTTGGGAGACTCCACGATACTTCAGCCTTTGAATAGTGATGTCAAAATGCTCCTTTCTGAGCCCACACAGCCATTAGAATTCTAAACAGTAGTTTTTCCCTTTTCCCCCTTTCTTTCCTTCTTTCTTCCTGTCTTACATGTTTGCTGTGCTTGCATGAACATGTATGCATGTTCATGTGTGTGTGCATGTGTGTTGTGTGTGCATGTGGAAGCCAGAGGCAGACATTAGATCTCTTTCTCTATTACTTTCTACTTTATTTACTAAGGCAGGGTCCCTGGCTGAACCCAGAGCTTGCCCATTCAGCTAGTTTAGCTGGCTTGCTTGCCCCAGGAATCCCCCATTCTGTCTTGTAGAGATTTTGGTTGGACTGCCACATCTCCCTGGGTTTTCATGTGGCTTTTGGGGATCTGAACTCCAGCCCTTCTGTCTGCAGAGCTTTATCCACTGAGCCATCTCCCTAGCCCATTTTGTTTTGTTTAGTTTTTTTTTTGTTTTTTGTTTTTGCCTTTTTTGAGACAAGATTTCTCTGTATGGCCCTGGCTGTCCTGGAACTCACTCTGCAGACCAGGCTGGCTTCGAACTCAGAAATCCGCCTGCCTTTGCCTCCCAAGTGCTGGGATTAAAGGCGTGTGCCACCTCTGCTCGGCTTGTTTAGTTTTTTTTTTAAATTTATTTACTTATCTTATGTATACGAATACATCGTAGCTATCTTCAGACACACCAGAAGAGAGCATCGGATCCCACTGCAGATGGTTGTGAGCCACCATGTGGTGGCTAGGAATTGAACTCAGGATCTCTGGAAGAGCAGTCAGTGCTCTTAACCATTGAGCCATCATCTCTTCAGCCCACCCATTTTTGTTTTTTTGATAGAGGGTCATATATAGCACAGACTGGCCTGGAACATATCAAATAGCTGAGGATCACCTTGAACTTCTGACCTTCCTGTTTCCACCTCCCAAGTGCTAGAATTGCAGGTATTATAGATATGCACTACCATGCCCCATCATGTGGTTACACCCAGGGCTTAGTGAATGCTAGGGAAGAGCTCTACCAACTGTGATACAGCTACAGCTCTCAAGTGCTTATATCTACCCATGATGCTTTGAAATCTTCTGCATGCACCCTGAGGCCCTTATGCCTCCCTACATCTCATCCCAGCTGGATGTCATGGGAGGAGGCAAGTTCTTCAGGGGCCCACAAATGTGTCTGCCATCCAGTGCCTAGGAAAGAGCCACCTGATGGTGGCTTTGTCCTGAGTCTTGACATTCTAATTTCTAGCTCAGAAACATTAGGAGGTGATTATAACAGGGACTCTAGAGAACTGACTTGTCCATCTGACATGTAAGGATACAGGCAGAGTTGCACATGTGGTCCAGCCATCTCAAAAGTCTACCTGAGGACACCTAGCTTCAGATCGACAGATTGAAAGACCTGGTGTGGATAAACCGTCATATCCACATCATATCCACAGTGCTGGGTGGAGTGGCCTCAGGGGACTGAAGTCTCTAAGCTACAAGTTGAACCAGAAAGTCTTCTGAGTTCCTGGGATGGCTAGGCACCACATAGGAAGCACTTGTCTGTTAGGTGAGTTAGTGAAGCTGGTCATGAAGGACCACACTGTCTGACCTCCCCAGAAAGGAAAATCCACAGAGTGGGCTGGTGGCTGCTCGGGGGTTGGGTAGGGGAGCCAGGACAGGAGGTGAGTGTTAAAGGGCAGACGTCTTTTCAGAGTGAGGGAAATGGTGTAATATGGGGTGCAGAGATGGCTTGCACTCCAGGCATAGTCCGAAACCCACACAACTACACTCTTTGTTTTGTGCTTGGAAATGTGTGCAGCTATCACCTCTATGGGATCACATGTAGCCCAGGCTAGCCAGCTGAGCAACCGACTGCCTAGCTGAGGATGACATTGGGATTCTGCTCTTCCTGCCTCTGCCTCTACAGCGCTTGGAATCACAGACATACACAATGCTCAGATGATACAGGGCTGGGGTGGAGCTTATCGACATGCCTGCTAGGCAAGCACCACTAACTCAATGATCTCCCTGGCCAGCTTTTCCTTGTAAGCATCTTATTTCAGGTGAAGGAAAGTGGGCTGCTTCGGGAACAAAAAAGGTGTCTCTGTCACAAGCCAAAGAACAAAAATATTTTCAAAGTTTAGGTGTGTACAGTTGCTTTGAAAAGAAAATGACAAAGACAAACAAACAAACCCAAGCATCCATGACGGTCCATTCTCACTGCCTAGGTTGCATTCTCGTACCTCAGGGCAGTGTGACTCTCTTAAATGTTATCAATCATTGTGTCTGTTCTGATATTTGTAAAGGAAATTGCTTTCTTTCATTAAAACTCACAGACATTAGTCATCAGCAGTTTGTTAACTGATTTATGCAAGCCTCCTTTCTGCTCTCATGGGTCCTACACACAAGTGGCTCCGTAGGCATTATCTTACCAGCTAGGAAACCGCAATCAGTGGTCTAGTATTGTGTCTGTGTGGGATCCAGACAAATGCAGCAGTTTGGCCAGGTTTAAGTGAATAGTGCTTCATGGAGTTTCAGAAAGCAAGAACTAGAAATTGCCAAGGCTTTCTGTAGCAAGGGAGTGCACCAGAAACTTTGATGAATTAACTAATCAGCTCAGGGCTTTGAAAAGTAACCCCGGGCAGTGGTGGTGTACACCTTTAATCCTAGCACTTGGGAGGCAGAGGCAGGCGGATTTCTGAATTCGAGGCCAGCCTGGTCTACAGAGTGAGCTCCAGGACAGCCAGGGCTATACAGAGAAACCCTGTCTCGAAAAACAAACAAACAAACAAACAAACAAAACAAACAAAACAAAACAAAACAACAAAAGGGGGGGGGCTGGTGAGATGGCTCAGTAGTTAAAAGCACTGACTGTTCTTCCAAAGGTCCTGAGTTCAAATCCCAGCAACCACATGGTGGCTCACAAC
>NW_022196911.1:25134452-25149192 GCF_008632895.1 Mastomys coucha
AGAGCACTGACTGCTCTTCCGAAGGTCCTGAGTTCAAATCCCAGCAACCACATGGTAGCTCACAGCCACCTGTAATGAAATCTGACACCCTCTTCTGGTGTGTCTGAAGACAATTACAGTGAATTATGCCAGAGTGAGCAGGGCTGGAGCGAGCGGGGCTGGCAGAGGTCCTGAGTTCAATTCCCAGTAGCCACATATACAGATGGCTCATGGCCATCTGTACAGCTACAGTGTACTCATACACATAAAATAAATAAAATAAATCTTTAAAAAAAGAAAGAAAGAAAAGAAAGCAGAACTGAGCAAGCCATGAGGAGCAAGCCAGTAAGCAGCACCCTTCCGTGGCCTCTGCATCAACTCCAAAAAAAAAGTAAAGAAAAGTAACCCAGTGGAATCACGTATGGTTGTTCAGACCTATAGCTCTAGCATTTAAGAAGCTCAAACAGAAAGGAGGCTGTGAGTTCAAGGCTAGCCTGGACTGCAGAGATCCTGCCTCAAAACTATATAATGATCCTGAAACCAATTAAACCAACAAGGTTTCTTTCTTCTTGGGGACTTAGAGTGAAATGGTTACAGCAGCCTCTTTGGAAATGTGTGCAGCTTTCACCTCTGTGGGTTCCCTAAGGGAACGCGGCAATGATTTTCTGGTGGCTATTAACATCTGATCTGAATGTTGTACCCAAGCAGGGCTCCAGGCCGGCAGCTTTGGGAAGTCCCAGGGCACAGCAGCCAGGGTTCGAATTGGCCAGCTCCTCATGTCCATCTGAATAAATCTGAAGAGTAAGGACCATGTGATTGAGAGAGTGTAGAGTGTAGAGAATGAACATGTGATTGAGGCCCTGTGTAGAGTGTAGAGAATGAACATGTGATTGAGAGAGTGTAGAGTGTAGAGAGTGAACATGTGATTGAGGTCCTGTGTAGAGTCAGGTTCAAGTTCCCTGGCCACTGGAATGAACACACCTTAAAGCCGTGGGGTTTTCCCCAAGTTTAATGCCAATGAACTTGATGACAGAGTAGCTGAGAATTGGCTCACCTCTGATGACTGTGGGGTAAAATATATTCCCAATTGTGATATGCATCCTGGACAAGTGGCAGGAGACCCACACACCCACTCTTGAGGGCTTCCACTGTCTTGTCCTGTCCTGCACCCACCCACCAAATCATGTTCTGTTATAAATCTCACATCCTGGGTGAAAACAAATACAAAAGCAAAGCAAAACAAAACAAAACAAAAAAACGAGGCAAACCCATGCCTGTGGCAGGTCTACAAAGTGACATTAAAAACTGGAGAGACCTGGAAAAATTTGCAGCCATTTGAACAAACCAAAATAAGCTCACAAGCCTCACACAACTCAAACCTAAGTTTCAGATCCATCAAAGTGCTTTTTCTTTTTTAAAACCCTGTGTGGCCTAGAACTTGCTCCCTACAGCACCATGGCCCTGGGACACAGCTACTAACACAGGAACATTGTAGAGCATTACTGGGTGACATACTAAGAATGCAGTTCCTAGCCCTTCCTGCAGGCTAGTCTGTCCTGAAGTTTACATCCCCTCATGTAAGCTGAGTTTTAGGTAGGAGTAAAACAATCTCCTCACTCCAAGGCTGTGGGAGAGCTCAGCTGTGGGATGTTTGCTAAGGATACTCAAGGCTCTCAAGAAAACATATTCCCCTCAAACCAGAACAAAGATAAGAAAAACCAAGGCTGGGCTCAGCTCTGTTCAAGTGCTCTCAGCAGTCTCATTGGCCCTGGGGCCCCAGGGGAGGTCACCTGTTAAGTATTCCTTCCCTGGAGAGGCTTGAATAATGCCTTTCCCCTTCTCCAAAGTATGGTTCCATTAAAGTTCACCCCAAGGAAACTTAGTTCTTTGGGCTTACTTAGAGCATGGGTGACCCCAAAGCAGCAGCAGAAAGTCTGCACCCGGTGCAGGAGATGATAGATAGTTCCAGAATTGATGTCTTTCTCTAATAAATATCCTGACCCTCTAGCACCTCCCAGATCCAGGGCATATGCAATTAGTGCAGGACAGCATTAAAAATGGCTGCTCTAGGAGCCAGGTGGCACATGCCTTTAATCCAACACTCAAGAGGCAGAGACAGCTGAATCTTTGAGTTTGAGGTCAGCCTAATCTACAGAGTGTGTTCCAGGACAGCCAGAGCTACACAGAGAAACCTTGTCTCAAAAAACAAACAAATAAAAAAGCTGTTCTAGTTTCATTGCTGTGCTATGATAAAATATTCCAACAAAGCAACTCTGAGCAGAAATGGTTTATCTGGCTCACAACTTCAGGCCACAATCCGTTATTGCAGAGGAGTCAATGTAGGAACTTAAGGCAAGTTCCTGTGACCCCACAGACAAGAGCGAGAGAATAACAACATGGGCAACGGTTTGGTCCCTGGGTCTCTTTCTCAGCTAGCTGGCTCCTCTCTTAGAAGTTCAGGAGCCTAGGAATAGTGCTACTCACAGTGGACTGCATCTTCCTACACCAGTTAATATCAAAGCAACACCTCACAGACATGCCTACAGTCCAACCTGATCTAGGTAATTCCTCTTTAGAACTCTCTTCCCAGGTTGTGTCACTGTGGTGGCTTGAGGAAGAAGGGCTCCATAGGCTCATATATTCCAGGGCTTGGTCACCAAGTAGTGGCACAATTTGAAAGGATTGGGAGGCATGTCCTTGTTGGAGGAAATGTGTCACTGAGGGCTTTGAGGCTTCCAAACCCAGAGTCGCTTCCTTCCTACTGTCTGTTGATCTGGATCCAGATGTAGAGCTCTCAGTTGCTTCTCCAGCACCATACTTGCCTGTATGCCACCATGCTTCCCACCACAATGACAGTGAACTAAACCTCTGAAACTGTAAGCAAGACCCTGTTAAATGCTTTTCTTTCTTTCTTTTTTTTAAAGAGGTAGGAGAGTTGGAATATAGGGACAGAGTCTATTTTCAGGTGGTCAGAAGATACATTGCACTACTTCTCTTTTTTAAGATTTATTTTATTTATATTATGTGTATGAGTACACTGTAGTTGTACAGATGGCCGTGAGCTATCATGTGTGTGGCTACTGGGAATTGAACTCAGGACCTCTGCCAGCCCCGCTCGCTCCAGCCCCACTCGCTCCAGCCCCGCTCCCTCTGGCATAATTCACTGTAGCTGTCTTCAGACGCACCAGAAGAGGGCGTCAGATCTCATAATGGGTGGTTGTGAGCTACCATGTGGTTGCTGGGATTTGAACTCAGAACCTTCGGAAGAGCAGTCAGTGCTCTTACCCGCTGAGCCACCTCGCCAGCCCAAAATGCTTTCCTTTATAAGAGTTATCATGGCTGGAGAGATGGCTCAGCAGTTAAGAGCACTGGCTGCTTGCTCTTCCAGAGGTCCTGAGTTCAATTCCCAGAAACCACATGGTGACTCACAACCATCTGTAATAGGATCTGATGCCCTCTTCTGGTGTGTCTGAAGACAGCTACAGTGTACCCATATATATGAAATAAATAAATCTTTGAAAAAAAAAAAAGAGTTGTCATGGTTATGGTGTCTCTTTATGGCAACAGAACACTGACTAAGCCAGTAACATTGACAAAACTAACCAGCCCAATTCTCCCCTTGTCAGCTTGACACCCAAATATGTTATTTTAAGCCATAACTTTCCATGTCTCCAAAGTCTTATCTCTCTCTTTTATAAAGATTTATTTATTTGTTTGTTTATTTATGTGAGTACACTGTAGCTGTACAGATGGTTGTGAGCCTTCACAACCATGGTTGTGAAGAATGGTTGCTGGGAATATATATATATATGTGACCTCTGCTTGTTCTGGTTAACCCCACTCGCTCCCGTCAGCCCAGCTCACTCCGGCCAATCCCCCTCCAGTCAACTCTGCTCTCTCAGTCCTTGCTTGCTCAAGCCCAAATATTTACTTATTATTATATGTAAGTACACTGTAGCTGTCTTCAGATGCACCAGAAGAGAGTGTCAGATCTCATTACAGGTGGTTATGAGCCACTATATGGTTGCTAGGATTTGAACTCATGACCTTCGGAAGAGAAGTCAGTGCTCTTACCCACTGAGCTATCTCACCAGCCCTCATCTCTTAATATGATACAAAATAGGTCCAACTCCAAAAGCCTCCAGAGACTCTCAAGTGTAAGAGTCTCTTCAATACGTGGAGGAGCTTCTGCTGCACCCAAGACTTTGCCTTGACCCGTGTCTTCTCAGCACCTTGTCACAAGGTATCAAGCCTCTACTGCTTTCTGTGACCTCTTCTTGGATTTCTCAAGCCCTCAAAATCAGTACCATCAGAATGATGCTTACCACACTGCCCAGTTTAACCAGCTCAGTGTGGAGCTTGGTCCTCTTTGACAGCTGTGTGCTCATCCTGAGAAAGCACGTTCCGATTGTCCCAATGAATCATGGGAAACTTTACTTCAGTGGGACTTCTCTCCTTGACAATCCCAGCTACTTCCTCAGCTGCAGAGTGATCAGCTTTCAGACAGGGATCCAGAGATGGTCTATACTCCCTCTTCCCTAGGAATTATCAACAGGCAACAACTGATCATAGTGATAGCCTTTTGAGAACAGCCACAGATAATCTGATGAAGATGGTTTGTTCAAAAGACTATGTTCTACCACCTGAAAGGAGGCCTAGCTTCCCTGACCATGCCCACACTAGCCCCCACTTTCACCTTGCCAGTTAGGAGACCTTGACACAGGTGCCAAGGCTACAGCATAAACAAAGTCATTAAGATAGTCATCTATGCATTTCCTGCCAGGTTCTGGTGTTCTGGTTGTCCTTTTACTGATGTTGGACATGTTAATGGTGTTTGGAAAAGCCAGGATTCACTCCAGGTAGCTGTGGGTCACCTTTGTCTAGTTTAGCAATATAAACCCTTCCTTTGCACAGGGTTGTGGGAGTTGTCTGTCTTGCTTCCACCTGAAATATTCGTCTATCACCGAGTCTTCAAAAAACTGTGCCATAGGTAATCTGGGTACACCCATCTATTTGGGGGAGGGTGTTTCACAAACGCCCTGTGAGTGGTTCTCATAGGAGAGAACCTGGGGTTTCTGAAGCCAAGGTGAGTCTCCAGCTTGGCTCTGAGCTGCTTCTGATAGACCCTATGGAGGGGACAGTGGGTGTCCTGATCCTCTTACGTGGACAGTGGGGACACTGCAGGGAGCTTTAGTGACAGTTTCTCAGCCGAAGTCTAGAAGCTTCTTGGGCATCCTTGTGTTGGCCACAAGATGGGTGGGAGGGGATGTGTTTGTGGCCAGACTGGGATTATTTTAATGGGACACTGAGGATAGATGAAGTTTGGCAGCACCCCTGACCTCTGCCGTGTGTGTGTGTGTGTGTGTGTGTGTGTGTGTGTGTGTGTGTGCCAGTGATGTCTTTACAGGCACCAAAACAGAAATGCTCACAGATGCTGTCAGATGTCCTCCCTGGCTGTGAGGTGCTGGGTGGGCATGGGACCCAGGTGGGATGTGAGTTCCTGTCAAGAGCACTCTGGGCTCGGAGCTGGGAGATACGGGGCCCTATATTTTGAGTATTGTCTTGATTTTAGGAAAACTCCATCAAGTCCAACCCGTTTTTTTTTTTTTCCACAAAGACAAAGAGAAGTGTTGGGGGCGGGCAGTGGGATGCGCAGCACAGTTCTTAGCACCAGTAGTGGCTGGGACCCTGCACTTCCCAGAGCCCCCTCCCTGCCTGCAGATGTTCCAGCTGTTGCTTCTGGCTCTCTCCTGCCTGGAAAGCCCCGTGTTCATGGCCTCTGGTAAGTCTTGGCTCACCTCAGTTAGTGCTTTGCATCAGGAACACTGTCCTGTCTTGCTCCCTAGCCCCCAGCTGGCTCACTCTTAGGGCTTACCTGAACACTGGATGTCAACATCTGGTCCAGGGTTGGAGTAACAGGAAGCTGGCCCTTGTTCTCTGACTTGTCCACAATGCTTTTAGTATCTGTCTCCAGAAGCAAGCCAGTGGGCATTGCGGGGGGGGGTCACCGTACCCCACCAGGGAGGTGGCCATGGCAAGTCAGCCTAAGAACCTACAGTTACGAGGCATAACTCCTGGGTGCACATCTGTGGGGGCTCCATCATCCACCCTCAGTGGATTCTGACTGCTGCTCACTGCATCCAAAGGTGAGACACCACTGGGGAGCATCTGCTGGGTGTAGAATGTAGACAGTACACTACCCTGACCAGCTGCCCTGAACCACCTAGGGTCTGTCCTCCACAGTCAGGATGCCGACCCAGCTGTATACAGGGTCCAGTTCAGGGAAGTATACCTCTACAAGGAACAGGAACTTCTGAGCATCAGCAGAATCATCATCCACCCTGACTACAACGATTTTAGTAAGAGGTTTGATGTGGCCCTGATGCAGTTGACTGCCCTCCTGGTCATATCCACACATGTCAGCCCAGTCTCTCTGCCAAAAGACAACTTAACCTTCAACTCAACTGACCAGTGTTGGCTGGCTGGCTGGGGCAACGTTCTCCAAAATGGTAAGATGGAGAGACAGAGGGGGCATTGCACAGTCTCTCCTCTGACTCAGCCGTTTCATTGGCTCATTGGGTAGGCTTCTTGGCCACCATTTTCAGATCTCACAGCCAGCAGGTAGACAAGGCAGAACCAACCTGGGTTGCCCCGGTTTGAAGGTGCTGCTGCTTTTTCTGGCTCTATCCCCTGCAGGAGAGATGGGATACCCACTTAGAAGAACACCATTTCTTCATGTGCTCTGGGAACCTCTTGGGAACCAGAGACTCTAGGTGCACACAGTCCTATTTCTTGCATATGTTGTAGCTGTGCACCCATGCAGCCATGGACCTAGGGTGTAAGCAACGGCAGTGAGCTCGCATCTCAGAGCGCCTGTGGCTACCTTTCCAGCACAGGCTCCAGGTCCTTATTCCTCTTGTTTCTCCAGCCCTTGTAGCTCTGTCATTAGTTTCTGCTGTGTTTCCACATGGCTATCCCCTCTGTATTCTCTTCTGTCTCTTAAAAGAACTCTTACTATGGGAGTTAGGGCCCATCCCCAATCCAGGATAAGTTCACTAGGTGCCCGTGGCTGCCTTGAACTTATGATCCTCCTGCCTCAGCCTTAAGTGCTAGGGTTATAAGCTTCTCTCCCCACGCCTGCCTCAGAATGATCTAATTTTAACCTTAATAACACACATAAATAGTTAAATGAAGTCACATTCTGAAGTTCAAGGTGGGCATGAATTTGGAGGTGCTCTGACCCCTTTTAAAGACTCTAAACCCATTTAACATAGAAGGGTATGCTTGTAAAGATAGCTTGAGGCCATGGTCTCCATCTAGGACAGATGGGGAAATGGGAGCTCTGACTTGCTCCAGGCCAAAGCAGTGAGGTCAGGACCAATGTAACTGGCATGAAGTGAGTCTGCTGTGGACATACATCTCACCCCTCCTTCCTGACCCCTTCACCCCTCCTCCAAGTGCCTCTGGAGCCTCCCTATCAACTGTACGAGGTGAAGGTTCCAATTCAGGATAAGAAGATCTGTAAGCGGGCTTACAGGAAAAAAAAAAGCCTGGCAGACGCAAAACTGTGCCCATCTTTGAGGACATGCTATGTGTTGGCACCTTAGGCAGAGGCCCCTGTTTTGTGAGTCACTGGGGCCCAGATGTGACCTTACTCCTCCTCCAGATGTCCTTCCTTCAAGGGAGGCTGGATTTGGGAGTTTCCTAGTGCTTTGCCTCTGATAGGACTGCTCCTCTTCCTGCAGGGTGACTCTGGGGGTCCCTTGGTCTGCTGGAAGAGCAACGAATAGATATAGGTGGGTGTGGTCAGCAACGGGCTAGATTGCAGCAACAATCTGCCAGCGATCTTCTCGAGAGTCCAGAGCTCCTTATCCTGGATCCATCAGCACGTGTCTACCGGCTGCTGCTCATCGTCAGAGACAGCTTCTTGACTCCTCTGTTCTTCCCCTCTCGGACCCTTCTTTACCCTGCCTTCTTCCCTGGCCTGTCCTTCCCTGCTGCCCAGAGTGCCCAGGAAACCCCGTGTGGGGTTGGGTTGCTGTGTGGCTGTATTTGTCTCAATAAACAGACGGTAAATGAAGGTGGTCGGAGTGGTCTCTGAGGCACGGGCATGGCTGTGGAACGGGTGGACTCAGAGTCTCCAAGGCCAGTTCTAATTTTCCACTTTTGGTTTTAGTACCTCAGTCTTGAGGTGGTGTATATCTATGAAACATAATAAACAAAATGCATTTTTTTTATTACGTGTCTGCTTTTAGTTACTTTTGGAAAGGCTCACACTAGCGACTACTTTCATCTCATTGGTTCGAGCGAGACAGCGTCTTTTCACGAAGCCTAGGCTGGCCTCAAATTTACAATCCCCTGTTTTAGTTTCCCAAGCGCTTCAGTTACAGACAAGTGCTGCCAGGACTGGTACAGTTTGATTTCAGTTCTAACAACTTTCACCCTTGTGTCTCTGAACGATAATCTCTAAAGACAGTGCTGATTAGCCACTTGGCAGTCTGTCTGTCATTGTCCCATGATGGCTAGGTAAGATCTGTTCTGGTTGGCCACACATTGGTGGGTGTGGGAGTGGGGGTGGGGTGCAGAATGTAAGTGACAGACCTCAAGGAGTTAATTCTAATAAACTTGCAACAGAAATAGAGAAGGAATGATTCTTAGGTCAGTCATATCTGACGCCACTCTGCTAGTCTACTCGGGTGGGTAACATCCTGGCATCTCAAGAATGTCCTTCATGTTCCTTCGTCAGAAGCTGTATTTCTGTAGAATGCTAATAATAGTTTACTTATAAGGCTCTACAAAAATACAACCAACAGCAGTAAAGCTACTTTGAAAATTATTATCAGGTCTCCCCGATTCCTCTCATTGACTTTTGAAGCAGGAGTCAGGTGGTTTCAGGAGCCAGTAGCTGGAGGAAAGCCCAATACAGCATGATAAGGTTCCCTTCATTTTTATTAGTCGCTCCTTAAAAGTGCAGTTAGGTACAGCCTGGTGGACCCGAGGCTTTCCGTGTCAGCTCTGCAATCCACAATGCCCTGCAGTTGCTTTGCTCACCCAGGTACTGTCATGTGGTTTTCTTGTACAAAATCCTTAGTGGAGCTAGCTTGTTGTTAGTCAGCTTGACACATGATCAAATGTATAGGAATCAGTAAATATTCACCTTCTTATTAAATACCATAAAACTTAGGATAAGGAATTAAAATATTTTTATTTTCTCCTACCTTTATGCAAATGTTTTGATTCTCCAACTTGGTGGACCATTTGTTTACATTAAAGCTCTAAAGGGGCCAATTTCCTCCCCGTCTCTTCTTTCCTCTGTGCCGATTCTTTTAAAACTAGCCAGTCATGAAAGACGGTGAGGTTGGACCCCAGCCAATGGGAAAAAGAGAACATCCCCATGTGAACTAGATTAAAAAACCTTCTTGTCCCGTGTGTTCACACTTTCACTTGGCACGTTGGTCTCTGTATTCTGAACTTATTTCTAACAAAGGAGGCCGCGCTCTGGTCGCCTATGCCCGTGAGTGAGGCCGGCTCTGACCTGCTTCAGCGTCTCTCCTTGAACAACAGAATTGCATAATATATAAGGTTTAGAAACAGCTAATCATGTTTCTAGTCAGAGCATTAAAGGTACTAAAAATCATCTGAAAATAGTTGTTTACAAAGCACTTAAAGACTTCAGCACAGATCATCCTTAAACAGATCTTGACTTTAAGACATTTCCTTAATAGCTAGAAGTCTGAAGCACAGATATTAGAGAACACAACACAACTTATTTGTATGAAACATATACTCTTGTCCTAGATTTACAACATAGTACTAGACAATTTCTTTAAGACCATTGTCTCAGGGGTGTGGAGATGGCTCAGTGGTTGAGAGCACTGACTTCTCTTCTGGAGGGAGATGGCTTGGGTGTTAGTATTTGTTCGGTAGATCACAACTTTGCATAAGGGCACAGTGAAACCCCCAAACTGGACCTGGGTAAAAAAGAAAAGTTTATTTGGAGAATCAAACTGCTAGGCTGCCTCTCAGGATCTGAGAATAGCAGTCAGGGGGAAGCCTTGTCAATTAAAAGGGGACAAGTAGTGGTGGGAGGAGAGGTGCAGGCCAGAACAGCCTGGGAGTCAGTGTAAGGGCTTGGATCTGTTACAGGCTGTTTGTGTATATCAGGAACTAGATGCTCCTGCTGGAGGTAGTTGACCTTCAGAGTGTATGAGGGAAGGGTGGCTTTCCTGATAAATAGAACCCACCATCTGAGACTCCTGAGGGGTGCTGAGTTTAGGTTTCTAGTCACTCAATGACAATACTTCTGTTCACTTGACCAGAGTCCTTGTGTTTCGGACACTGTCATCAACCAGCACAGCCATTTTGGAGGCCTGCTCCGAAGCCAGCACAACCATTGGTAGCTCTAGTTCTAGGGGATCTGACATCCTTTCTGGTCTTCAGGAGTACTATACATACATGGTATACTTAATATACAGGTGAAACTCTCACGCTCATCAAAGAAAAGGAAATAAAATCTTAAAACAAAACAAAAAACAATCTTGTAGCTAGGTGTGGTGCATACCATTGATCCCAGAACTTGGTAGGCAGAGGCAGATGGATCTCTATGAGTTTGGGACCAGCCTGGTCTGTAGAGTGAGTCCTAGGATAGCCAAGGATACATTGTGCATTGTGAGACACCTCCCCAACAAAATAAAACAAAACTACCTGTCTTGCTGCTTTAGACATAAGAACTTGGTTACTCTGTATCACTTAAAACATCTTGCAGACTAGAACAGGACTTACAAATGCAGTTAGGTTTTAAAACCAGTTAATAATTCAGCACCCTTAAATGTTAGGTGCTTTCAGGGAAGAGCAGCCATTAAAACCCCATAGAGCAGACCACAGAGGAAGCGCAGACACTGGCTTTGATAAGAATGCTTAGGTTAGATTTGAACTAGGCCATGTTCTCCTGGAGTGCGCTTTCTCTCTCTCTCTCTCTCTCTCTCTCTCTCTCTCTCTCTCTCTCTCTCTCTCTCTCTCATTATCTTTTTCTCTAATAAATGTCAAAGAAGATAGAAGGCACACCACAGAGACTCTGACTCTGAGTCTCAGACTTATTTTCCGAATACAGTGTTCTGAAATCATAAGCAATTCTGTAGGATGGTCATACATTAAGTAAGCTGATACTGTTCCTCTTTTAATAAACTCACATGCAGCTCATCTGACATCTTAACAAGCTCAGAGACTTAGCAGAAAAAGATGATGTAGGGTTACATTTATTTATTTGTTTGTTTGCCTTTTGTTGGTTTATTTTGATGCAGGGTTTCTCTCTGTATCCCTGGCTGTCCTGCAACTCGCTCTGCTGGCCTTGAATCCAGAGACGTGTCTGCCTCTGGGCTGAGTGCTGGGATTAGAGGTGTGCACCACCAATGCTGGGCTCAAGTTTTATTTTATTATTAAATATTTTTTTCTGGCTGGGGATGTAGTTTAGTTGCTTGACAAGAATGAGGCACTGAGTTCAATCTCCAGTACCATACACAAAAAGTTTTTTTCCTCTGATGATAGACTATTTGGCAGAGCTCATATTGCAAACTGGATCCCAAGTCCTTCCTCATTCTCTGGCCGTGGAGAAATGTTTCATCTTTCTGAACTGCAATGCTCTCACATTCAAAAGGGGGGAAAGGGGACCTAGTGTAGAAATACCAGTCAAAATCAAGGCTGAAACTCAGCAGGGCACACTCCAAGTTCTGTGGCTCTGTGTTCTGTGTTGGAGAACGTAGATGGAGCTGTCCTGGCGGCAGCACACGTGTCTCTCTCTTGGGCGGTTTCTACTCTCTGTCTGCAGTTGTCCTTCACAGATATCCCAAGACAATACTTTAATGGCTACACACATCATGGTAAATCTCAAAATCCCCGTTTCTCCGTTTCAATTGCTCTGACAGAGCCTGATGGCTCAAAAGCCCAATGGTTACCTTTCCTGTCCCAAGGTAGATATTCTAAATAGTTCAATAGAACTCCAGATTACTCAAAAGAGTTTCCACATAGATAAAGCCTGTCCTAGAAATGGCATTATTATTAGATTATGAGACTGTCCCTTTAAGAGAGTCATCATTCTATAAAGGTAAGCCATGCTCCCACTTAGAGCTGACAGGCCCCTTTTACACAGGTCACAGATGAGAGAAAGCAAACCCAAGACAAAGGAAACCTAACCATGTCTCCCTGAAGCCATCCACTGCAGGATGCCAGAGCTCAATCTTCCAATCTCTGCAGCTCCTGACTTTAAATTACAGTCAGGTTTCAGTGACTTTGACAACCCTCTCTCTTCCACCACGTGGATACCACGTTTCTCTATTTAACAATAATGTCCCAATATTGTTCAAGAGCACAGAAAGACAAAGCCAGGTAACAAATGATGACTACCTCAAATGTTTCAAAAGAACCTCAAATTGATCTGGGTATGGTGGCAAATGACTTTAAACCCAACACTTGGAAGGCAGAGGTATATGAATCCTTATGAGTCTGAGGTCAACCTGGTCTACTAGAGAATTCCAGGCTAGCCAAGGCTACATGCTGAGACCATGTCACAAAGCAACAACAAAAGCAAGCAGGGAAACAACAACAACAACAACAACAAATTGCTCAAAGTATCCAAAGACAAACAGGAAGATGAAGTGATGAACTTGCCTGACTCCACTTTAATATAGAAGCCATCTTACTACAAGGTCAAAGTAAGTTTTTTCCTATTTTCTGTAAGACTTACATTTGAACAAGTCTTGACCTTTTTTGGGAATTTGACATGTTCCATACCTGACTTCCACCCTGATTAGATACTCTGCCAAATAATCCTGAAACGTTCAGCCAAGTTCCTTCGTAACCAAAATTCCTCAAAAAAATCCCTTAACCCTTGAAACCCCCCAGCAGTTTTGGGGCTGATATAAACCCTATCCTCTCTTGCATTCAATGCTATTTTCTCAAACCCTGCTTTGGGGGGACAGCCCTGTCTGAAAGAATATAAAGCATATATAATTTGACCAAGTAAGTTGGGTAATGGTCTTTACTCTTGTTTGGTGGGATTAACAAAAGCCTGAGGTGCACCCATAAGAAAGAGACTTCCCAGCCTGGCATGGTGATGCACACCTTTAATTCCAGCATTTGGGAGGCAGAGGCAGGGAGATCTCTGTGAGTTTGAGTCTAGTCTGGACTACAGAGTGAATTCCAGGATAGCCAGGACTACGGAGAGAAACTCTGTCTTGTAAAACCAAAGTCAAACAAAACAAAACAAAACAAAACAAAACAACAGCCACAACCACAACCAAGCATTTGTGGGAGGAACACCAGAGAGTGGTTACAGCAAGGCAGGAGAGGCTTTTCTGATGACATTCTTAGCTTTGAGGTTGGTGGAAGCTAGTGGTTGGTTAAGTTAATAGATTCCAAAGATGCTGCAGTTTTTGTTTTAAAGATAAGTTTTCTCTGTGTAGCTTTGGCTGTCCTGGACTTGATATATAGACCAGGCTGGCCTTGAACCCACAGAGATCCACCTACCTTTGCTTCATGAGTGGTGGGACTAAAGGCCTGGCTCTAAAGATTAATTTTTTAAAAAAGGTTTATTTATTTTATGTATGTGAATACACTGTTACTGTCTTCAGACACACCAGAAGAGCACATTGGATCCCATTGCAGATGGTTTTGAGCCACCATGTGGTTGCTGGGAATTGAACTCAGGACCTCTAAAAAAACAGTCAGTGGTTTTTATTTTTTTTTAAGTTTCATTGCAGTATAATGAGAAAAGTTACATGATTTCAATTTATCTGAATTTGTTAACATTTAAAAACATATTTTAAGTAAATAGAATTAAATCACATTATTGTTTTCATTTTGTACCCCAACTCCTCCCAGAGACCCCCTTCAATACCTACAATATCTTTTTTGTCATATTCTTTAAAATTTATAAAACATCATAACAATAAAAATGAGTATTATAAAAGTTGTTTGAAAAAAACAATTAATTTAAGTCTTAAGTAGGTGCTTGTCTACGACAATACTGAAAATACATACATTTTTCTCAGTATAAATTTTAAATAACTCCAAATGTATTAACTGTGTATTTCAAAATAATACATCATTACTAATATTTTCTTAAATGAACATAAATATATAAAGTGCTTTTGTTTGTTTGTTTGTTTTATATTTAGTAGAGCTTAAAATCTTGGCTTTTACTGTGATAACTTGATACAAGAGTTACAAACGTCAAGCAAAGCATTCAGTCTTACTCTTTGTTGTTCTCTTACAAAACCCCTCCCAATTTAATTATCTATATTTCTTTTGGGTATATAAATACTTTTAAAATATGTAAGCTGCTCTGAAAACCATAATATAGTGTAAAAATGTGAAATAAACAATACTACTAATAGAGAGGCTGAGATAGGAGAAGCAAGATCTCAAGATCATTATGTTGTACACAGCAAGACATTATAACGAACAAACAAGCTGAAAGTGTATATGGATTGTATAATATTAGACCTATTTCTCCAATTACCAAATTAGAGAGACCATTGGATGACAGTCAATAAATTTCTAATTCCTCATATTTTTGGATTTCAATTGATTAGGATATGTTGGTAATATTAATTTTCATATTAAGATATTAAGAAAAAGTAATTGTTGCTTCTTGTTGTTTTTGTTGTAAGCAGTAGAATTAGGTTTGTGTTGATTTATTGAAAGATTACTTTCTTGCTTCTTCTAGGGTGTAGTTTTACTCCTTATGTTGATGTTTTCTATCTAT
>NW_022196911.1:25149748-25157726 GCF_008632895.1 Mastomys coucha
TCCTAGGTTTTGTATCTCCAGGGTTGTCTCTCTTTCTGATTTCTTTATTGTTTCTATTTCCACTTTTATATTCTGGAAGGTTTTGCTCATTTCCTTCACCTGTTTGATTGTGTTTTCCTGTAGTTCTTTAAGGGACTTTTGTGTTTCTTCTAGCTATTTACCTGTATTCTCCTGTATTTCTTTGAGGGTGCTATTTATGTCTTTTGTAAAGTCCTGTATCATCATCATGAGAAGTGATTTTATATCTGAATCTTGCTTTTCTGGTGTAATGGTGGGTCCAGGACTTGCAATGGTGGGAGTATTGGGTTCTGATGATGCCAAGTAATCTTGGTTTGTGTTGCTTATATTTTTACGCTTGCCCCGCACCATCTGGTTATCTGTACTGCTACCTGCCCTTGCTAAATCTGACTGGAGCCTGTCCTTCCTATGATACTGATTGTATCAGAACTCCTCAGAGTCAAGCTGTCTCTGTGATCCTGTGATTCTGGGATCCTGTGACCCTGGGCTTGTTAGAGCACCTGGGAGTGGAGCTTCCTCTGGGTGTTGTGGATACGCAGGAACCTTAGCCACTGGGCTGGTGGAGTTCCTGTGTGCCCGGTTCTGCTGGTCCCAGTTACTCCCGGTGTTGGGACAGATGTTATGTCCTCCTTACTTCTGATCCTGGGCCAGTGTTCTTAACTGCTGAGCCATCTTTCCAGCCCCAAAGATTCTTTTTAATTATTTATTTATTTTTATTTTATGTGCATTGGTGTTTTGCCTGTGTGCGTGTCTGTGTGAGGCATTGGATTCCCTGGAGTTGGAGTTACACAGACATTTCTGAGCTGCCAAGTGGGTGCTGGGAATTGAACCTGGGTCCTCTGGAAAAATAACCAGTGCTCTTAACCATTGAGCCATCTCTCCAGCTGCAGATTCCAAAGATTTTTATCTATTAGTCACAGGATGCTAGTTCAGACATAGAGGTGGGCAAGGAAGCTGTTTTAGGGGCCAAAGCTGGCCCAAGATAAGATAATTAGCCTCTGGACCTGCAACATTTTAACTTCTCTACATCACTGTAATTTTAATTAGTTGGTCAGTCTATCTGTCTGTCTGTCTGTTGGTCAGTCTTTGCAGACACAGCTTCTTTCCAGGAATTCTCATTAACAATGTCCCCACAGACAGACGTTCAACTTGTCAGGACAGGAGCTCTCCCAGCAGGAGAAAAGGGCCTCACCAGACCTTTATTTTAATCTGCCAGGCTTTTGTCTCAGGCCAGGAGGGTGAGGAAGAAGCTGGGCTTGTGTCATATTGGGAGTTTGCTTCTCCTCTATAAGGTTTATTTTTACTATGTTTAATAATGTGTGTGGTCTGTGTATAGATTTATATATGTAAAGGTACCCAAAGGTGCCAGAGCTGTTGGAAAGCCAGGAGCTGGAGTCACAGGTGATTCTGAGCCCCTCACATGGGTGTTTGGAATTGAACCCAGGACTTTTGTAAGAGCAGCAAGTGATCTTAATGGCTGAGCCATCTCTCCAGCCATCTTTCTTGCTCTCTTTATTATCTAGTGGTGACCCCTTTCTATCAGTCATCTGGTCAGGGACACATTAACTCCTCATACCTCGGTTTGACACTTCACATCTCTCAAATGTACTTTACCCAGTTTATTACTGATCTACCTTCTTCCTGTCCCTAGGGCTGAGATGCAGTGGGGCACAAGAAAAACATGATTTTGCTTTTCCACTATTCCTTGGTGGACCCTTTGCTATGAGACCTTGTAGCCCAGTGGTGTTCCCTTGTCCCAGCCTCAACCCAACACCCCTTCTTGTGACAGAAGCCCTGGGTAGCCAAATCCTTCTAATGGCATCCCTGAGCCCAGAACCTGGCCAGGACCCTCTCAGTGGCCAATCTATTGCCTCTTTGCTAACAGTTATGTCTGGTTCTTTCTGATCCTATCGCTGGATGTGATGATGGTGTCCCGACTCTGTTTTGATGGTCACCCAAGCAGTTCCAGTCAAGCTCTGATGCTCACATTGTCTTTTTGCTGACGTTAGACACACAATAGTGTTTGAGGAAGCCAGAATTCAGGGTTTGGGTTTGACATGGTTGTGGGTCACTTTGTCCAGCTTAGCATATAAACCCTTCCTCCTGCTCAGGGGTGTGTGGACTGTCTGTCTTGCTTCTACCTGGGACATACTTCTGACACTGAGTCACCAAGAACCTGTGTCCTGGGTACACCCACATCTTTTGGGGGGGGGTGTCTCATGACACCTGTGGCTAGTTCTTATACAAAGGGACCTGGTATTTCTGAAGCCAAGGTGAGTCCCCAGCTTGGCTCTGAGCTGCTTCTGATAGATCCTATGGAGAGGACAGTGGGTGTTCTGATCCTCTTACGTGGACAGTGGGGACACTGCAGGGAGCCTTAGTGACAGTTTCTCAGCTGAGGTCTAGAAGCTTTTTTGGCATCTTTGTGTTGGCCACAAGATGGGTGGGATGGGATGTGTTGTGGCCAGACTGGGATTATTTTAATGGTACATTGTGAATATGTAAAGTGGGAGAGCCTCAGAGTTTAGCAGCACCCTGACCTCTGCCGTGGTGTGTGTGTGTGTGTGTGTGTGTGTGTGTGTGTGAAGTGTCTTCACAGGCTCTAAACCAGAAATGCCCACAGATTCTGCCAGATGTCTCTTCTGGCTGTGAAGTGCTGAGCTGGGCATGGGACCCAGGTGGCACATGAGTCCCAGTCAGGAGCACGGAGCATCCAGATCTGGCCAGCTAGGTGCCCCTTACCTTAGAGCAGCAAATTCCATTGTAGAGCTTGGAGAGGAACTGGTACATGGCCTGTCCTTGGGTGCAGAGGTCCTCTGGGATTCCTGCAGGGCCATTCACCCGCCTAAAGACTCTAGTAGCCAGAATATGACTGCAGGCTAGTGCTATCTATGTAGTCCACAAACAGGAGTGCCTGGTTGGCCTATTGTAGGCACCAAGTAGCATCTGATCTCAGATTTGACAGTAACCACAAGCCCGGGCTGTGGATGTGTCTGACCAGCACTGGGCTCTTAAACCTCAGCTGTCCACTGAGGTGGTGACGATATCCTCCCAGAGTGCCCTGGGGCAGTCTCCTCAGGACACCATGGTGCTGGACCCTGCAGCTCCAGCAGAGGAACCGTAGGCCTGAAGCTCCCTGTGACATGTGCTAGGTATGGCTGTGTGTCCCCAGCATGGTGGAGCTTCTCCACAGTGTCCAGAGCTCACTGGATGGATGGGGCATTGTCTCACCCATAAAACACAGGCTGTGTCAGGGAAACCTGGAACTTCCGAGACACCAGCCTGAGCCACAGCCTTCCTCTTCCTGACATTCCCCGTGATGCTACTGCATGCAGATGGGGATGACCATGTAACCTTGGTGACAAAGGACTTCAGGTCCCTGAGCATGGGTCAACAGCCCCCTCATATCCTTCCTGTCCTCCTAGCTCTTCTTCCAAGCAGAGGTCTGGCCAAGGCTCCTGCCCACTTCCTGGGGCTTGAGGATAAAGGAGTTGAGAAGCCTAAACAGGAGGAAGTTGGGGAGACCCAGCAGGGTACACATCTCCTCCTTTTCCAGATGCCTTAGCTGGTTTTGGATTTCAATCATCTCCAAGCCAGTCCCCTCCACGCTTCTCCATGCTTCTATCTTTGCCTAGAATCATGCAGAGGGTCCTGCTCTCTCCATCTCCATCTGGACTACTCCCAGATCCCTCTCACTTCCCCACCCTTGTGCCTCAATATGCAGATGCTGAGCCAGCTGTGCCTGATCCTCTTCTCTCTTGGGTGCTCCATTGCTGGAACCCCAGGTGAGTCCTTATGCCCTGTACTCCCTCCATTCTACAGAGTTTCCAATCAGCTCTGTCCCCAGCTTCGTGGAGATATGTGTGTGACCTGTTCTGCTCCAGTGTGGGTGTCAGGCTGAGCACTGGGCTCCTGACTGTCTACCTGTTGCTTGCAGCACCTGTGCCTGAGGATGCGCTGGTGGGCATCGTGGGGGGCTATAGTGCCCCACAGGGGAAGTGGCCATGGCAGGTCAGCCTGAGGATCTATAGCTACTACTGGGCCTGCTGGGTGCACATCTGTGGGGGCTCCATCATCCATCCACAGTTGGTGCTGACTGCTGCTCACTGCATTCGTGAGTGAGTTCCTTTGTCATCTAGTGCTGGGTAGGATGTGGGGTGAATCAGAAAGGCTGGACCAAGAAAGGCTGGTCTAGAGGCCTGGGTTCTAGTTGATTCTATCCAGGACTGTGGAGAACTTCCCTATACTACAAGACTTCCCTATAGTCTGTGGAGAACTTCCATATAGTTACAACCTTTTTCTGACCTCAGGAGAGATGCCGACCCATCAGCCTTTCGGATCCACGCTGGGGAGGTGTACCTCTATGGGGGCAAGGAGCTGCCGAGTGTGAGCCACGTCATCGTCCACCCAGACTTCGTCCAAGCTGGCTTGGGTTCAGATGTGGCTCTGCTCCAGCTGGCAGAGTCTGTACAACACTTTCCTAATGTCAAGCCAGTCAAGCTGTCCTCTGAGTCTCTTGAGGTCACCAAGAAGGATGTGTGCTGGGCGACCGGCTGGGGTGCAGTGAGCACATACAGGAAGTGTTGGGGAAGGATTTGAGCTGTGGGAGCGAACTTGCTACCTGAGGTTTCCTGGTGGGTGGTACCAAGGGCCTGGGAGCAGAATCCAGAGAGCAAAGAGAGTTGCTGACCAGCATGACTGACTGGTCACATCACCAAGGTATTCTAGGTGTCTGTCAGAGTCTCTGTACCCGGAGGCCAGTGACACAGCAGGGCCCAGAATCTACGACTCTGAGGTGGAACGGTTGCTTCTTAATTTCCAACTAATAATAAGGTAATTTGGAGAAAATATCAGGGGGAAAAACATTTGTTTTTGGCCCCTGCCAGGCAAGCAAACGGAATCCTAGAACTCATCGGTAGACACTGGCCCTCTGGGCTGGCATCTGCATATTCTTTTCCAGGAGGAGGATGCTGAGATCAGGGAGAGAGCTGGAATGCTGGAGATAGCTCTCCTCTGTATCCCCAGGTGGAACAGTAGAATTGTGGGATAGGTGGGGGGTCTGGGGACCACCAGCCAGCCACACCTCTCTTCTCCTCAGGATTGTTGCCTCCTCCCTACTGCCTGCGGGAGGTGCAGGTAAAGACAGTGGACAACGCCCTTTGTGAGGAGCTGTACCACAATGCCACCAAGCACTGCAATCATGGCCAGAGACTGATCCTGCAGGACATGCTATGTGCAGGCAGCCAGGGCCAGGACTCCTGCTATGTGAGTCTCACTCACTTCCTCCTCTCGATCCCCATTCCTGTATCAGGGCTAGTAACCATCAGAGCTTCTTTCTCTTTCAGGGTGACTCAGGTGGTCCTCTGGACTGCAATATGACGGGCTCATGGATCCTGGTGGGAGTGGTGAGCTGGGGCTATGGCTGTGCCCTGAGGGACATCCCTGGGGTCTACTCACGTGTGCAGTCCTTCCTGCCCTGGCAGATGCAGAGATTCTCCCAAGCCCAGCTGCGTGGCCGTCAGCTGAGGATGAGTCGGCTTTGGTCATGGTACCAGAGTGGACGGCCAGGGTTTAGGCTCTGGGGTGTAGGCGCTCAGGGCACTGAGCGCTAGCTACTAAAGGATATGGCTGTTTCCTAAATAAAGATGTGTCGCACATTCTGCTGCAAGTTTTTATGTGAAGACAAATTTATTTATCTCTACCGGAAACACCTATGGCTGCTGTTTTAATGATTTTATAAGTGAGGAAACCAAGGCTTGAGCTCACCAAAGGTGGGACTCAGGCAGGTCTCACTGTGTCCTTGTTTCTGATTCTCAGACACCCTGAATAGTTAACAGGCTGATTCATGTCCCCAAGCACCTAGCATCCCTATAGTATCCTGCAACCTGGATGTGGTGACATTGTGGTAGGAAAGGTAGCAATCCCAGGTTTCCATCCTTGGGGCAATGATACTCTGACCCTCATCAATATCATCACAGGGCCAGAAGGCTGCTGCATTGTGGATGTTCTTCCTGTACCTCATTTTGGTACCCCAGGCCCTGTAGATTCAGATACCCAGTGTGGCTAAGGTTACCTGCATAGCTGGGGCTGTTGTCTTGAACTGCGCACAGTTGTAGCTGTTTAATGTACAGGGTGAGTGTGAGGTCCAACGGCTACACAGCTTCCCTCACAGAGCAGTTCTGACCCTGGGTGCATGGCAGGGAGGGGCTGATTAACTCTTCACTGTGTGCAGCAGACCTCAGACTCAAACAGGGCTGTCCTCTCATCAACACTGCCTAGCATAGGGCAGTGACTGGCACAGACCTTTGTGTGTAGGAGATGGGAGGTACCTGACTAGTGCTAACTTCGAACAGATTCATCTCAAAATGCTGGGGTCAGGGGAGGAGAGGGGATGGAAGAGGCTCTCACTGGGGCTCTGCTGAGTCTGGAGGGGGAGTCAGGGCTGTGGGGAAGATCTTAGGTCCTGTGGAGCTCGCAGCAGGCATGGTCTCTGTTCTTCTGAAGGGAAGCAGGTGCCTTTGGTATGGTTTCTTTCCCCTTCCTGCTTGTAGCTGGGCAGAGCAATGAGACAGAGGTGGTCGCTCTAGGGAGACTGGTAGTTACCTGACTCCCATGGCTCCCACAGACATCTGGATAGTGCCACAGCTAATCACACACATACACAACACAAGCATTCACGCACAGACACACACATGGGCACACACACAACACACACACACAAAGCATTCACACACATGCACACACATGGGTACACACACAACACACACACAAGCATTCACACACATGGGCACACACACAACAACACACACACACAAGCATTCATGCACAGACACACACATGGGCACATAGTAACAACACACACACACAAGCATTCACATGCATGCACACACATGGGCACACACACAACAACACACACACACAAGCATTCACACACATGGGCACACATGGGCACGCACATAACAACACACACACAAGCATTCATGCACAGAAACACACACATGGGCACACACAGAACACATACACATAAGCATTCACACACATGCACACACATGGGCACACACACAAGCATTCACACACATGCACACACGTGAGCACACAACACACACACATACACACATACACACACATACACACACACACACACACACACACACACACACACACTTCTCCCACACACCCCACTAAGAATAAGATTTGCTGGGTGCTTCCAGCACCTCCTCTGCACAGAGAGGGTGGAAGGTAAGGCCTTTCAGCAGCATGCACCCTGGATGACACTGCTTCAGGCCCAGGGGGCAGAACCTGTAGTCTCTGGACCATGGCTATCCAATGCTCCCAGGATCCTGGAAATGGTTTGACCCAGTCCTTTCTCTTGCAATGTCCGCTTCCTGGGTGTGAGAAGTGGGTCCTCAGGATGCAAAGAAGATAGGGTGGTCAGGGCTTGGAGGTAGTGGTCACTGTTCCTGTGACTGACAGAGTCTGGTTCCACACAACCTGTGCTTGAGACCCTTCCAGTGCCACCAGGATCCCAGGTACTCCAACTGTCTTTTCTATCTGTGACACACTGGAAGCCAGGGCTAGAGAAATGTGATCAGTGGATTTTTTGAGCCTCAAGTCTGTGCCCAGCTGTGCTCTGTGTGGCATTGGATGCCCTCGCCTGCTGTGTGTCAGTGTCTCTTGAACTATTTCTGTGTGGCTCACAGGGACACTAAGATCTGGAACAGGGAGCTGATACTTGCCAGCACCTCTAGGTGCCAGAGAGCATATTAAAGGTGTTCTGCTGCCCTTCAGAAGAACATGTAAGCATATGTTCCCCAAGCCTACCTATCAGGGTACAGAAATATTCCATCAGGCTTTGCCCCAAAGCTAGTGGTCGCAACTGTGTGTGTGTATACATTTGTGTGTGTGTGTGTGTGTGTGTATACATATGTGTGTGTGAATGTGTGTGTGTGTGTGTATGTGT
>NW_022196911.1:25158041-25163867 GCF_008632895.1 Mastomys coucha
AGAGAGAGAGAGAGAGAGAGAGAGAGAGAGAGAGAGAGAGAGAAGGGGGAAGAAGGGTGCGCAGTTGAGTTCAGAGGACAACTTATGGGCGTCAGCTCCTTCCTTCCAACCATGTGTGTCTCTGGGATGAAGCTCAGGTTGTCAGGCTTGACAGCTAGCTCTTTTGCCTCATCTCAGCTGGCTCTTCCCACTAACCCCCTGAGCCGGGATCTTGCTATGTATGTAGCCTTGGCTGGCCTGAAATTCATTAGGCAGGCCACACCAGCTTCAAACTTATGGCTTCTAAGCGCTGGGGAAAAGTACATGCTACAGTAGTCTCCATGGGCACCTGGTACTTTTTACCAAGTTTCATTGAGCAGCACTGGCCAGGAGGCTCGGAAAGTTGATCACGCTTGATAAACTCTGGAGGAGGAGGGGAGGCAACCCTATCCCTCCTTCCTCTAGAGCAGCTGTTCTCAACCTGTGTGGTTGAGTAAGACAGTTGGGAAACACGGACAAATTGTAACAGTAGCAAACTTACATTTATGAAGTAGCAATGGAAATAGCATTATAGGAGGGAGGGTTCACCACACATGAGGAGCTGTATTAAAGGGTGGCAGGGTTAGGAAGGTTGAGGACCACTGCGCTATAAGATGGCACCTGCTTCCAGAGAAGGTATCCCGGTGCTACTCCTGCTGTAACCTCCCTCTTACCTAGGAAGGGGATTTTTCTCCACAGTTCTTACTGATGATGCTGTTCGTGGCTTTCCCTTGCAAGGGCCCTGGTAGTCCCTCTCAGAGAACAGGGTACCAGGTCTGTGGACACATCTTCTCCAGACTTAGTGGGCACCATGCCCTCTGCTGCATGCCCACATGGGTCCTTCTCCTCATACCCTGGAAGACCCTTGGTGTAGTGTCCCCTGCAGGGGTAGCTTGGGGGTGAGCAGAGTCAGTGCCCTTGGGGCAGGGCCTAGCAGGGCACACACTTAGACGGTAGTTGTAAGTGTGATAGCTGGAGTTGTTACACACTCCACTTCCTCACAAATGGTTCAGGCCCTGTCATTGTCTTTGAAACAGAAAGTCAGATGGCTTTTCACTAATGGACGTCATTCCTTGGTTTTTTTCCTGCTACAGTGCTGGTTGAAGCAAGAATCTGTGCACAGTAGACAAGCACTCTGCCATCGAGTTATGCCCCCAGTCTGACATCATTGC
The DNA here is from genome assembly GCF_008632895.1 of Mastomys coucha. NCBI lineage: Eukaryota > Metazoa > Chordata > Mammalia > Rodentia > Muridae > Mastomys > Mastomys coucha. The sequence goes on from NW_022196911.1 coordinate 25,159,232, forward strand.
TTTTTAAATAGCAAAATGCTCTTTAAGAGATAAGACGATTAAGTGTAAAAGACAAGAAAATTAAATGGAGAAAATTATAATTGAATGCTGGGGCAGTCTGCACAGAGATGTTTCGACCGAGCCTGGTCATTCTCAGGGCTGAGACACTGTATCCCGATGCCCTTGACAGGTGCTATTATGAATATACGACTGGCTGATCCCTAATGCAATCTTTGGGTAAATAAACCTTTCAGGATTCCATTAGCGCCAGAGCCCTTTCTGGAATGTTCTTGGTAAGCTCACTTTTGGAAACTAATGACCAAAGCTCCTGGGACCTTTCCCTAGGGACACTCACTGGGAACAGCTCCTTTCTCCCAAGGCAGGTGAGATTGTCCCTGTACTCCAGGTTAAGAACCATGGAGACAGTGGTTTCCCTGGGGCCACATACAGCAGCAGACAGGCTGGGAACCAGGTGAGAATGCTAACCCGGGCCTCTCCCCCTGCTCACCTCTGGGTCCGATCCCACGAGAAGAGACCAGGACACCTGTGACCCTGCACACTCAAGACTAGCAGGCCAATGCAGGGAGATACTCTCCTATGTGAGGGAGAGTTGTCAAGACAGAATGGCCCAAGCACCTGGCCTCTTCCCCATCTCCAGCTCTTCTCAGTCCCAGGAACATCCTGCTTGGTCCCTAACTCCCAGGCCAACTTTCCACCTGCTCAAGGCTCAGCTTGAACTTGCATCAAGATATTCTCCAGTGATAGTCAGGGGTACCCAGCATGCAGCTTGCATACCACAGCCCCATCATCAGGGCCTTTGATTATTCCTGCTCCCTCAACTTCAACCTGAGGATGCTGGGAAATCATACATGGCTAAGTATCACACATGACTGCCCATGTGGACAATGGAGATTTTTTTCCTGGATCACCCAGAACTAGAGAGGAAAACTTTTCCGGTCTTGGGAAAGTACTGTGCCTAACCCAGGAGTTAGTTCATCACTAATCCATCTTCCCCTCATATACAGGCTGGGGTATATCTGGGGACATTGGGAAAAAAACTTGTCTGTGCCTCTTATCAGCTCAAGTGTCCCAAAGACTCTGTTCATTTTAGTCTCAAACGCTGGTATCCACGTGCTGGTAATTCATCCTAGCCCCTCTTGCAACACCAGCCCAGAGCGACCACATCCTTTCCCTAACGACATCCCTGAGCCCAGATGTTCAACAAGACCTCTCACTGGCTAGGTTGTGGCTCCCAAGCTAATGGCTACCTGACCCAACTCACGTGCTTCCTAATTCTCTCTGATACTATCACTGGCTGTGCTCATTCATGGTGGCCTAGTCCTGCCTCTATCAGGGTGGCCAGGTGTCCTATCACTAGGTCTTGTTGCCTAACAGCAACAGCAGGATCACCAATAAGGGGCCTCAAGTGATCTCACACAGATAAGGCACCCTGGGCTTGCAATGGCCATGGGGAACAGGAAATGGTTTCTCCTGAGTGAGCCTTCTGGTCATTGCTTACGCTTTGCTAGGTGCCTTTAAAAATGTAAAGGACCTAACCCTGAACTTACTTCCTGTCTGTGCCCCACGCTGCTATCCAGATGGGCATCCCTTGTTTGAGAGGACCTATCTCTCCCTCTTTGCCATTCCTGGTCTTTAGTGTTGTTTTTTGAGACAGGGTCTCATTATGTAGCCTCAGCTAGTCTGGAGCTTACTATTTAGGCCAGACTAGATCCATCTGCTCCTGCTTGCTGAGTGCTAGGATTTAAAGATGTGTTGCCGCCACACCCAGCCTGCTGTCCCATCTTGACGGTCCATTCACATTTCACACTAGGCTTTCCTGACCACAGTCCCTCCTAGCCTTGCCACTGTGCAAGGGCCCCAGAGCCAGGAATTTTATGCCCTGATACTAGGCTTACATGGGTTCAAAGTACCCTGACCCATCCTGGGGCTTTGGGACTCACACTGTCCCCATGCACAGGTAGGTGCTCTGTATACTTAGCTTAGCCTCTCAGGACTGGCTCTTGCTGGACCAGGACCTGGGGTCAGGTATCTGTCTCCTTTGCTTCCTCCATACTCCTCAGGTACAGCTAGCCATGAGCAACTCTGTATGCTATTCCACTAGCACCGTCTGCAACCCTAAAGCCCACTCTGGTCTTAGAGCTTAGAGACATCAAGTCCTGAGAAGGGATGGGCATTGCTTTCTATGTCACCTTGTTGGGAAGAGCAGGGGCATGTTTCCAATGAATGGTGGGACCCTTTCTGGAAGATGGTGTCATGTGGCTGAAAAGGAGGAGGCTGGTCTGGTTCCCATAGGGTTGGTATACCCACCCAAAGGAGCCACATTCAGTGCAGGTTCAGGTGCAGGTGCAGGTTTAGGTGCAGATGCAGGTGCAGGTTTAGGTGCAGATGCAGGTGCAGGTGCAGGTACAGGTGCAGGTGCAGGTGCAGGTGCAGGTGCAGGTGCAGGCACTGATGCATGACAAACATAAGGATCTGACCCTGAGTATTGGGGATAGGCCCTCTAGGTTCCTTCATGGGCCCCTGAACTTTCCCCAATGTTCCAAAGCTAACAGGACACTGTAGGTAAAAAAAAAAAAAAAAAAAGCCAGAGGCTGGGAGTGGGTAAACTACTTGTCTAAAATGCGTGAGGCCCCAGCACTGCATAAAACCGGACATGGTGGTACACACCTGTACTTGGGAGGTAGAGAGGGAGAGAAAGGAGAATTAGAAGTTTGAGGTTATCCTGGGCTACATACTGAGCTTGAGGCCATCTTGGACTACATGAGGCACCCCCCGGCCTAATGGGGGAGAGTTCAGCCAGGGCCAATGGTGGCTCCAGGGTAGACCTGATACAGAGATTTCTGGAGGGAAACACAAGACTGAGTTACTGCAGCCAGGGATGTGGAGGGTGGGAATTGCTGGCCAGCTTTGGTATCTGTGGGCTCAGCCTCCCACAGGTCCTAAAGAATGGGTCCTGTGTTCAATGGTGTACACTCTGCCTATGGGTGTCCACGGTGGGAAGGTTCTTAGCCACTCAGCTCGTTTTTGTGAAGTGTGTTTGAGGCCTGTGTTCTAGTCACTGTAGGCCCAGAAGTGGATCCCTGGGCAGAGCTTCCCTATGATGTCAATCACATGACTCTATGCACCTGGCCAGGGGGAGCTGGTTTACCTGGGTGTGAGCGTCACCTATCTATCTAGAGAGGGTTCCCTTCCCCGGACCCTTATGGGATGAGCTAGCACTAGCACCAGACTAGGCTGCAGTCCTCCTCCCCCAAACTTCCCCATGATGCTCCTTTGAGTAGACAGTGACATCCCTATGATTCTATTCTGAGCCCGGACCAGGAAGGGACATAGTTCCCAACAGTCCTTTCCTGAGGTTAAAGGCCACTTCCTTCCAGCCCCTCCTTGAAGTGGCAGGCTTTCTTCCTGCCCACTTCCTGGGGCTGGAGGATAAAGGGCTGAGAGGCTCTGGAAGGAGGATGCTGTAGAGATCTGCTGTGGTAAGGTCATCACCCTCTTCCCTTCTAGATGCCCTCAGTGAACTCTGAGGGCCAAGCTTCTCCATCCCAACCCAGCTGAGCCTAGCTTCCTCCATGCCCTTTTATGCTTCCATCTTTCTCCCAGATCCGTGCAGGGGCTCCAGCCTTCTCCATCCTCATGGAAGCTAGCCCATCCCCCTCCACACTCTCTGTTTTTCTCTACAGATGTTGAGCCTGCTGGGTCTGACCCTCTTCTTTCTTGGATACTCAACTGCTGGGAGCTCAAGTGAGTCCTCACTCCTTGTCACCTTCCACACTGGCTTCAGAACGGCCCCTGGGGGCACACGCATGACCTGCTCTGCCCGCCCCAGTGCACGTGGCAGGCTGAGCACTGGGCTCCTGACTGTCTACCTGTTGCTTGCAGCACCTGTGCCTGAGGATGCGCTGGTGGGCATCGTGGGGGTCGTAGTGCCCCACAGGGGAAGTGGCCATGGCAGGTCAGCCTGAGGATCTATAGCTACTACTGGGCCTGCTGGGTGCACATCTGTGGGGGATCCATCATCCATCCACAGTGGGTGCTGACTGCTGCTCACTGCATTCATGAGTGAGTTCCTTTGTCATCTAGTGCTGGGTAGGGTATGGGGTGAATCAGGAAGGCCAACATGGGCTTCACTTGATTCTGTCCAGGAGAACTTCCCCCACAGTACCCAGAATATGTAGTCACAACATCTTTCTGATCCCAGGAGAGATGCTGACCCATCAGCTCTTTGCATCCATGCTGGGGATGTGTACCTCTATGGGAGCTGCTGGGTGTGAGCCGCGTAATCATCCACCAGGACCTTGTGCAGGGTGTCCACCAGGACTGACCGTGTGCTGGGTGTCCACCAGGACTGTCTGCGGGGCGTCCACTAGGACTGTGTGCAGGGCGTCCACCAGGACTGTCTGCAGGGCGTCCACCAGGACTGTCTGCAGGGCGTCCACTAGGACTGTGTGCAGGGCGTCCACTAGGACCGTGTGCAGGGTGTCCACCAGGAATAACTATGTGCAGGGCGTCCACCAGGACTGTGTGCAGGGCGTCCACCAGGACCGTGTGCAGGGCGTCCACCAGGACCGTGTGCAGGGCGTCCACCAGCACCGTGTGCAGGGCATCCACCAGGACTGTGTGCAGGGCGTCCACC
>NW_022196911.1:25163877-25168877 GCF_008632895.1 Mastomys coucha
TGTGCAGGGCGTCCACCAGGACCGTGTGCAAGGCGTCCACCAGGACCGTGTGCAGGGCGTCCACGAGGACTGTGTGCAGGGCATCCACCAGGACCGTGTGCAGGGCGTCCACCAGGACTAACTATGTGCAGGGCGTCCACCAGGACTAACTATGTGCAGGGTGTCCACCAGGACTGTGTGCAGGGCGTCCACCAGGACTGTGTGCAGGGCATCCACCAGGACTGTGTGCAGGGCGTCCACCAAGACTAACTATGTGCAGGGTGTCCACCAGGACTGTGTGCAGGGCGTCCACCAGGACTGTGTGCAGGGCGTCCACCAGGACTAACTATGTGCAGGGAGTCCACCAGGACTGTGTGCAGGGTGTCAACCAGGACTGTGTGCAGGGCGTCCATCAGGACTGTGTGCAGGGCGTCCACCAGGACTGTGTGCAGAGCGTCCACCAGGACTGTGTGCAGGGTGTCCACCAGGACTGTGTGCAGGGCGTCCACCAGGACTGTGTGCAGGGCGTCCACCAGGACTGTGTGCAGGGTGTCCACCAGGACTGTGTGCAGGGTGTCCACAAGGACCGTGTGCAGGGCATCAACCAGGACTGTGTGCAGGGTGTCCACCAGGACTGTATGCAGGGCGTCCTGGGCTCAGATGTGGCTCTGCTTAGGCTGGAGAAACCCGAACTGTTCCGTTAACCTCAAGCCTGTCAAGCTGTTCCTGAGGTCAACTTAAGGCACCCTTGCTGGGTGACTGACTGGCTGGGCCACGGTCCGTAAGTACGGCATGTATCAAGGAAAGATTCGGGCTGTGGGAACAAACTTGTCTTCTGAGGATCCCTGCTGGGTGACACTGAGGTCCTAAGGAACAGAATCCAGGGAGGGAAGAGAATGCTAGTGAACACACAACCTCTGGCTCCTTTCTCCAGATATGCAAGATGTCTGTCAGAGCTCTGTACTTGAGGCTGACAGCATGGCTGGGCCCAGAACTCAAGACTCTGAGGAACAAAGGCCCTTCCTCTTTCCTATCTCCCTGTGCTCCCTCCTCCTTCTCTCCCTCCTCTCCCTCTTCATCTCCCTCCCCTCCTCCTCTTTCTTCCCTTCCTCTCCCTCCTCTTTCTTCTCCTCCTCTCCTCCTCCTCTCCTCTTCTTTTTGGAAATACTAGAATATCTGACTCCCCTCTCTTCGGATCTCAAACTGCAGGCAGATAGATTTTTGTTACATTATCTATGTATTTATTTGGGGGGCACGCCATGTTTTGTCATAATATTCATGTGGAGTTCAAGAGGCAACTTGCAGGAATTTGTTTTCTCCTATCATATGAGTCCCTGGGGGTGAACAGGTCTTCAGACTTGACTGCAAGCATTCTTGCCAACTGACCCATCTCACCCACCCCTGTAAGCACATAGGAACCATCTTTAGCTTCCTCAGTGTCAGAGTTGGGCAGGGATCTTACAGATGTGTGTCTCCTACACACACTGTTCCAGGGATGGATTTGAGTAGGGATGGAAGTATTCTCAACCCTCACGATGAGTTGGTAGGGTAGTGGACAGTTAGAATCTGTGTACCACCAACCCTACTTCCTTTCTCCCTAGCATCACTGCCCCCCTCCCTACTGCCTGCAGCAGGTTCAGGTGCAGATGGTGGACAATGCCATCTGTGAGCAGGTATACCATAATGCCACCAGGGCCACAAATTCATCCAAGATGACATGTTGTGTGCTGGCAGTGAGAGCCGTGGGGTCTGCAATGTGAGTTCAATTGACTTCCTCCTTCCTGTTCCTAATCCCACCTCAGGGCCAATATCCATTGATGCTACTTCCTCTTCTAGGGTGGCTCAGGTGGCCCCCTGGTCTGCAGGGGTAGGAGTGGTGAGCTGGGGCTATGGTTGTGCCCTGAGGGACATCCCTGGGGTCTATGCACAGATGCAGTTCTTCCTGCCCTGGATCATGTGGCAGAGGTTCTCATGAGCCCGGCTGGCCTCTTGCTGGTCATCAAAAGATGAGTCTCCCAGTAACCACTGCTTCAGCCTTTGCCTGGTCTTCCAAACTTGTCCTGTTCTCCAGCCTTCTGGGAGTCTGCACATCCCTGACCCAGCCAAGAAAGCAGGGATGATGGCCAGCAGGGGTGGCGCTCTTGGCTTGACAGAAGACAGAAAGGAATGGAGATTGTCTATGCATGCAGCTGTTGAAGGTACTGAGCAGCTTTTGCTCTTGGCTGTTCCTTTTTTTTTTTTTTTAAGACTTATTTATTATATGTAAGTACACTGTAGCTGTCTTCAGACACCCCAGAAGAGGGCATCAGACCTCATTACGGATGGTTGTGAGGCATCATGTGATTGCTGGAATTTGAACTCACAACCTTCAGAAGAGCAGTTGGCGCTCTTAACCGCTGAGCCATCTCTCCAGCCCTTGCCTGTTCTTAATAGAGGTGTTGTGCACATTCAAGTTCAGGATTTGTGTGAGTTTTACATTTCCTCTTCTTTGGAAAAGATGCCCACAGGTGTAGTTTACCATATGCTGAGAGAACTTACCTGTCTGTGCTGTTCAATTTGTTTGTGCCATATTGTACATGAAGAGTTTGGGGTCCGGGAGATCTTCAGCGTGACAAAAGACTTTAGCCATCACAAGTGGCACAGTGTGCTTGGGATCAGTGACTCACAGAAAGTCCTCAGCCTTCACCCTCATGTCATTCTGTGCTGGGATTCTGTAGACTCCACCGTACAGATATGGTTCCCCGTGGAACACATAAGGGTCTGGAAAAGAAGTGTCTGCATCAGTACCATCTGCCAGAGCCCCAGCCCTGACAAGCACGTCCACTTGGTCCTGATGAGGGGTCAGCAGGCGAGGATGAAGCTGGCAGCAACTAGTCTCTTCTAGAGCAGATTCTGAGTTTCCCGAGGAGGATGCCCACAGGCACGGAAGGGTGGACTAGGCTTCACCGCAGTGGTACACCGGGGACAGGAGGGACAGGGTTGTAGCCTTGTTTGGGACTAAACTCAGAACAGGAGAGATTTACACAAGTTGTAGGGGTGTGAGAAGAGTTCTAGTCAGGGTTCACCTGAGGGATGAGAGGGAAAAAGGATTGCAGGGAGTGGTCCCATCCCCACCACATACACACTGGGCTATGACTGGTATCTTATTGATCAGGGCATTGGGGGTCAACTGTATTCAAAAAAAGACTAGGAACCAGCCAGTTCTGTGGCCAGCTGCAGGTCCCTGATATCGCCAACCACCTGCGTAAGTCCACCCCTGCATCAGCTCCCTGTCTTCTAGCAGAGATCCATCCCAGGATCATGGTACCTTCTTTGTCTTGCACTTCGGGGACTCCATGGCTGGGACTGAGGAAGGCCAAGGGGGAGCATGAACCCTTCCACCCCTGCACATCTGTCTCTGGCTGTGTGCAGCCTGGAGATGGCTTTAACTAGAAGAGCAGCAAAAGAAAAAGTGTCATGTAATTGCGGAAAGCAAAGGGCTGGACAAGCTTCCAGTGGGCCGCTAAGAGTAACTCCTTGGAAACGCTCTTTGCTGTTCACTTACACAGCCTCCAGATGGCGCTGCAGGATGGAAAGAAGGAACAGCAGTTCGGGTGTGCTGGCTGGTAGGTGCGCTCCTTTATAAGGAAGCCCAATGCCTCCTGGTGCGTGGACTGTTTGTGCTCAGCTGGCAGAAAGCGGCCTTTCCCACATTCAGGGTCCCTTTTAATTTTATTTCTTTTGGAGGAGAGAGATCTATGTGACTCAGGCTGGCCTCAAATTCCCATCCCAAGCACTTTCTGAGAGTGTTCCCTCTTTTCATAGGTTTTTATTTGCTATCTTATGAGCTCCTAGCCAAATGAAGGTGGACAGCCCAGCCTGTATTCAACTGCAGAGTCTGGGATAAGATGCGGAGGGAAGCAGGATTTGGGCACCTGGTATCTTCTACAGGAAAACAGGTTGTGACAGATCATATGCGCAGCCAGGCTCCCAGCACCCCTCCCATCTCCCACAGTCTTATGGGACCACACAGGTCAGGAGTTTTGTAAGGCAGATGCAGCTGTGGAACTCTCAGAATCCAGACAGAAAGTGAGTCCTATCAATTTGCTTTACTCTGCTTGACCCACACTCTCCTGATTGACAGGAAGCCAGATGACTTCTTGGGGATGTATTCAATGCCTTGTCTATTCTAGAGTTCCACATGTATAGGGGGAAAACCCCTCCACCATTAGGCTACACTCCCACTCCTTTTTGGCATTTTGAGGCAGTATTGTTAGGTTGGCCAGGCTGCCTTTGAACTCACAGGCAATCCTTCTGCCTTAGCCTCTCCTGTGGCTGAGAAGGCAGGCCTGTGCCTACAGACTCGGGTCTTCTCTGCTCTGTTTCTGAGCACACATGGTCTTTACACAGTGTCCTGGCTCTTCCCGAGTGGCTAATACTGTCTGTTGAAGGAATCCACAGGACCTGCTCCTCCCGGTACAGGTTAATGGACATTTGGGCCGCTTCTGATTAGGGCTCTGGGAGTAATGCTGCTTTTAACAGTTTGTGTTTTGTGTGAACACATGCTTTCTCTCGGAGGAGCACAACTGTGACTGTGGACTCACACAGAATGTTTAAAGGATACAAGGCTTTCGGATCTGGGGCTGTGATTTCATCCTTTTGGCTGTGGATAGGGCTGGGCTTCTAATCTGTTCTTGGTATCTATCAACCCCTCCTTAGCTTCAGGAACTCTAGGAGGGGTGGAGTGGGGTGGGGTGCAGAGTTTCTTCCTAGGTTTTATTTGTGACAGTATTCCCCCGCCCCCATAGACCAGGATGACTTCAAACTTGCAGTGATCCTCCTGCCTCAGCTTCCAGAGTGCTAGGCTTAGAAACATTGTCACCATAGCTAATTATGTGTTTTTCCTTCCTCCAGCCCCCCTCTTCCTTCCTTCCTTCCTTCCTTCCTTCATATCTGTCTTTTTTCTTTGTCTTCCTATCTTCTTTTTTTCTCTCTTTCTCTTTCTTCCTTTCTGTTTCTCTAACTTTCTTCCTTTTCTTTCT
>NW_022196911.1:25173877-25182375 GCF_008632895.1 Mastomys coucha
TTAAAAAGTCAATGAAATGATTCCTAATGGTATTCTGCTATACTCAGAGAGTCATGCCTAGCTCAGTTGCCATCAGAGAGGCTTCCCCCAGGAGCTGATGGGACAGATGCAGAGACCCAAGGCCAAACATCCGATGAAGCTTGGGGAATCCTGTGGAAGAGGGAGAGGAAGGATTGAAGGAGCCAGGGAGATCAAAGACACCACGAGAAAAGCCACAGAATCAACTAACCTGGGCCCACTGAGACTGCCAGCTAGGGAGCCTGCATGGGCCTGACGTAGGCCCTCTGTACAGGTTACAGTTGTATAGTTTAGTCTTTTTGTGGGACTCCAACAGTGGGAGTAGGGACCATCTCTGACTTTGCTGCCTGCTTTTGGGACCCTTTCTTCCTATTGGGTGGCCCTGGTTAGCCTTAATAGGAGAGGAGGTGCCTAATCTGCAACTTGATATGCCATGGGTGGTTGATATCCAAGGGAGGCCTGCTCTTTTCTGAAGGGAAATGGAGGAAGAGTGGAGGCAGGGGGCAGGGTGAGGGCACAGGAAGGGACTGGAAGGAGAGCAGGGAAGGTAAAATGAGGTCAGGATGTAAAACAAAACAAAAACAAACAAGAGAAACTCTGGGCATGGTGGCATACTTGGAATCCTGTGGCTGGGAAGGTGGGGACAGAGGCCTACTGATGAGCCAGCTTAGGCTAATTGAGCAAACCCCAGGCAAGTGAGAGACATTGTTTTTTTTTTTTTTTTTTTTTTTTTTTTTTTTTTTTTTTTTTTTTTTTTTTTTTTTAAGACATCTGGTTTCCACACATGTGTGCATACACACACACACACAGAAGTGAGAAAGGACAGCCAGTATCAGCGATAGGGCAGCACTGTGACTCTTAACTACTAAAGAGGGATGAAGACGTATTTCCCCAAGGGGGCAGTTTTCTATTGCTTAGACAAACGGAGATCTGTTACCCCAAGATCTCAGCCATTCCTCTTGGCAGCAGGTTCTAGGCACAGGAACAGTAATGGCCTGAGAAGCCTGAATGGGGACAGGCTAAAGTCCAAGGCTGCAGCTGACTGCACCCACATGGCACTTCAAACAGCAGGAACGGAGCTGACCTGAGGTGGAAGGTGAGCCTCCAGGACATTCCCCACTGGGCACAGTCATGTGAACTGTTCTTTTGTTACCTGAAGGTAGGATGACAAAGTATGCCTGGCTGAGGGAGGATGCAAGCTATGCTGCACTTGTTGCTTTGTCTGTGGGGAGGGAGCCTTGCAATCCTCCTTCTCTTCCTTCTTCCCTTCCTCTCTCTCTCTGTATATATGTATGTATGCATATGTCTGTGTGTATGTGTAGGTCAGAGGTCAATCTTAGATGTCATTCCTCAGGGTATTACCCTTTTTTTTTTTTTTTTTAAGCTGTGTGGTTGTGGCTCACACATTTAATCCCAGCACTTGGGAGGCAGGGGCAGAAGAATCTCTATGAATTCGAGACAAGCCTGGACTACAGAGCAAGGACAGCCAAGGACAGCCAAGGACAACCAGGACAACCAAGAGTACACAGAGAATCCCTATCTTGAAAAACCAAAAATAAAAACAAACACTCAAAAAGAAACCCCCTGCCATAAGAATCCAACCCAACAACAAAACAGGTGTCCTGGTTTTGCCTGGAGCTCACTCATTTCTCCAGGCTGTATGTTTCCAGCTCTCTAGGGCTAGGGCTACAAGCATATCTTATCACATCTCATTTTTACAAATGGGTTCTGGGGACTTAACTCCGGTCTTCCTGCTTTACTGACTGTGTTATCTACTGATTCCTATGTTTATCTTTTTTTATTATTATTTTTTCTGAGGTAGGATTTCTCCATGTAGTCCTGAGTATCCTGGAACTCTCTCTCTCTGTAGACCAGGCTGGCATTGAACTCATAGAGATCCACCTGACTCTGCCTCCTGAGTACTGAGATGTGACACCACCATCTGACATCTTTAGATTTTAAGATTACATTTATTTGCTTGTTTTTATTGCGATCAAGATTGTGTGTGTGTGTGTGTGTGTGTGTGTGTGTATAGCGGTAAATGTTCATGCATATATCATGGCCTGCATGTGTGAAGGCTAGGGGACAACTTGTATTCTCTTTTTCCACCGTGTAGGACCTAGGTCCTCAGGCTTAGTGACAAGGATCTTAGCTGATGAACCGTCTCACCAGCCCTCCCACATCCTATATTTATCTCTCAAAGTTTTCCTGCTATTTCCTGGATCCCAAGGGGGTGGTGCCCCTTACCCAGAAGGAATGAACTTGTGTAGAGAGAAGTTAAGATGACGGACAGTGTGGTGAGGAGGATCCACCTCACCATAGGTGCCAAACCCCATGGCGGGCACCCCAAAGCTCAGGCTGCCTTACCCCAACTCTCCCAGGCACTTTATTTACCTCCCTTGACTCCAGAATCACAGACAAACTCACGGCTGCTTTAATGCATTTTATTGAGCCATAGCAGAGAGTGGCCGCCTGCAGAGTGTAGCTACCTGAGAGAGGGAACAGAGTTGGGGCTCAGGATGGGGAGCAGGAGAGGAAGGCAGGGATGCCACCCAGGCAGGAAGCAGCATGTTGGGAGCAACAGAGGTCACCCTGGATGTGACTCAGAAGTCCTTGGGGACATAGCGGTGAATCCAGTCCAAGTAATAGGTGACCCGGGTGTAGATGCCAGGCCTGTTGGGCTGTGCGCAGCCCTCACCCCAGCTCACCACGCCTGCCTGCAGCCAGGTGTCTTTTACCTTGCAGACCAGAGGTCCTCCAGAGTCGCCCTAGAGAGGATGGGGTCAGTACTCATGTAAAGGCTGGGTGGGGGTGGCAGAGTAAGGGGACAGGATCTCACCTGGCAGGAGTCATGCCCTTCATTCCCAGCACACAGCATGTCGTCACGGACAATGTGGACGTTGTCACCTGTGATGAGACCTTTGTGATACTTCAAGTCACAAAGGTGGTTTTCTACAATGGGAACTTGCACCTCCTTCAAAGGAAATGGCGGCGGCAGGTTTACTGTGGGTGAAGGAAAGACCGACCTGTGAGCAGGGTGCCGGGTGGTTGGCTGGGATGGGCTCAGCTAACCCTGGTCTCTGAGGGTAGTTCTGCTCAGAAGTCCCTCTTTGAGCCGGGCCCACTTCATTCAGCTCTGCCAACCTGGCTTCTTTCTCCAGCCATCTGGTCAGTGAAGGGGAGGGGCACAGGCAATCATTTCCTCTTAGCACGGCTGGCTCTGGCCTAGGCTGCGTAGAGGATCCCAGTGGAGCCCTGGTCCTTGGACACTATTCTCAAGCTCCACCTCTGTGTATGGGGGGATTAGATCCTTCCTGTGGTCCATAGCCAGGGCCTGCCTGCTCATGGCCGTATGTATCTCTAAAGCTCTATTTTGAGTTTCAAAAGAAATTAAGCAAGACCACTAGGGAGAAGGGAAACTCCTAAGGGAGCTGTCCAGCCCTACAGAATACCTGTGGCCTGGGCCACAGCCCATGAAGTGCTGGTCCCTGAAGTTGTAACCAGTGTGTGTGAGATATTATTGGTAAGTGTGATTTGACTCTTCCTCAACCAAATGTCCAGAATACAAGCAGACTGTGGCCCCTTCAGACATGAAGCGTCTGAGATTAGAGGGATCGAATGACTTATCCTAGCTACGCTGGGGTATCCTGGCTTATGGATCCTGAAAGCCCTGTTGTTCTGATGCCTTTACACTTCCTAGGTCTTCAGATTTCCATCCTACAAGTCGGAGGGAAGCCCTGTGCTGGGGATGTGGCCACACCCTTACCTGTCTAACCTCAGTTATCTCTACCACATACCATCATTGTCGATGTTACCCCAGCCTGTCACCCAGCACAAGGTCCCTGAGGGGAAGGTCTCTGAGGCAAGAGGCAGGGGGACAGGGTGGACATAGTCGGAAATGTTCACAGGGTTTGTGAGTTTCAGCAGGGCAATGTCTGCCCCATCCTGGACGATGTAGAAGTCAGGGTGTGTGATGATCTGGCTCACAGTCAGCAGGTGGTCATGGAAATACAGGTACTGCTTACGGAGCTGTACTCTGAGCTTGTTGGGGTCGGCAATAGTCCTAAAGAGAAGAGATAGTCATTTAGGAAGCCTGTGTCACTTCCAGAAACCCAGAGATGGTGTGTGATGATCCCATCCTACCCCACTCTCCGACCCATTCCTTGTCCCACCCTGCCAAGCCCAGAGAGACTCACGGTCCCACACAGTGTGCTGCAGTGAGCACCCACTGTGGGTGGATGAGGGAGCCACCGCAGAAATGCATCCAGTAGGTGTCATTGGCTCGCAGGCTCACCTGCCAGGGCCACTTGTTCCCAGGTGCCTCCTGTCCCCCTACAATGCCCTCTCGTGATATAGCTGGACCTGGGGATAGGACAAAGCCAATCTTAGTATCCTGGCCCATGAGCTACAAGGGCCAGGGAGGGGCCAGGGGAGAACTCACCAGGGGCTGCATGCACCAGGCTGGACAGGAGGGACAGTGTCAGCAGCAGCAGCTTCAGCATTTGGACACAGTGAGGACTGGTGTGGGCCCAGTTGGAGGTGAGGGTTAGGCTAGGCCCAACAGGTTGTGGGGTGCAGAACAAGCCAGGAATGTGGGAGCAGGAAAGTAGGTACATTCCAGGATCTTGAGGTCTCTAGTGGCTTGGCCACTCTGCTTCAGGGTCTGGGAGAGATCACCTTAGCTGTCTTTGATATTCTCGACCCAGCCTCAAGTTCCCTATTTATCCTTCCAGATCAGGGTCAGGTGGGAGGAAGGGCATGCCACCCTCCAATCCAAGCCTGGAGGAAATGAGTGACTCAGACTCAGGGCACAAGCGTCTGGGCCAAGAAGGGGCTCTGTCAACCTTCTGCTCTATTAGACCCAGATCTGTGGATAAACCCTGTACTGTGGCCTCTGGGCCCTGTCTGCTGACTAGGAGCATGTGCTTATCCAGTGCATCTGCACTTTAGCAGCAGAGGGGGGCAGCACATGGAGAGGAGGGGATGGCAGAGAGGCCACCAGCCTCCCCTCAGGCACTTGCCACCCCTGCGCCTGTTCCTGGCTGACCACTCTCTTGTTGATCCACCCTACTCTGTGACTCCTCTTGGCCTACTGATCACTAGTCTCTAGCCCTCTCCTTACCTTGAACTCCTGTCCCTCCCTGGCCTTCCTCTTTCCTGCCACCTTCTGGATCTCTCTTGTTCCTCATAGGTTCTAAGCCCCACTGGGCTGTGCTTTCTGCACACCCTAGCATTTCCATTGGAACTCCTGGAGGCAGCAAGAGGTGGTCAGAGGGTGTCCTGCTCTGTCTTTCTGCTTCCCACTGGTTCTCTAACATATGCACACTTTTTAAAATAATAATGTTTTTGCTAATTCTTTGAGAATCCATACAATGTATTTTGATCGAATTCACCTTCTTCCCCAACTCTTCCTATAGCAACCTTTCAATCCTCACCAACCTACCCATCCAACTGAGAGTTTTCGCCCTGCCTCAACTCCAGTTTTATTGCCCAGCTACTGTTGGGAGTGGAGCCTGCCCTAGAGTGTGGTCAGCCTGCCAAGGGTTGCATCAGTAAAGAAAAGTGAGCCTCCTTCTCCCTTCTCAGCAGCTAACACATGTCGACAGCTCCTCGGCTCTTGGTAGGATTTTGAGTTTAAACCCCTGTCTCCATGCTAGGATTTTGTTGAGCCTGAGCTTGTGCAGGCCTTGTGCATGCTGTCACAGTTGTCATGGGTTCCTGTGTGCAACTGCCCTGTTGTATCCAAAGATATTGTTTCCTTGAGGTTGTCCACCACCTCTGAATAATAATCTTTCTGCCCACTTTCCTGAGCCTTCTGGGGAGGAGTGCCCAATGTGCAACTCATTTGTGGCTGAGCACTGCACAGTCTCTTATTCTCTCTACACTGGACAGTTGGGGCCTCTGTGTTAAGTGTCTTCTCCACTTCTCTGAGGAGGATAGAGAGATGCATTGGCCTATGGATATAATAAGTCAGTAGACATTGTTTTGACACAATGTCCATTTAACTAAATAATAGGTTCTTCCCCAGGGCTTATGAACTATATACAGCCACCAGATATTGATCCTGTTAACAGTGCCAGGAAAGGGTTCTATCTCTTGGAGCAGGTCTTAGATCCCAAACTGAAAGAGGTTGGTTACTTCTGTGTTATTATTGTTACTCTTGCCACATGAGCATATCTTGCTAGGCCAATCATTGTAGCTTGCTGGGCGAGAGGGATGATTACTCTTCTCTTCTGATGTTGTAATTAGCACCTTTCTGCACTATGAAAACCAGCCAATAGGGATGAAGCTTCTAGGCCAGTCCCAGTTTGATTCCCTCATGTTCCGTGACTCAAGCACGCAGGTCTTTGGCAATAGGGTCTCCCTGTCAAATTCTGGAGAGTATCTGGGTGGTGGTGATGCACACCTTTAGTCCCAACATTTGGGAGGCAGAGGCAAGTGGATCTCTGAGTTCAAGCCCAGCCTGGTCCTGAGTTCCAGGACAGTCAGGACGACATAGAGAAACCATGTCTCAAATAAGAATATATTTTCATAGCCTAATAATGCTTGCAGGGCATCTATGGGATCTCACTGCAACTCCATTCCAGGTACTGGCATTTTTAGATGTATGTATGTTTTAGATGTATGTATGTATGTTTTTAGATGTATGTTTTTAGATACATGTAGTGTATCACATGTGGTTGAGGTATTCTTCCCCTACCCCCACTGTAGGGTTATTTGATTAAAGAATTTTTTATATATGTATGTATTTTAGGAACCTTCTATGATAGTAGGTTTCTGTATACCCACCAATGGATGAATGGATAATAAGAATGTGGTACATCTACACAATGGAATATTGAGCTGTTAAGAAAAATAAAATTAATTCATGTGTGATAGTTCACACCTTGGATATCAGCACTCAGAAGGTAAAGCCAGGTGGATCTTTGTGAATTTAAGGTCACCCTGGTCTACAAAGGGTGGGTACTTCCAAAAGAGGCAAGACAGAGCATAGTGGTATAAAGGGTTAAAAGAGGCACAGAGCAGGAAGGGTTAAACTCTAGTTCGTGAGTGGTGGGCAGAGTAGAAGAGGGAATATGGGGTAGGATACTAAAGGTCTTTTGAAGAGCCAACGTGCCCTCTAAAGTCCAAGACAGACAAGACAGGACTCTCATGAGCTCACAGGTGGCCAGAGGGTAGACAAGGAATGCATAGGAAACTCCAGGGCTAGGGACCCAGCCGACACCACCAAGCCATTTACAGGACCCTTGTCCAATGAGGGATGTTCTGCTTGGCTCAGGGTCCATCAGTGGGATCAATCAGCAGCACTGAAGATGTGGCTCTTTGTGATTAGATGACGGTTGTAGATTTCGGGACATCCCCATAGAAAGGGGTGATTTAGGCCGTCCCACCGGGGCACCTGCTACCAAACAGATTCCGTTGGGGACCTTTGCCAACATTGTGCATGGTGGAGGGCAAATTTGTTGCTGTAGAGATAGCCAGCCTTCTGCCATCTTCATGGGAGGATGAAGATGAGGAGACAGGGTCCCTGAGCTGGAGGAAAATTGTGCTGAGACTGGTGAGGGATTTCTTCTCTTGTGGGCACCAGAGCTCAGAATAACCAATTTCCATGAGTTCTTGACTTCTCCAACTCCATGATAGCAGATTTCTGGTTCCTAGGTAGGGGTGGCTAGGTCTGGGGATTCTTGGCTTCCAAAGTTTCACACCCCATGCTCTCCTGACTGGGGCAGCTCCCACCCTGCCTGAGGCATATGCTCTTTATGAGAGACTACCCAAGGGAAGCAGGGCCTTGTTTGTCAGTGTGTAGCTCTGGCAGTGTGTACAGTGGCAGAACTGATACCTTCCTTAATCCCATTTCAGCCACACATTTAACACGAGCTTATGAGCAAAGGCTGCTGGGTGTCGCCCTGCATGGAAGTCACCCTCTACCCTGGGTGATTCTGACATCATGGTCCCTCTATCTTAGCCTTTGGAGTGCTGGGGTTCCAGGCATGTGCCACCAAGCCTCACCAAGGTGGCATCATCTCAGAAATGATAAGGCTACTCTCCGTTCCTCAGTCTCTTTACATCTTTACTCCCTGACCTAGAGAATCTCAGTGGGACCCTCTAACACTGTGGGCCTATAATTTAGAACAGGAATTGGGGAGGGTGGGAAAGTCCCTGGCTCTCAGATCCCCATGTCTAATCAGCTTACTCATCAGGTTCCAACCAGTCTGAGAACGTTAGAAAGGGCCTGCCCATTAAGTGTACTATCTGTGGTGAAGACCATGGGACCCTGGCAGATGTGGTGGAGACGTCGAAGAAGTGCATCATGGGGACTTGGGACACAGGAGTGGACTTGTCTTTGTCAGATTTTGTTGGGGGTTGGGGGGGTATCGACACTATTTCTGTCTCCTTCCCCTTCTCCTCCTCCTTCCCCTTCTCCTTCTCCTTCTTTTCCTTCTTTTCCTTCTTTTCCTTCCTCCTCCTCCTCCTCCTCC